>NC_134699.1:55609594-55957094 GCF_050947455.1 Rhinoderma darwinii
CTATCTATCTATCTATCTATCTATCTATCTATCTATCTATCTATCTATCTATCTATCTATCTATCTATCTAATAACTATCTATCTTTCTATCTATCTCATATCTATCTATCTATCTATCTATCTATCTATCTATCTATCTATCTATCTATCTATCTATCATCAGAACAGGGCACCTTTAGAAGGAACAAAAAAAAACAATTTGAAATAACTTACAATATCAATCTATCTAACTCTCATAACTCTATGACATAATGGGGCATATAGAAGGATAACAAATACAATTTGATATAAGGCACAACATATTACTAACTATCTGTCTATCTCAGATCTCTCTAACATAACGGGGCACATTTAAATGGAAAAACAAAACAATTTGAAACAACTTCCAACATATTTCTATCTATCTTGCTTGCCAGCTCAAATCCGTCTGTCTACATTATTATTGCTGTTCTTAGCGGTAGGACTGCAGCCAGTGAGTGCAGGGAGATAGAAGCATCCTGGGTATAGTAGTCCCCACACTAGACATTGATTTAGCTGCAGTCACCGTCAGCTGGAGGGCGGTTGAGGGTCTCTTAATTAACCTGGCTGGTGAATTCAGCTCATTTTTCATGCTTGCCTGCCTGCCAATGACAGAGTATGGAGAGGTGTGTGTGGGGGCTGGGCACTGGTATTTTTAGTGAGGGTTTTATTGAGTGGATCCCTGTGGCTTGGCTCCACACTGAAATATTGTCCCAGTCTCAATGACATATACACAGAGCAGGCACTAATGTGCTGGCGCCAGCTTCACAGAATGGGCAGGACAAGATGAAGGCTGCAGGAGAGAGGACGTCTAATTTGTATGGAGCTCTCAGACTCTTACCCTGATGGCAAACACTGTCTTGTTTACTGTCATAGAAGTAGGAGGACAAGTCTCCCTCATGTGTGAAGCGGGAGCTCAGTCCTCTCCTGAAGAGCGGTGGGATATGTGTAGATATGGCGTACAGCGACCGGCTGTTACTGCGCTATGGGACGCAACAGTGACCGGCTGTTACCGCGCTATAGGACGCAATCACCAATAATCACCAAAAATACACTGTCGAACCATGTAAATCTGCATCAAGATCCGAATATGTTACATGCAGATTTTGATGCGGGTTTGGTAGCGGATTACAGCCAGTTAGATCAGGCAACAGATAAGTCACGCTTGCAAAATGGAAAATACGCGTCTAGAATCCGCTGCAGATTTTTTTTACACAGTTTGTGAATGGGATTTGAGAACCGAAATTCCGCAGCAAATACGCTATGTGTGAACATAGCCAATGAATTTTACATAGTGTTCAGATATATTATATAAGGAAGGCCTAAAACTACGTTTGGGTTTTTTCATTCCGAATATACACTGGGGAATTCTCCTGACGTATGTATGTATATATATATATATATATATATATATATATATATATATATATGTATGCATAGAGGTCGGCTTGTCGGGGCAGGTGGGCTCACACAATTTGATCAAAATGTGCACTACGAACCTCCCTATTGTAAGTAGATTAGCAGAAATGCATATTAATTTATATTTAGTGGCATCAGTCTTCGCAGTGTGCTGTCACCATTATCTTGTGTGCATATATATATATATATATATATATCATACACCTCTATTAGCCAGAGGTGTGCCAAAGGAGTGTCCTTTTAGCATATGGTTGTCTGTTATAGGTCTGTATACCTTTGTTGGTGTCGCACCACGTTCAGCCATTACGTTTGGTGGGAATGTTTCAAAAGCGTATCATTTTTCATGCTTATTACATACATTTCAATACAGTTGAAACAAAGGTGTACCGATATACAACAGCCAGAGGACACTCGTCATATGTCTAATAAAAGCCTAGAAACATATACACTGAAGGTAATGCCGAAACTTTTCAATACCATTGTATGCCATAAAAAAGGGGTATACCGTGCAGTATACTTTTGTTTTTAACGGGCGACTCATGGCAGACAGAATATGTCCGGGGCATTCGTCCGCTGGCCCTTTCAAACCTTCTTGCTGTTCTTCTTTACATGAACTAAGGAGAATTTTAATAGTAAGTATATAGGAAAGTTTTTGAATTATTTTTTTTTTGCCTGATTTTTAGACCAATTCTGAGGTACCCATTCCAGCGTAACCCATCCAGGATTAACAAGAGATGAACAAATGGTCAACAGACAAGTTTCCTATTACAGAGCTGTATTTTAATCATATCAGAGAATGGAGGCTGAAATGGGGATCGGTATTTTGTCTGATATAAGGAAATACTGCTCCGCAATTGGAAACTTGGCCGGTAGTGAGACCAATTTTTACAGATTTACTCATCTTTAGCTGTCGGGAAATACTGTGCAGGCTACTGAACAAAGCCATGGAACGTTTTACATCAGAAATGAGGCATGAAGTTTGGTGAAGCCTTTAAAAATGTGGCGTCGTATATTGGGGTCATTTGCTTAAAGTGTGCCCAAAGTATTAGCGAAAAAAAACCATTACATAACATTATTGTAAATTCCTGTTTGGAGTCACCCCCCCCCCCCCCCCCCTATAAAAGACAGTTTCATGGTGCTTTTTTGTATTTCATACATATACTATATGGACAAAAATATTGGCTCACCTACACATTACACCTAGAGGTGTTTTTATGACATTCAATCTTCTAAAAAGGCTATCTACAAGATAATGGAGTGTCTCTCTGGGAATTTCTGTCCATTCATCCAGAAATGCATTTGTCAGACGCTGATGTTAGACGAGACGGCCTGGCTCGTAATCTCCTTTCTAGTTCATCCCAAAGGTGTTGGATGGGGTTGAGGTCAGGGCTCTGTGGCCAGTCAAGTTCTTCCACACCAAACTCCCCAAACTGTCTGGACCTTGTGCACTGGGGCGCAGTCACGAGGAAGAGAAAAGGGCCCAACCCCAAACTGCTCCCACAAAGTTGGAAGCGACAATTGTCCACAATGTCTTGGTATGTGAAGTATTAAGATTTCCCTTTACTGGAACTAATGGGCCGAGGCCGACCCCTGAAAAACATCCCCATAGCATTATCCCACCTCCACCAAACTTTACAGGTGGCACAATGCAGTCAGGCAGGTAATGTTCTCCTGGCATTAACCAAACCCAGACTCATCCATCAGATGCCACATAGATAAGCGTCACTCCACAGAACACGTTTCCACTGCTCCAGAGTCCAGTGGTGACGGGATTTACCCCACTCCATCTGACGTATGGCATTGTGCTTGGTGATGTAAGACTGGCATTCAGCTGCTCGTCTATGGAAACCCATGCCATCAAGTTTATTGCTAAGATAACTTTATTCATATTGTCCCAGAGAACCCCTTTAAGTGTTTATTTACACTATAAATAGGGACCTGTCATTTTAATATATTCACACTGTACAGAACTGTGAAGTAAAATGCATTCCTACCCACCTAGTAAAATAACAAAACTTCTGTAAGTTTTGCCCGTTCCTGATCCCATGGTTATTCTCTGAAAAATGAAGGCTGTTCTGTGACCCTTTTACTGTCAGGGACGGGTGAAATACACCCCCAATGCCTGAACAGGCCAATTGTCAACTCTGTGGCTCTAATGTATAAGTGGGTAAGTCACAAGCACTTGTACCACTCTTAAAGGGAAACTGTCAGCAGTTTTGAACCCCCCCCCCTCCCCCCAAAGTTCTAACACCGCAAAATAGGTGATGGAGAAACAAGTTTAAGGCCAAATCCACACAGTGCGTATTACGTGCGGATATCCATGTGACAAACCCGCAGCGTCATACAGTACCAGCAATATAAATGAGATTTCAAAAAATCTCATCTACACGTTTTTTTTCAGCACGTAAATTGAACTGCGGTGCGTAATTTAAAATCCACAGCATGTCAATTTATCTAGCGGTTCCGCTTGCAAATTGTATCTGACTCGTTTTTTTTAAAAACGCACCAAAATCCGCAGCTTATAATGCACCTATTTCCGCATCAAAATGTAAAAACCGCACCTGGAAACGCATAAAAAAACGCACTATTAGGGGCCGATTTTACCTGCTGAACTACATGCGTTTACTTGCGGTTTTGATGCAGATTTCCTGCACCAAATTCGGCAACGCGTGCATTTAGCCTGAACATACCCACGTTGCTGATAATACTGCCAGCGTTTCAGTGAAAATTAAGCTTTAATTATTCACACGCCATATGCAAATGATAAGTCAAGTGTCTGCTGGGCATTCCTTAACTAGGGAAGTGTCCTGAGTCTTCGGCCGTAAACCCTCCCCAACCTTTCCCCTCTCGATTGACGTCTCTATAGGTCTCCTGCTTCATACGTTGTTCTATCCAGTAAAAAGATAGAGACGTCAATCCAGAGCAGAGGGGAGTTACAGCCAAAGATTTAGGACACTTCACAAGTTCGTGCGGCCCTATAGAAAGTGAATGGAGCGGTAGCTGAGCATGCTCACACATTCCATACCCACAGGGCACTTCAGGACCCCGTTCTTGGGATTGGTGGGGTTCCCATTGGTCGTACCCCCCATCCCCCGATCAGACATTTATCATCTTTCCTGTGGATTGGTGATAAATCATTTTGAGATAACCCCTTTAGGCCGGGTTCACACGTAGCCTAAATACTGCAGATTTTTTGCAACGTATTTCATTGTGGAAAATCTGCTGCATGATACAGTAGCAGCAGAGTGGATGAGATTTGAACAAATCTCAATCTCACGCTGCGTAAAAAATAAGTCAGAAAACCGTTCATATATTTTTTTAATCTGCAGCATAATATGACCAAAATCGCTGCTTTTCTGTTGCGGGTTTTCCTCATTGAATTCAATGGGAAGGTAAAACCCAGGAACAAATAGCAGATGTTGCAATTTTTGTGGCCGAAAAGCTGCGATTCCGCTGCAAAAATCGCAACTCAGAAAAAAATAAAATATTTTACTTACCCACAACTCTCTGCTTCTGCATCCAGCCCGGCCTCCAGGGATGATATTTCACCCCATGTGACTGCTGCAGCCAACCACAGGCTGCAGTTGTCACATGGGATGAAACGTCATCCCAGAAGGCCGGACGGCAGGACGTCAGAGGGACGTGTTCGCCATGGCTACGTGTAAGTATGAGCCTTTTTTTTTTTTTCAGACATTCCAGCCAAAAAAACGCACCACAATTTGGTGTGTTTTTTCGTCTGGAATTCTCTGCGACGTCCAGGGCGCATATTATGTATGCTTTCCCGCAGTCTATCCGCCCTGTGTGAACATACCCTTAAGGAACACCCAATAGACAGTCAATTTCTCATTTGAATACAGCGTGGGAGCGATGAAAACGTATTTTCTCTGAAATGCTAGCGTAACCCGTATCTTTCCTTTCTTCTTTCCCTGTTAGAGGAAAAGTTATTTCACATTTTGGGCCGTCGTAATATAATTCCATCTTTATTTGTAGAACTTCTGGTATCAAAATGAAGATAGATGGATATATAACGCATTCAATGTGTATAAAAATAGAGTTAAGCTGCCGAAACGGAGTCTATATACTGCACAGTACTCAGTAGCACCAGTGGAATTATATCTCCTTTGATAAGATTGTGATGGTTACCGGAGGTGCCTGGCTGTCTCATATTTTTCCCTAAAGATTTTTGGAAGGCAGCTGTGATAACTGCTAAATGACGGTGCACTCATGTTGTATCGCATTATAGTATTTGTCTAACCCTTCTCTTCTGTCAGGAAGGTTAAATACACTCTGCCCCCCTTACATGTAGAGCAGATAGCTCAGGTTTAACGTTGCGACTGGCGTGACTTTGAAGAATTTAATTTAACTATACACTGTAGAGAACTTTACCTTAACCACTTCCCCACCAGCCACATGTACTATGTATTATAAAAATGTACATGGCCTATATACTGTCAATTCTATTCTGGAACTAACAATATACAGCTTCAAATATCTTTGCATATAACTCGCTAATATATATTCCGGTCCCCCGTCGCAATGATTCTGAGATTTTCATAGATTTTTATAGAGCTGGCGGGGTACCAGAAGTCTAGTGGTACAGTCTTCTTTGATGAGGACACGACTCTTCGTCATGTAGCAGTAGTACATCGATTACATAGAGTACAGCGGGGCCGGTCACATGACGAAGAGTCGTATCGTCATCAAAGAAGGCTGTGCAACTAGACTTCCGGTCCCCCGCCAGCGTTATAACAATATATGAAAATCTCAGAATCAGCGCGACAGGGGATCGGAAAGTATATTAGTGAGTGTACTCACATACTGCAGGGACTACACTGATAATAATTTTCGGTCCCCACATAACCCCTTTAAAATACATTTAATGTATTGCAATAGGATATAAAGAAAAGCCTGGCTTAAAAGGATAGTCCGGTGAAATAAAATTGATGTCCTATCCTCAGGATAGACCATAAATATCTGATCGGTGGTGGTCCGACTCCCAGCACCACTGCCGATCAGCTGTTTTAAGGGTTCCCTTTCATTTCTTGCATAGCTTCATTATGTACCACGCTGACACGAAGCAGCTAAGCACAGTATTAGGCCAGGTTCACACGAAGCGTAAATACTGCAGATTTTCTGCACTGTATTTCATTGTAGCAGAGTGGATAAGATTTGAACAAATCTCATCCAGACCCTGCTTAAAAAAACTGCAGAACGTTCATGAATTGACCTCCTTTTTCGATATCGCCGCTTTTCTGTTGTGGGTTTTGCCCATTGAATTCAATGGGAAGGTAAAACCCACAACAAATAGCAGATGTTGTAATTTGTGCTGCAGAAAAGCTGCGATTCCACCACAAAAAGTAGGAAAAAATAAAAATCTCATACCCAGATCCTCTGCTCCTGCGTCCATCCTGGCCTCCTGGGATGACATTTCAACCCATGTGACTGCTGTAGCCAATCACAGGCTTCAGCGGTCACATAAGATGAAACATCATCCCAGGAGGCCTGGCTGCAGGACGTCAGAGGGATGCATCTCTATGGCAACGGGTAAGTATAGGCTTTTTCTTTTTCCTGCTATTTTCCACAGCGGACATTCCGGCCGAAAAACTGCACCACAATTTGGTGTGCTTTTTCGGCCTGAATTCCCTGCGGCATCCAGGGTGAATACGCTGTGTGCTTTTACGCAGCATATCCGCCCTGTGTGAACGTACCCTTCCAGCTTTCTCCCATTTCTGAGGATAGGCCATCAATTTTATTTCACCGGACAAACCCTTTAAGTCCAACCAAGTCTTCTTGCCTATTTACTGACGTCCTTTCTGTGACAGCTCTGGTTGCTAGGGAGTTTCTACCTGACAACCTGAATGAAAAGACTGGTTGTTAGCATTGTATCCATAACAACACACGTTCGGACATGAATCAGCTCAGAGCTTGACTGACACTGTTGACAGCAAAGAAGTGGAAATCAACTTGGCAGCGGTCACATCACGTCATTTCCCATCTTTGGCGCAGCATTAATCAGATTTTTCTAAAAATAACAGAGAATTCAGAGAATAAATTCTTGGTTTAACTAAGGATAAAAATCATAGAGCAGTATAAGGACACACAACCATATGAGGGCTCTGTACAAGTTCTGAGCCGTAACAAGGTATCCGTACAAGTCTACAGGCCTAAACTTTACCTCAGTATGTCTCCGAGTTCATACAGAAATAAGGCATGGGATACCATCAGCATGCACCAAGGCTTGCAGAAGGATTCATCAACCCATATTATCTACTGAGCTCTTGCTGGAAGTCGTTCCTGGGAGTAGTAGAGAAATACGCGGGTGATTGCTACCATGTCTATTCCCTTTCTGGGGTCAGTTCCAGTTTGTTGCCTTGAATTGGGCAGAAATGACTATATCAGAGAAGGTCTAAAATGGTACCCTGCAACAATTATTCCTTTACTCCATTGATTCCCAAACTGGGGGAACCCCTGATCATTTTTTTCTCTTCGGGAAAACCCCACTCCTATTCCTACCTCAGAGAATGGGTGTAAAACATTGGTCTATGGTAGGTGGTCACCCCTCTGTGAGTGGAGTCTGGCCTTTTCCATGATATAAACAGCTTTTTAGCCAATTTTATGAAGTAATCGACGAAAGGGGTTATGTAGGGACTGAAAAGTCTTAGTAGTGTAGTCACTGCAGTATGTGAGTACACTCGCTAATATACATAGTGGTCCCACTGAATATGAGATTTTCATCGATCTTTAGAGCGCTGGCGGGGGACCGGAAGTCTAGTTGTACTGTCTTTCTTCATGACGACACAACTCTTCGTCAGGTGCCTGGCCCCGCTGCACTCTATGTAATCTCTGTACTACTGCTACTGCCTTTACATAGAGTACAGCGGGGCTGGTCACATGACGAAGAGTTGTGTCGTCATGAAGAAAGACAGTGCAACTAGACTTCCAGGCGTGGTGTAGCAGGACAGGTGTTGTATACAGCACAGCTCGACTTCAGCTCAACACGGTACTTGACCAGGATAGCACGGGATACAGGTTACAGGTAGCAGGAAAGGGAAACACTGGGAACTAGAAAACACTTAGAGGACCATTTGCTTAGACAGACTAGGGTATCGACAACAAGGCTCAGGCAAGGTATGAAGGGGCTGGGCCCCTCTTATAGTCCAGGGGCTCATGGGCTAATTTTGACTAATTTCAGGTGCGCCCGCTGGCCCTTTAAGAGCAGGCACGAGCGTGCCCTTGCACCTTACGGGACCCGGCCGGGAGAAGCGGAAGTGAGAGCTGGCATTTCCTGAGGAGGAGATGGGGACCAGCACTCACAGTTCCATGGCTGCGGCCGTCATGAGGTGAGTGAGCCTGACGGCCCGTGGCCATGGGCATGACAGGGGGGTACTGTGGCCACCGTTTTGCTATGACACACATGTTTTTTATGGGTTTTCTGGGAGAACATAAATTGTAAGTTCAAACAGTTCCATAACCTAGTATTGTCTGCTGCAGAAGACCTCAGACCATGGTTGCCTTCTCTCCCAGACTGTCCAGGAGACTCCTGTAAAATTGGACTTTTAGACTGAATAGTAGATATTTCTCCTGCACGCCAGCAGGGCTCTGAATGTCTATACTATGGCCTCCCCCTGGCAAGTCTAAATTATAGACTTAGTGGGTGGTAGTCAGTAAACACGATCTGTTAGAGGAGAGGAGCCAAACAGCGGGGCCGGTGAGTGATCACCTTGTCTGAATGCCGTAGTCTTCTCTGAGGGTTGCTGATCTGTAGGGTGCTAGGCTCTCAACAGGGTTGGGTTCAAGTGCACTACTTATGTAACTAAACTTTCAAAAAACTTCTGACGTGTCAGAAGTTTTGATCGGTGGGGGCCTGAGCACTGAGACACTCGCGTGAGCTTTGAGGTGCTTCGTTTCTGATCAGCTTTTAGACTTTCTATTGAGCCTGTACACCAATTGCTCACCTTCTGCAGCTTCGTTTTAGTGATCGGTGGGGGTTTCAGTGGTCGGACCCCCACCGATCAAAACCTCTAAAGTTTTTGGAAAGTTTAGTTACTCTTTAAGGGTGGTTGATCTATATATAAACAGGCAGGGTATATGTGTTTAAAACCACATTCTGCCCAATGTAGGCAAGTATGCTTTAGAACATCAAGAGATGAAACTTCACATCCTTACATTAGTTCTTTAAATTCACACTTGTCAAATCGTATACCAAGGTATAAGGTGCATATTTCATCTTACATCACATCTGTAATGGAAACCTTGTCAAACCTAAAACTACATTTGTTGTCCGCCTTTTATTGGATTTTGTCTTTATACTGACGCCAAACTTTTACAATACGCTTGTGGCCTATGAAATTTAGACCACCAGAATGCCGGACCCCCCAGTCGATGGGTTTAGAAAGAAAGAAAATTGGGAGAAAGAAAGGAAGATTGCTGCTATAAAATACAAACAAACCCAGGCGGTAACTTTAGATATAAGAAAAATACTGTGGTCAGGGCTGACGGATACATTGTTTGTGTTGAAAGTAATGATCTAAATGGTTGTTTTATTCCAGTCATGCTTCATTATAGGGGAAGAGTGGAGGGATGGGATTCCGGAAAAAAAAAAGTGTTCTTTAGATGTTTGCCCAGATATTTTATCATTATGAGGATAGTTCCTAGAATATTGACATTTCACCCACGTGTTTACCTACTGTTCAGACTTCTTTGTCAAATCGACACATTCTTTGTACTCGGCACCTCTGCTAATTTGTAGTTTTCAAGTGAAATCTATTTGTTTTATGTTTTACGGCTTTTTTTGTTGTTTATTAAGCTTTTAATCCGGATGCCACACCTTTTTTTTTTTTTGCGGCTTTGTTGCAGTTTTTCCCCATTGACTTCAATCGCATTTTTACATGCAGTACTGCAATGTGAATTCTATAGAAGTAGTTCTAGGAAATGTTCCTTTGAGAAAGAGAAAGTGCTCCCGTTTTATTGTTTTTGGAAAAGATATACTAATGCCGAGTAAGATTTAGACTTAGACCGGTAGATGCACCAAATTTACCAAGTGTCTAAACATGTTAGACACTTTTCTCCTCCTTGTACCAAGTCTTGGTTGGCAATTTTTTTGTGATTATATTTTGGCGCAATGCTGCAACATTCCGGTGCATTTAGGCCATGCCCGTTTCCTGCTAGATCACACCCCCTTTCATCTAAGTTACGCCCCTTGTCAGGCAAGGCACAAAAAGTGTCTAAATTAGGTAATAAATGTTTGATAGTAACTCTACCTCATTGTGTTATGTTATTAAATTGGAATTTCCCATTTAGTAATCTTCTGGCAAATCAAAATAATTGTCAGCTTATAAAATCGTCGGACGTCCATAAGCTGGGACCCTCACTCATTCCCAGAGAAAACAAACAGAAATAACAACCGCAATGAGTAGAACTTTGAAGGGAGCGGAGATCAAGCATGGGGGTACCGCTCTATTCAAAGACATTGGATGGACAGGGAGGTTGCATTCTCGACATTAAGCTCCCTGCATTGAGAAGGACCGGGGAGCTCGGGAACCCCGTTCTATTGATCGGTAGGGTCCCAGAGGTGGGGTTCTCAGCAAAGAGACATTTCTCACCTATCCTGTGAATAGGTGATAAATGTTGATCATAGGAGAATCCCTTTAAGTGCAGATAGGGACAGGACTGGACAAATAAAAGCTTCAAAAGTTACGATTGGTTGGGGATTTGGGATAGTATACATGTGATCAATATAGGTCACACAGGAGATGGATGTTTTTTGTTTTTTTTAGGCAATTCTTCATATTTTATTGATTCATTTATGTTTCGGTCTTGTCATTTAATAGTGTTTTTGATAATAATAATAATAATAATAATAATAATAATCATAATAATAACAACACCAATAATATTAACCCCTTCCCACCGCAGCCACTTTTGGACTAAATGACAGAGCCCCAGTTTTTAAATCTGACATGCGTCACTAGTAATAACTCCGGAATGCTTTCACCTATCCAAGAAATTCTGAGGTTGTATTCTCGTGACAAATTGTACTTTATGTAAGGGGTAAAATTTCTTTGCTTTTTTGTGAAAAACACCAAAATTTAGCGGAAAAAAAATCCACAAATTACAATTTTTCTAAATTTTAATGTAACTGCTTGTAAGACAGATAGTAATACCACACAAAATAGTGACTAGTTAACATTTTCCACGTCTGCTTTATGTTTGCATAATTTTTTGAACATCCTTTTATTTTTCTAGGACGTTACAAGGCTTATAAGTTTAGCAGCAATTTCTCACATTTTCAAGAAAATTTAAAAAGCCCATTTTTATAGGGTCCAGTTCAGTTCTGAAGTAGTCTTAAGGGGCTTGTATTTTGGGTAACCTCCAAAAATCACCACATTTAAAAAAAACTGCACCCCTCAAAGTATTCAAAACAACATTTATAAAGTTTCTTAACCCTTTAGGTTTTTTACAGAAATTGAAGCAAAGTGGAGGTGAAATTTACCAATTTCATTTTTTTGGGCAGAAATTCAATTTTAAACAATTTTTTCTGTAACACTCAGCCAGAACATTGCCGACTCACTGGCCGAGGATTCCGGTCCCGGAGGAGCCCTTTACGTCACTGTCCATATATGGATTGTATCATCAGGGGCTTCACCAGAAGCGGAATCCCCGTCCAGAGCATCTGCATCGCTCTGGCCGGGGATTACGCTCCTGGATAAGCCATGACGGCAGAGTAAAGCCCCTGCTGGCCGAGTAGACCCCAAGAGTAGTGGGCCCTGGCACTTGCCTGGGTTCGCCGGGTGCTAACGCCGGCCCTGAGTGCTCTCAGCGCTAGAACAGCTGCTCTGTATACAGGAGACAAAGCAACTGAATCTCAAAAAGTAAAAGTAATTTCTAATAAAAATTATTTAGAAAGTTTCACCAAACAGACATTTAAAAAAAAAAAAAACACATTTCAAAGGTGTACATAGCTTTGTTTTACGTATTTCGCTTATTATATTACAACATACAGTGCATTCAAGTAGCTAATGATTGGATCAGACGATTAACCTAGAAAGCATAAACGCCATAGAGGCAACTTTTTATGGTAGAAGAGGGTTTTTTATGGTAGTAGATATGGAGGTTGGCTCCATTTTTATTATTTTGTTTGCTAGGTAATTGATCCGATCCAATCATTAGCCGTTTGGATAACAATTATCGGTTTAAGTGTTTGGTTCGGAGGGAGAGATTTGCTATTAACAGGATGTGAATTGGTAACATTAACTGCTATCTAATCTGAATCAATGACATTGTTGTTCTTCTGCACGACTTCCCATTAGCTGACACGTTGGCACTCACTCATTGTAATTTCCTATCAGCAGCAATTCTTGATGCCTCTAACACCTCCTAAATGATTACATCCAATTCATAATACACAGTATTGCCCCTTTCATCCGCTCATGTTGACAGATTGAATCATCAATGACTACAATCAGTTTCAGCTTCTCTAATGGAATTTACATGCTAATGAAATGGAACGTTATCAAGACTGTTAGAGAGAGTTCTCGGAGAAAGTCAACAGTTAGGTGGGATGAAGTGCCACTTGTCCCACAACTGCGTTCTTTACCTTTAGCCCTAATGCACAAGACAGTGTGTGCCGCCCGAGTCTCCTCCGTGATCCGTGGAAAAATAGGACATGTCCTATCTTTCCTCGGATCGGAGAGTCGGGTCCGTTTTCACGGATCCGATTTACCAATGGGTCGGTGAAAAATATCGGGTGCGACTCAGATGCCTTGAAAAACGGCCTGAGTGGCACTCGGTCGTGCGCATTAGGGCTAAGTGTTTGATTTTTAATAGTCAAAGCATAATCCACAACGATATTTCAATGGCACTCAAAATGACAGTAAACGGCCGAAATTGCCCCCCTCACCCCATTGATTTCAATGGGAGGCAGAGGCATTTTTTTTACTGCAGAAAAAAAAGCGGCATGTTCTTTCTTGCCGCAGTTTCTGCCTCTGACCTACCATTGAAATTGATGGGAGACAGAAAAAACCTGCGGAGCCCTTTCTGAGCATTTTTTTTTTGCGCCCGCGGTCCTTGCATTAGATTCAATATCCACGGGGGGAGGCTGCAAAAAAAATAAAAAAAGTGTTAAAACAACGCTGCCAGTTTAAAATCTGTCAGATTTTTTCTTCCTACAAACAACTGTGTATGAACAAGGCCTATTCCACGGGCCAATGATCAGACAAACGAGCGGTCACAGAACCTTGCCTTAGAGTCAATGGCCCCAGGCAAAAAACGCAGCAAAAAACAAAAAAGCACAGGCAGGTCAAAATCGGTCTCAAAATTCCTGAAGGAATTCGGAGGCAGATTTTTTCTGCCTGCAAAAAAACTCTGTGTGAACTAGACCTTAAGCTGCTCATGCGCATACATTAACTGGTGTCTGAAAGTTATTTGTCCTACCATTATCAAACTCACCCCCCACTAACATGTATGTAGGCCACTAGTTATCACCCATATTTACCTTACCACACATGAGGTCAGTAGCTATCCCTCCTATTAACCCCACTGATGTGCATGAGATCAGTAGATATCACCCCAAGTCAACCCACTAACATGCATATTAATAGGGTGAAGGGGTGAAACTACTGTTAACCATGCATGTAAGTGGGGTGACAACTACTGGTTCACATACCTGGTTGGTCAGCAGATACTACACCCGTTCACCCTACTAATAGGCATGTTGGCCGGTAGTTATTACCCTGTTTCGGCATTCATAATCTTTACTGTTGCCCAGCGTGTTTTTATTTTGGGACCTACGCACTCTATGTAATAAGTGGGTACATGCGAGGAGTTCTCGACTAGCATGGTCTGTATGGCCAGGGTTCCAGAGACCAAAGTCCTAAATGTTATATATCACTTACAGTACAAACTGGGATCCTTTTCTACGAGTTACATTTATAAAGAATAGTTACTGTTAGGAAAAATTTGAGAGTAAAGACCAACTGGATTGAAATACAATGTGTTTTTTATGAATAGTAAGGCGCAGTTAGGCCATGTTCACACGTTCATGATTTGACGAGGATGGAGGTCCAGATTCTGCGCCTAAATGCTCATCTAATCCACTAACAGTTTGCATGCAGTGCAAGTGAACGGGGCATTTTCTATCTCATGCACATGCAGTGGGGGGAAAAATCTGTGTGGAATAATTGCTGCGCAAAAAAATCTGCAGCATGCAACCCTGTCCATCTTCCGCATGCAACCCTGTCCATCTGCCGCATGCAACCCTGTCCATCTGCCGCATGCAACCCTGTCCATCTGCCGCATGCAACCCTGTCCATCTGCCGCATGCAACCCTGTCCATCTGCCGCATGCAACCCTGTCCATCTGCCGCATGCAACCCTGTCCATCTGCCGCATGCAACCCTGTCCATCTGCCGCATGCAACCCTGTCCATCTGCAGCATGCAACCCTGTCCATCTGCCGCATGCAACCCTGTCCATCTGCCGCATGAAATCCTGTCCATCTGCAGCATGCAACCCTGTCCATCTGCAGCATGCAACCCTGTCCATCTGCCGCATGCAACCCTGTCCATCTGCCGCATGCAATCCTGTCCATCTGCCGCATGCAACCCTGTCCATCTGCAGCATGCAACCCTGTCCATCTGCCGCATGCAACCCTGTCCATCTACCGCATGCAACCCTCTCCATCTGCCGCATGCAACCCTGTCTATCTGCCGCATGCAACCCTGTCCATCTGCCGCATGCAACCCTCTCCATCTGCCGCATGCAACCCTGTCCACCTGCCGCATGCAACCCTGTCCACCTGCCGCATGCAACCCTGTCCATCTGCCGCATACAACCCTGTCCATCTACCGCATGCAACCCTGTCCATCTGCCGCATGCAACCCTGTCCATCTTCCCCATGCAATCCTGTCCATCTGCCGCATGCAACCCTGTCCATCTGCAGCATGCAACCCTGTCCATCTGCCTCATGCAACCCTGTCCATCTGCCGAATGAATCCTGTCCATCTGCAGCATGCAACCCTGTCCATCTGCAGCATGCAACCCTGTCCATCTGCCGCATGCAACCCTGTCCATCTGCCGCATGCAATCCTGTCCATCTGCTGCATGAAACCCTGTCCATCTGCCGCATGAAACCCTGTCCATCTTCCGCATGCAACCCTGTCCATCTGCCGCATGCAACCCTGTCCATCTGCCGCATGCAACCCTGTCCATCTGCCGCATGCAACCCTGTCCATCTGCCGCATGCAACCCTGTCCCTCTGCCGCATGCAACCCTGTCCATCTGCCGCATGCAACCCTGTCTATCTGCAGCATGCAACCCTGTCCATCTGCCGCATGCAACCCTCTCCATCTGCCGCATGAAACCCTGTCCATCTGCAGCATGCAACCCTGTCCATCTGCCGCATGCAACCCTGTCCATCTGCCGCATGCAACACTGTCCATCTACAGCATGCAACCCTGTCCATCTGCCGCATGCAACCCTGTCCATCTGCCGAATGCAACCCTGTCCATCTGCCGCATGCAACCCTGTCCATCTGCCGCATGCAATCCTGTCCATCTGCCGCATGCAACCCTGTCCATCTGCTGCATGCAACCCTCTCCATCTGCCGCATGAAACCCTGTCCATCTGCAGCATGCAACCCTGTCCATCTGCCGCATGCAACCCTGTCCATCTGCAGCATGCAACCCTGTCCATCTGCCGCATGCAACACTGTCCATCTACAGCATGCAACCCTGTCCATCTGCCGCATGCAACCCTGTCCATCTGCCGCATGCAACCCTGTCCATCTGCCGCATGCAACCCTGTCCATCTGCCGCATGCAATCCTGTCCATCTGCCGCATGCAACCCTGTCCATCTGCAGCATGCAACCCTGTCCATCTGCCGCATGCAACCCTGTCCATCTACCGCATGCAACCCTCTCCATCTGCCGCATGCAACCCTGTCTATCTGCCGCATGCAACCCTGTCCATCTGCCGCATGCAACCCTCTCCATCTGCCGCATGCAACCCTGTCCACCTGCCGCATGCAACCCTGTCCACCTGCCGCATGCAACCCTGTCCATCTGCCGCATGCAACCCTGTCCATCTACCGCATGCAACCCTGTCCATCTGCCGCATGCAACCCTGTCCATCTTCCCCATGCAATCCTGTCCATCTGCCGCATGCAACCCTGTCCATCTGCAGCATGCAACCCTGTCCATCTGCCTCATGCAACCCTGTCCATCTGCCGAATGAATCCTGTCCATCTGCAGCATGCAACCCTGTCCATCTGCAGCATGCAACCCTGTCCATCTGCCGCATGCAACCCTGTCCATCTGCCGCATGCAATCCTGTCCATCTGCCGCATGAAACCCTGTCCATCTGCCACATGAAACCCTGTCCATCTTCCGCATGCAACCCTGTCCATCTGCCGCATGCAACCCTGTCCATCTGCCGCATGCAACCCTGTCCATCTGCCGCATGCAACCCTGTCCATCTGCCGCATGCAACCCTGTCCATCTGCCGCATGCAACCCTGTCCATCTGCCGCATGCAACCCTGTCCATCTGCAGCATGCAACCCTGTCCATCTGCCGCATGCAACCCTGTCCATCTGCCGCATGAAATCCTGTCCATCTGCAGCATGCAACCCTGTCCATCTGCAGCATGCAACCCTGTCCATCTGCCGCATGCAACCCTGTCCATCTGCCGCATGCAACCCTGTCCATCTGCCGCATGCAACCCTGTCCATCTGCCGCATTCAACCCTGTCCATCTGCCGCATGCAACCCTGTCCATATGCCGCATGCAACCCTCTCCATCTGCCGCATGCAACCCTCTCCATCTGCCGCATGCAACCCTCTCCATCTGCCGCATGCAACCCTGTCCATCTGCCGCATGCAACCCTGTCCATCTGCCGCATGCAACCCTGTCCATCTTCCGCATGCAATCCTGTCCATCTGCCGCATGCAACCCTGTCCATCTGCAGCATGCAACCCTGTCCATCTGCCTCATGCAACCCTGTCCATCTGCCGAATGAATCCTGTCCATCTGCAGCATGCAACCCTGTCCATCTGCAGCATGCAACCCTGTCCATCTGCCGCATGCAACCCTGTCCATCTGCCGCATGCAATCCTGTCCATCTGCTGCATGAAACCCTGTCCATCTGCCGCATGAAACCCTGTCCATCTGCAGCATGCAACCCTGTCCATGTGCCGCATGCAACCCTGTCCATCTGCCGCATGCGACCCTGTCCATCTGCCGCATGCGACCCTGTCCATCTACCGCATGAGACCCTGTCCATCTGCCGCATGCCACCCTGTCCATCTGCCGCATGCAACCCTGTCCATCTGCCGCATGCAACCCTGTCCATCTGCAGCATGCAATCCTGTCCATCTGCCGCATGCAACCTTGTCCATCTGCAGCATGCAACACTGTCCATCTGCCGCATGCAACCCTGTCCATCTGCAGCATGCAACCCTGTCCATCTGCCGCATGCAACCCTGTCCATCTGCCGCATTCAACCCTGTCCATCTACCGCATGCAACCCTGTCCATCTGCCGCATGAAACCCTGTCCATCTGCCGCATGCAACCCTGTCCGTCTGCCGCATGCAACCCTCTCCATCTGCCGCATGCAACCCTGTCCATCTGCCGCATGCAAACCTGTCCATCTGCCGCATGCAACCCTGTCCATCTGCCGCATGCAACCCTGTCCATCTGCAGCATGCAACCCTGTCCATCTGCCGCATGCAACCCTGTCCATCTGCAGCATGCATGATGTATTCACACTGTTATATCTTTGCTGAATATTTTTCTTTTTTGTATTTTTTGTGTCACTGATCTAAACTGATTTATCAACTGATACATAAAATGATGTCAATTTACTTTCATTTCTAGTTCTAATTTCAGGACCAAAGATATAAGCGTCAGTTCACACTGAGTTTGTTGGCGCTGACTTTGACGCAGGAACCACGTCGGAATCAGCGCAAAAAAAATGCCAGTAAAATTGCCCCTATTGATCTCAATGGGAGGCAGAGACATTTTTTTTTCCCCAGGCAGCGCACTGTAAAAAAAAAAGCGGCATGTTTTTTCTTTCTTCAGTTTCCGCCTCCCAGTGAAATCAATGGGAGGTGGAAAAAAACTGCGGCGCTAGTTTCTGAGCATTTTTTTGCAGCATTTTTTGCTTGCGATCCTTGCACTTGCAATGGCCGTGGGGAAAAAGACGCTGCGAAAAACGTGGAAAGAAAAGGGTTAAAACATCGCTGAAGGAATTTTGAGGCAGATTTTGTCTTCCTACTGAAAACTTTGTGTGAACAGGGCAACGATCAGTCAATCAGATGCTCGTTCATCTGCTGATCATATACTTTATGTGCCAAAAATATTATTGTTGTCGGCAGCACATCCCCCTGTGTAAACAAGGAGACCTGCTGCCGATATGACAGAAACGTCGGCAGCACGACAGGAAAAACAATCGTAGTAACGAGAACTCGTCCCCATACATAGCTCCTTGTGAAAGGAGCAAAGGAGCGCCGATCAACGAGATCGGTGCTCGTTTACACGGCCTGGCCATGTAAGGGCTCATTCAGACGAGCGTACATGTAGTCCGTGTGACGGCAATTAAAACAACTCAATGGGGCCGTTCACATGGCCGTTTTTTCAATGGAGGGTCCGTGAAAAAATAGGACTTGTCATTTCTTTGCGCTTCACGCATCCCTCCATAGATTCTAGTCTATGGGGGATGCGTAAAAACGCATCCCGCCGGGGTGCAGCACGGATGCACCTCAGACATGAAGGACCCTTGTGTGATTTTACATCCCATAGAAATGAAAGGGATCTGTGAAAGGATCCTTTCTTTACGTGTGAACACTCCCTGTGGTGTCTTATTGCCAAGAACATATTACAAAAACACGACCGTGATAAATAGTCCCTGGAAATAATTGTCCAATACATTTCCCCGACAACGATCGTAGTTGATCGTATCGGATCAGACATAACCACGATCATTACCAGTAAATATCGTTATTAACGGTCATATTGTGTGAAAACATGCAGCATATTGGTGTGGAAAATTCGGAGACGGAAAAATCCATCCCATACATGTGAATGGGGTTTTTCCTGCAGCATCTGCATGGATTTCTGCAAGACCCAATCAGATGTATGGGACCTGCCGTGTGTGAACATAGGATTTGACTCTCAGCCTTCTGGATTGGTAAATGGCAGTTCTGCGCAGTTTTACCTCATTTTTACCGTTTTCAGATAGCTGCATTTTAGCATCCGTGGTATGTCTGTGTGTGATAGGGATTTGTGCAGTGTTGCAGAATATGTTGGTGCTATATAAGTTAGGCCCTGTTCGCACAGCATGTCTTTGATGTGTATTTACGCGCCAAAATATGCGTAAAAAAACGCTTCATTAAGCTTCCCTTTCAAATCAATGGGAAGGCGCACAGTTAGGGCATGTTCACGCGGCGCACAAAAAAAAACGACGTGTAAACGTGTCATGTACGCTAGTGTGTCTTATGAAGCACTTTTTAAAATACAGGTGTTTCTGACGCGTTTTACGCGTTGTGGTGCGCAATTAGGACTCCCATTGACTATGGGAACATTTGGCATGTTTTCGGTGCATTTAACATGTCAAAGAATTGGCCTGACACACTTTTTTTACGCAGCGCGTTTTTTTTAAACACGCTTGCGTAAAAATAAACCGCATTGTATGTACTAACTGTGACATTTCCCATTCATTTGAATGGACAGCTTAAAGAAGCGTTTTTTTGACACGTATTTTGTCACGTAAAATGCGCGCCAAAATACACATCAAATACACGCCGTGTGAACACAGCCTTAGTACATACAACGCGGCTTTTTATGCAAGTTTATTATAAAAAACACGTTGCGTAAAAAAAAAAAAAGTGTTAAGTAAATTCTTTGACGCGTAAAACGTGCAGAAAACGTGCCGAATGTTCCCATAGTCAACGGGAGTCCTAATTGCATGTAAAAAAAAAACGTCCAAAATGGGTAAAAAAAAAAATGTGAAAAATACGTCAAACGGCTGTATTTTAAGAAGCACTTCATAAGAAACGCTACTGTATTTTACACGTCGTTTTTTTTTAGCACCGTGTGAACATGCCCTAGCTGGAAATAAAAATAAATAATGACAACATCCTTTCAGGAGTCTGGGAAAGCTGGGTCAGCCCTGTGTAAAGTCATTTGCAGACATATTGATAGGCAAAAACAGATACAATAATACTATGCAAGAGCAAGTAGACGTGTTGACAGGTTGACGGAAAATACTTGGGAATGTTACATAATGACAGATCAATAAGTATCCCCGGTGATGCCCGGAGAATATTAACTCATAAATTCCTGCAAGGATCATAAAGACTTGGGACAGTTTTATGAGCATTGGTAGGATTGCAGTGAAGGTGATTGAAGGGTTAAGCGGAGGTGCCGGTCTGATCATAGGGGGTCTGTGTGATCGCCGCGTGAAGCCCCTAATAATAACCAACATTCACCAGAGGATTTATTGCACAGGCGAGAAGTGTGTGACAATGTGCCGGAGCCTCCAGAGCTTCACCTCCCGTGATATACAGAGGAGACCAGAAGACAAACACTCAGCAGCCTCCTGGCTCCGCTACACCCGGCACCGGCGCCCTCATAAACACAAGACAAACACTCATCTGCTGCTCTGCAGATACAAAACCACAGCCCCTACTGCCAGCACAGGGAAGAGGAGCCATGTCTATCTATACAAATATCTATCTATCTATCTATCTATCTATCTATCTATCTATCTATCTATCTATCTATCTATCTATCTATCTATCTATCTATCTATTTATCTATCTCATATCTATCTATCTATCTATCTATCTATCTATCTATCTATCTATCTATCTATCTATCTATCTATCTATCTATCTATCTATCTATCTATCTATCTATCTATCTCTCTCATATCTATCTATACAAATACCTATCTCATATCTATCTAGCTATACAAATATCTATCACATATCTATCTATCTATCTATCTATCTATCTATCTATCTATCTATCTATCTATCTATCTATCTATCTATCTATCTATCTATCTATCTATCTATCTATCTATGACATATCTATCTCATATCTATCATCTATCTATCTATCTATCTATCTATCTATCTATCTATCTATCTATCTATCTATCTATCTATCTATCTATCTCTTATCGATCTCATATCTATCTAAATATCTATCGATCTCATATTTATATATGTATTATTTATCTAATGTTTATATATCTATCTATTAATTATCTATATATATATATATATTATCTATATTTTATCTATCGCATATCTATATATGTTTCTATTAATTATCTATCTCAAATCTATTTATCCACCTATCTAATATCTTTCTATCAATCAATATATTAACTATATCTATCAGATAGATAGATAGATAGATAGATAGATAGATAGATAGATAGATAGATAGATAGATAGATAGATAGATAGATAGATAGATAGATAGATGATAGATAGATAGATATGAGATAGATAGATATGAGATACAGATAGATAGATGATAGATAGATAGATAGATAGATAGATAGATAGATAGATAGATAGATAGATAGATAGATAATTTATCTATCTATGTCTCTAGCTATCAAATATTTCTCGCTCTATCAATCCCTTATCTATTTATCTCATATCTATCTATCTATCTATCTATCTATCTATCTATCTATCTATCTATCTATCTATCTATCTATCTATCTATCTATCTATCTATCTATCTCATATCTATCTATCTATCTCATATCTATCTATCTCATATCTATCTATCTATCTATCTATCTATCTATCTATCTATCTATCTATCTATCTATCTATCTATCTATCATTTTTTTCCTGTGCATTCATATAACTTAGTTTGTACGTCGGCCTGTTCACATCACTGTTAGGTTCCGTTGATGGGTTCTGTCAGACCTTTCCGTCGGAGGAACCCATCAACGGAAAGGCAAACGGAAACCATAGCTTCCGTTAGCATTACCATTTATTGCAATGGTAATGCTTCCGTTGCTAATGGTTTCCGTTTGTCTCCGTTCCGTAAGGTTTCTGGTTGTTTTTGGCGGAAACAATATAGTATAGTATTTATTATATATTGTAGTAGATCTCAGTACAGTTTTTATTATACATAGTATTATATATCAGTACAGTATCTATTATGTATAGTATTAGATGTCAGTACAGTATATATTATGTATAGTATTATATATCAGTATATTTATCTATTATATATAGTATTAGATGTCAGTACAGTATCTATTATGTATAGTATTATATATCAGTATATTTATCTATTATATATAGTATTAGATGTCAGCACAGTATATATAATGTATAGTATCATATATCAGTACATGTATCTATTATATATAGTATTAGATGTCAGTACAGTATATATTATGTATAGTATCATATATCAGTATATTTACCTATTATATATAGTATTAGATGTCAGCACAGTATATATTATGTATAGTATCATATATCAGTATATTTATCTATTATATATCGTATTAGATGTCAGTACAGTATATATTATGTATAGTATTATATATCAGTACAGTATCTATTATGTATAGTATTAGATGTCAGCACAGTATATATTATGTATAGTATTATATATCAGTATATTTATCTATTATATATAGTATTAGATGTCAGTAAAGTATCTATTAGGGCGGGTTCACACATGGCGGAATTTCACTTAAATTCCGCTGCGGACACTCCGCAGCGTTAATCCGCAGCGGAGCCGTTTCTCCATTGACTTTCACTTTAATTTAGCAGTGTTCGTTTACACGATGCGTACAATTCCGCTGCGGAGCATAGGCTGCGGAGCGGAATTTGGTGTCCGCAGCATGCTCTGTCTGTTGCGGAGCAGTGGCGGACTCATGGCGGAATTTCTCCATTGACTTCAATGGAGATTCTAAATTCCGCAATGAAGTCCGCAGCTGTCATGCACATGTTATGTGTGCTGCGGATGCGTCTTGCTTTTTTAACTTGACATTTCTTCATTCTGGCTGGACCTATGTATTTCTAGGTCTACAGCCAGACTGAGGAAGTCAATGGGGCTCCCGTAATGACGGGAGCGTTGCTAGGAGACGTCAGTAAATAGTCACTGTCCAGGGTGCTGAAAGAGTTAAGCGATCGGCAGTAACTGTTTCTGCACCCGGGACAGTGACTACCGATCTCAATATACATGTATCTGTAAAAAAATATATAAGTTCATACTTACCGAGAACTCCCTGGGTCTGTCTCCAGTCCGGCCTCCCAGGATGACGATTCAGTGTAAGTGACGGCTGCAGCCAATCACAGGCCAAGCACAGGCTGCAGCGGTCACATGGACTGGCGCGTCATCCAGGGAGGTCGGGCTGGATGCCGAAAGAGGGACGCGTCACCAAGACAACGGCCGGTAAGTATGAAAGTCGTTTACTTTCACTAGGGAAAGTGCTGTCCCTTCTCTCTATCCTGCACTGATAGGGAGAAGGGAAGCACTTTTCCCGCAGTCCGCAGCAGCTAGTCCGCATCAATGTACTGCACATTTTGTGCAGATCCGCAGCAGAATCTGCAACGCAGATTCTGTGCGGCATGGATGCGGACAGTTGCGGAGGAATTCCGCCATGTGTGGTCATGCCCTTATATATCAGTATAGTATCTATTATGTATAGTATTATATATCAGTATATGTATCTATTATATATAGTATTAGATGTCAGCACAGTATATATTATGTATAGTATCATATATCAGTATATTTATCTATTATATATAGTATTAGTTGTCAGCACAGTATATATTATGTATAGTATTATATATCAGTATATGTATCTATTATATATAGTATTAGATGTCAGTACAGTATATATTATGTATAGTATCATATATCGGTATATTTATCTATTATATATAGTATTAGATGTCAGCACAGTATATATTATGTATAGTATCAAATATCAGTATATTTATCTATTATATATAGTATTAGATTTCTGCACAGTATATATTATGTATAGTATCATATATCAGTATATTTATCTATTATATATTGTATTAGTTGTCAGCACAGTATATATTATGTATAGTATCATATATCTGTATATTTATCTATTATATATAGTATTAGATGTCAGTACAGTATATATTATGTATAGTATCATATATCAGTATATTTATCTATTATATATAGTATTAGATGTCAGTACAGTATATATATGTATAGTATCATATATCAGTATATTTATCTATTATGTATAGTATTAGATGTCAGTACAGTATATATATGTATAGTATCATATATCGGTATATTTATCTATTATATATAGTATCAGATGTCAGCACAGTATATATTATGTATAGTATCATATATCAGTATATTTATCTATTATATATAGTATGAGATTTCGGCACCGTATATATTATGTATAGTATTATATATCAGTATATTTATCTATCATATATAGTATTAGATGTCAGTACAGTATATATTATGTATAGTATCATATATCGGTATATTTATTTATTATATATAGTATTAGATGTCAGCACAGTATATATAATGTATAGTATCATATATCAGTATATTTATCTATTATACATAGTATTAGATGTCAGTACAGTATATATTATGTATAGTATCATATATCGGTATATTTATCTATTATATATAGTATTAGATGTCAGCACAGTATATATTATGTATAGTATCATATATCAGTATATTTATCTATTATATAGAGTATTAGATGTCAGCACAGTACATATTATGTATAGTATTATATATCAGTATATTTATCTATTATATATAGTATTAGATGTCAGTACGGTATCTATTATGTATAGTATCATATATCGGTATATTTATCTATTATATATAGGATTAGATGTCAGTACAGTATCTATTATGTATAGTATTATATATCAGTATATTTATCTATTATATATAGTATTAGATGTCAGCACAGTATATATTATGTATAGTATTATATATCAGTATATTTATCTATTATATATAGTATTAGATGGCAGCACAGTATATATTATGTATAGTATCAAATATCAGTATATTTATCTATTATATATAGTATTAGATGTCAGCACAGTATATATAATGTATAGTATTATATATCAGTATATTTATCTATTATATATAGTATTATATGATAGCACAGTATATATTATGTATAGTATCATATAATACTATATATAATACAGAAATATACTAATATATAATACTATACATAATATATACTGTGATGACATCTCATACTATATATAATAGATAAATATACCGATATATGATACTATACATAATAGATACTGTACTGACATCTAATACTATATATAATAGATAAATATACTGATATATAATACTATACATAATATATACTGTACTGACATCTAATACTATATATAATAGATAAATATACTGATATATGATACTTATAATATATACTATACTGTGTGTGTGTATATATATATATATATATACAGTATATATTATTTATAGTATTATATTATATATCAGTGTATTTATCTATTATATATAGTATTAGATGTCAGTACAGTATATATTATGTATAGTATCATATATCGGTATATTTATCTATTATATATAGTATTAGATGTCAGTACAGTATATATTATGTATAGTATGATATATCAGTATATTTATCTATTATATATAGTATTAGATGTCAGTACAGTATCTATTATGTATAGTATCATATATTGGTATATTTATCTATTATATATAGTATTAAATGTCAGCACAGTATATATTATGTATAGTATCATATATCAGTATATTTATCTATTATATAGTACTAGATGTCAGTACAGTATATATTACGTATTTTTCACTGGGTATACATATTACCCAAGGGAAAACCACTTATATCTATTATTGAGCAGTGTATATATTATGTATAGTGTTATATATCAGTATATTTATCTATTATATATAGTATTAGATGTCAGCACAGTATATATTATGTATAGTATTATATATCAGTATATTTATCTATTAAATATAATATTAGATGTCAGTACAGTATATATTATGTATAGTATCATATATCGGTATATTTATCTATTATATATAGTATTAGATGTCAGTACAGTATATATTATGTATAGTATCATATATCGGTATATTTATCTATTATATATAGTATTAGATGTCAGCACAGTATATATTATGTATAGTATCAAATATCAGTATATTTATCTATTATATATAGTATTAGATTTCTGCACAGTATATATTATGTATAGTATCATATATCAGTATATTTATCTATTATATATTGTATTAGTTGTCAGCACAGTATATATTATGTATAGTATCATATATCTGTATATTTATCTATTATATATAGTATTAGATGTCAGTACAGTATATATTATGTATAGTATCATATATCAGTATATTTATCTATTATATATAGTATTAGATGTCAGCACAGTATATATTATGTATAGTATTATATATCAGTATATTTATCTATTAAATATAATATTAGATGTCAGTACAGTATATATTATGTATAGTATCATATATCGGTATATTTATCTATTATATATAGTATTAGATGTCAGTACAGTATATATTATGTATAGTATCATATATCTGTATATTTATCTATTATATATAGTATTAGATGTCAGTACAGTATATATTATGTATAGTATCATATATCAGTATATTTATCTATTATATATAGTATTAGATGTCAGCACAGTATATATTATGTATAGTATTATATATCAGTATATTTATCTATTAAATATAATATTAGATGTCAGTACAGTATATATTATGTATAGTATCATATATCGGTATATTTATCTATTATATATAGTATTAGATGTCAGTACAGTATATATTATGTATAGTATCATATATCGGTATATTTATCTATTATATATAGTATTAGATGTCAGCACAGTATATATTATGTATAGTATCAAATATCAGTATATTTATCTATTATATATAGTATTAGATTTCTGCACAGTATATATTATGTATAGTATCATATATCAGTATATTTATCTATTATATATTGTATTAGTTGTCAGCACAGTATATATTATGTATAGTATCATATATCTGTATATTTATCTATTATATATAGTATTAGATGTCAGTACAGTATATATTATGTATAGTATCATATATCAGTATATTTATCTATTATATATAGTATTAGATGTCAGCACAGTATATATTATGTATAGTATCATATATCGGTATATTTATCTATTATATATAGTATTAGATGTCAGTACAGTATCTATTATGTATAGTATCATATATCAGTACATGTATCTATTATATATAATATTAGATGTCAGCACAGTATATATATATGTATAGTATCATATATCGGTATA
The DNA here is from genome assembly GCF_050947455.1 of Rhinoderma darwinii. Taxonomy (NCBI): domain Eukaryota; kingdom Metazoa; phylum Chordata; class Amphibia; order Anura; family Rhinodermatidae; genus Rhinoderma; species Rhinoderma darwinii. Next base: position 55,637,452 of record NC_134699.1, read on the forward strand.
TTTATCTATTATACATAGTATTAGATGTCAGCACAGTATATATTATGTATAGTATCATATATCAGTATATTTATCTATTATACATAGTATTAGATGTCAGCACAGTATATATTATGTATAGTATCATATATCAGTACATGTATCTATTATACATAGTATTAGATGTCAGCACAGTATATATTATGTATAGTATCATATATCAGTATATTTATCTATTATACATAGTATTAGATGTCAGCACAGTATATATTATGTATAGTATCATATATCAGTACATGTATCTATTATATATAATATTAGATGTCAGCACAGTATATATATATGTATAGTATCATATATCGGTATATTTATCTATTATACATAGTATTAGATGTCAGTACAGTATATATTATGTATAGTATCATATATCAGTACATGTATCTATTATATATAGTATTAGATGTCAGCACAGTATATATATGTATAGTATCATATATCAGTATATTTACCTATTATATATAGTATTAGATGTCAGCACAGTATATATTATGTATAGTATCATATATCAGTATATTTATCTATTATACATAGTATTAGATGTCAGTACAGTATATATTATGTATAGTATCATATATCAGTATATTTACCTATTATATATAGTATTAGATGGCAGCACAGTATATATTATGTATAGTATCATATATCAGTATATTTACCAATTATATATAGTATTAGTTGTCAGTACAGTATATATTATGTATAGTATCATATATCAGTATTTTTACCTATTATATATAGTATTAGATGTCAGTACAGTATATATTATGTATAGTATCATATATCAGTATATTTACCTATTATATATAGTATTAGTTGTCAGTACAGTATATATTATGTATAGTATCATATATCAGTATATTTATCTATTATATATAGTATTAGATGGCAGCACAGTATATATTATGTATAGTATCATATATCAGTATATTTATCTATTATATATAGTATTAGATGTCAGTACAGTATCTATTATGTATAGTATTATATACCAGTATATTTATCTATTATATATAGTTTTATATAATAGCACAGTATATATTATGTATAGCATCATATAATACTATATATTATTTAATGTGAGATTTATTTCTTTTTTTTAGCAATTTAAGGTAGTGATACAATTGTATCAGATAGTGATACAATTGTATCCATAAGGTTCGTTCACTAGCGCTTGCGCACTTTACATTGACATATGTAATAAGTTCAGATAGGACAAGGATGAGATTTAAATGGTTAATACCATCACACTCTAGTATTTATAATTTATTTTAGCATTTTCCTGGTTTTTATTTATTTTTATATTTTTATATATTTATTCAAAAAATATTATGTTTAAATATTTTTGTTCCAAGTTGGGACCGGTACCCTCCTGTGTGTGTATGTATGTATATATATATATATATATATATATATATATATATATATATATACATACACACAGTATATATTAGGTATAGTATTATATTATCAGTATATTTATCTATTATATATAGTATTAGATGTAAGTACAGTATATATTATGTATAGTATGATATATTAGTATATTTATCTATTATATATAGAATTTGATGTCAGTACAGTATATATTATGTATAGTATCATATATCGGTATATTTATCTATTATATATAGTATTAGATGTCAGCACAGTATATATTATGTATAGTATCATATATCAGTACATGTATCTATTATATATAGTATTATATCAGCACAGTATATATTATGTATAGTATCATATATCAGTACATGTATCTATTATATATAGTATTAGATGTCAGTACAGTATATATTATGTATAGTATCATATATCAGTATATTTACCTATTATATATAGTATTAGATGTCAGTACAGTATCTATTATGTATAGTATCATATATCAGTATATTTATCTATTATATATAGTATTAGATGTCAGCACAGTATATATTATGTATAGTATCATATATCAGTATATTTATCTATTATATATAGTATTAGATGTCAGTACAGTATATATTATGTATAGTATCATATATCAGTATATTTATCTATTATATATAGTATTAGATGTCAGCACAGTATATATTATGTATAGTATATATCAGTATATTTATCTATTATATATAGTATTAGATGTCAGTACAGTATATATTATGTATAGTATCATATATCGGTATATTTATCTATTATATGTAGTATTAGATGTCAGCACAGTATATATTATGTATAGTATCATATATCAGTATATTTATCTATTATATATAGTATTAGATTTCTGCACAGTATATATTATGTATAGTATCATATATCAGTATATTTATCTATTATATATTGTATTAGTTGTCAGCACAGTATATATTATGTATAGTATCATATATCTGTATATTTATCTATTATATATAGTATTAGATGTCAGTACAGTATATATTATGTATAGTATCATATATCAGTATATTTATCTATTATATATAGTATTAGATGTCAGCACAGTATATATTATGTATAGTATCATATATCGGTATATTTATCTATTATATATAGTATTAGATGTCAGTACAGTATCTATTATGTATAGTATCATATATCAGTACATGTATCTATTATATATAATATTAGATGTCAGCACAGTATATATATATGTATAGTATCATATATCGGTATATTTATCTATTATACATAGTATTAGATGTCAGTACAGTATATATTATGTATAGTATCATATATCAGTACATGTATCTATTATATATAGTATTAGATGTCAGCACAGTATATATATGTATAGTATCATATATCAGTATATTTACCTATTATATATAGTATTAGATGTCAGCACAGTATATATTATGTATAGTATCATATATCAGTATATTTATCTATTATACATAGTATTAGATGTCAGTACAGTATATATTATGTATAGTATCATATATCAGTATATTTACCTATTATATATAGTATTAGATGGCAGCACAGTATATATTATGTATAGTATCATATATCAGTATATTTATCTATTATATATAGTATTAGATGTCAGTACAGTATCTATTATGTATAGTATTATATACCAGTATATTTATCTATTATATATAGTTTTATATAATAGCACAGTATATATTATGTATAGCATCATATAATACTATATATTATTTAATGTGAGATTTATTTCTTTTTTTTAGCAATTTAAGGTAGTGATACAATTGTATCAGATAGTGATACAATTGTATCCATAAGGTTCGTTCACTAGCGCTTGCGCACTTTACATTGACATATGTAATAAGTTCAGATAGGACAAGGATGAGATTTAAATGGTTAATACCATCACACTCTAGTATTTATAATTTATTTTAGCATTTTCCTGGTTTTTATTTATTTTTATATTTTTATATATTTATTCAAAAAATATTATGTTTAAATATTTTTGTTCCAAGTTGGGACCGGTACCCTCCTGTGTGTGTATGTATGTATATATATATATATATATATATATATATATATATATATATATACATACACACAGTATATATTAGGTATAGTATTATATTATCAGTATATTTATCTATTATATATAGTATTAGATGTAAGTACAGTATATATTATGTATAGTATGATATATTAGTATATTTATCTATTATATATAGAATTTGATGTCAGTACAGTATATATTATGTATAGTATCATATATCGGTATATTTATCTATTATATATAGTATTAGATGTCAGCACAGTATATATTATGTATAGTATCATATATCAGTACATGTATCTATTATATATAGTATTATATCAGCACAGTATATATTATGTATAGTATCATATATCAGTACATGTATCTATTATATATAGTATTAGATGTCAGTACAGTATATATTATGTATAGTATCATATATCAGTATATTTACCTATTATATATAGTATTAGATGTCAGTACAGTATCTATTATGTATAGTATCATATATCAGTATATTTATCTATTATATATAGTATTAGATGTCAGCACAGTATATATTATGTATAGTATCATATATCAGTATATTTATCTATTATATATAGTATTAGATGTCAGTACAGTATATATTATGTATAGTATCATATATCAGTATATTTATCTATTATATATAGTATTAGATGTCAGCACAGTATATATTATGTATAGTATATATCAGTATATTTATCTATTATATATAGTATTAGATGTCAGTACAGTATATATTATGTATAGTATCATATATCGGTATATTTATCTATTATATGTAGTATTAGATGTCAGCACAGTATATATTATGTATAGTATCATATATCAGTATATTTATCTATTATATATAGTATTAGATGTCAGCACAGTACATATTATGTATAGTATTATATATCAGTATATTTATCTATTATATATAGTATCAGATGTCAGTACAGTATATATTATGTATAGTATATATCAGTATATTTATCTATTATATATAGTATTAGATGTCAGCACAGTATATATTATGTATAGTATTATATATCAGTATATTTATCTATTATATATAGTATTAGATGTCAGCACAGTATATATTATGTATAGTATATATCAGTATATTTATCTATTATATATAGTATTAGATGTCAGCACAGTATATATTATGTATAGTATCAAATATCAGTATATTTATCTATTATATATTGTATTAGTTGTCAGCACAGTATATATTATGTATAGTATCATATATCTGTATATTTATCTATTATATATAGTATTAGATGTCAGCACAGTATATATTATGTATAGTATATATCAGTATATTTATCTATTATATATAGTATTAGATGTCAGTACAGTATATATTATGTATAGTATCATATATCGGTATATTTATCTATTATATATAGTATTAGATGTCAGCACAGTATATATTATGTATAGTATCATATATCAGTACATGTATCTATTATATATAGTATTAGATGTCAGCACAGTATATATATGTATAGTATCATATATCAGTATATTTATCTATTATATATAGTATTAGATGTCAGCACAGTATATATTATGTATAGTATCATATATCAGTACATGTATCTATTATATATTGTATTAGTTGTCAGCACAGTATATATTATGTATAGTATTATATATCAGTATATTTATCTATTATATATAGTATTAGATGTCAGCACAGTATATATTATGTATAGTATCCTATATCTGTATATTTATCTATTATATATAGTATTAGATGTCAGCACAGTATATATTATGTATAGTATCATATATCAGTACATGTATCTATTATATATTGTATTAGTTGTCAGCACAGTATATATTATGTATAGTATTATATATCAGTATATTTATCTATTATATATAGTATTAGCTGTCAGCACAGTATATATTATGTATAGTATCAAATATCAGTATATTTATCTATTATATATTGTATTAGTTGTCAGCACAGTATATATTATGTATAGTATATATCAGTATATTTATCTATTATATATAGTATTAGATGTCAGTACAGTATATATTATGTATAGTATCATATATCTGTATATTTATCTATTATATATAGTATTAGATGTCAGCACAGTATATATTATGTATAGTATATATCAGTATATTTATCTATTATATATAGTATTAGCTGTCAGCACAGTATATATTATGTATAGTATCAAATATCAGTATATTTATCTATTATATATTGTATTAGTTGTCAGCACAGTATATATTATGTATAGTATCATATATCTGTATATTTATCTATTATATATAGTATTAGATGTCAGTACAGTATATATTATGTATAGTATCATATATCGGTATATTTATCTATTATATATAGTATTAGATGTCAGCACAGTATATATTATGTATAGTATCATATATCAGTACATGTATCTATTATATATAGTATTAGATGTCAGCACAGTATATATATGTATAGTATCATATATCAGTATATTTATCTATTATATATAGTATTAGATGTCAGCACAGTATATATTATGTATAGTATCATATATCAGTATATTTATCTATTATATATAGTATTAGATGTCAGCACAGTATATATTATGTATAGTATCATATATCAGTATATTTATCTATCATATATAGGATTAGATGTCAGGCCACACTTCAGCTGCGGAGTCTCTTGACGCTGAGTGTGTATTGGAAATCCCAGCTACCAGCAGAGGGCGACAAACACCGGGTCCCGTTATCTGTAGCCTGCAGAGAATGGGCACCGACCCCTCCACCCGATCCACCATTCAAGTAAAAGAGGGAGGTGTCAGCTGAGCAACCAACCCTGACCACAGGCCACCCCACTACATAACCGGGACTGACATCACAGCCGTATGGAGCCCGGCTAATAAATCCAAAGTAGCCAGAGGGACGGGGACAGAGCCGTGCAGAGCAGCAGCAGCCGCCAGTCCAGGAGTTCCCCGGATGTGTGCAGTCCCTGGTGTGACTGAATCCTCCTGACAACACTGCCTGTGCTGCAGGGACTGTGCATCATTACTACTATCATCCTCACCGTACCTCCCCTATTATCCTCTCTTCCCACTTGGAGCAATTGAGTCCCTGGTTACCATGGTGATGCAGCTGAAAGTGGAGAATATTTAACAAGGGGGAAGGCTGGAGCCAGCAGGCAGACAAACTGGTGCCATCAGGACTGGAGAAGAGACAAGGACTTGAGCTGCTGGACTGCAATGAGAGGGGGGGACTATCTGACTTCTCCACATCCCTCACCCCTTCTGATGCATCATTTATGATCCCTGACCAGAGAGGATAGTCCAGGTCACGGACTTCTTGCAGCTTTCTGCAGTATGGATCATTCCCAGTGTCTGGTGACTATATATGTCCTAGTGGTCTTCTTGGGACTGAGAATAGACCAAGTCGTGTGCCAACATTATTTACACATCCGACCAGCTCCCAGCGAAAAGCTACCCCTGGTGGATCTTATCGAGCATCCGGACCCTATATTCGACCCCAAGGAGAAGGATCTTAATGAGACTGAGTTGAGGACTCTTTTAGGTGGCCACTTTGACCCCAACTTTATGGCCATCAACTTGCCGGAGGACAGACTAGGAGTGGAGGACTTGGCAGAGCTTGACCTACTCCTAAGGCAAAAGCCCTCCGGGGCCATGCCAGCCGAAATCAAGGGACTGGAGTTTTATGAGGGTCTTCAAGGCAAGAAACACCGGCTGAGTAAGAAACTGAGACGAAAGCTACAGATGTGGCTCTGGTCCCAAACCTTCTGCCCGGTCCTATACACGTGGAATGACTTGGGCATCAGATTTTGGCCCCGTTACATGAAAGTGGGCAGCTGCTACACTAAGAGGTCTTGTTCTGTACCAGAGGGGATGGTTTGTAAAGTTTCCAAGTCCATGCATCTGACCATCTTAAGGTGGAGATGCCAACGTAGGCTAAACCAGCGCTGCACGTGGATACCCATACAGTACCCCGTCATATCGGAGTGCAAGTGCTCGTGTTAGGACTGGATGGACCTCAGTAAAGACATGGCTTTATGGTTAATGTTGTATGCACTGTAATATGTAGGATTGTATATGTCTGTATATATGGTACCAGTTTAAATTACTATTAAAAGGTCAGTATTATTCTTTTAAATAACCAGCGTCTACTGAATTTCCGGGGCGATCGATCTGGTTGAGTTCGACTTTTTATTTTATAATTAATATTATTATTATTATTATTATTATTTGACTAATGTATCTGTATTTATATACAAAGAGCACTTCGCATGGCGGAGCAAATTTTTTATTTTATTTTTGTTTTGTTTGTTTGTTTTTTATTACTTTATTATAGATGCTTTTTCCATGTTTTGGGAAATTGCCTCGGATGGACCTCAAAAGAAAAAAAAATTACTTTTCAGCTACTGTACAGACAGAGAACATTTTTTTGGAGTCAAAAAAGAAGTAATTCTTTGTAAATGAAGACTATCTGCTATTTATTCTTTTTATTTTTATCTCTTTGTAGTAAAGAAAACAGTGCAGATTAGAATTAAACCACTAAAATATTCAACCTTTGCGGTCTGTGTTATGTCCGTCATGTGTTTCTGTAAGGATATGATCTTGCTTCTAGGCTATTAACACCGTAAGAGCACTTTTTGGAGTGTGTGATGAGTTAGGTATGTAGCAGAGCTGAGTTTGTCATGTGGTTCCTTTCGTCGTCTTAGGTTACTTGTAAGCCTACTGCATTATGTGGAGTGGAAAAGTTACAATGTGCATGCAATGAGGCCTTAAAGAGTTAAATGACACAGTCAGCTCTGCTACATCTGTATATATTGCTGACTAGATGGTGATTTAAAGGACGGTGTCTTGTTTCTTCACTGGGGTGAGTGAGCTGCAGTCAGTCGTGTGTACTTGCTGAGGGCAGAGTTGTAAAGGAGGAGGGAATGGGCTAAGCCTCCCTGGTGTCTCTGGTTTTGTACTGCCTGACATTGCCTTTAGAAAGAACACGTGTCTTTCACACCTACAATTGTGGTATGGCAATGTTGAAACTTGACTCTTTGTCAAGACAGAGCCTCCCAGTATAAAGCACACAAGTCACTAAGACGCCTGCGTTTTCTTACTTACATTTACAAAAAAAATGACAAAAAAAAAGAACAAAAAAAGTTTATAAACACATGTTCTAGTGCTGGTTGTGACAGATATTGCAAACTGAGGCGCGCCAAATGACACAGTGTTATCTGCGGGTTTACATAGGACTGCAGGTAAACCTAATCTGTTAACTCAACTAGTTATCTCTATGCAGTCTTAAAGGGTTAAATGACAGATTCAGCTCTGCTACATAGGCACAAAGTAAAAAAAAAACTGCTTTTACTAGATAGAAAGTCCACAGATTTGTCCTGTCTCTTATAGTCAATATGTAGTTGGGCGGACAGGAAAGTCTTCTTCAAAAGGTGTCATCTCTGGTAATCCCCTCAGGGCGAGACCCTCTTTATCTGTTGTGTGAATAGAGGGACACTCGGAGCTGTCACCTAATTGTAAAACTATTATGTAAAGTCAACACTGACACCTACATTACAAAAGGATCAAGTCATATACAGAACTAAGGTGATCAGGTGATTTACACTGATGGAAAGACCAGACGTGGCGCTGCAATCACGTGGCCCAGATTGACTTATTATTCCATTCAATCATGTACAGATGTAGCCATCTTTATCTGGACTCTTACATTAAACACGCAGCGGCCAGAAACTTTATCTTGACTTTTTCCAATGACCTTTTTCAATGGCTTTTGTTGTGTGAGATCACGCCGCGGCGAGTTATCAGAGTCCAGATAAACTTGGCTACATCTGTACACCTCATATTGCTGTAGTTAAGGTTTTAAGGTACCATACTGCGTTATTTTTTACCATTCTCAAATCCGTTCCTATCCTACCCCCTTAGCGGTGATGTAGACAAATGACTATAGGTTACTGTTTGTGTAACGCATGTCCATAGGTAGCAGAGCTGAATCTGTCGTTCATCACTCATGAGTTATAATAATGCACTAGGTCTCCCTGCTGCCCTAAATAAGTTGTTTTCCGGTGACAAAATCAGCTCTGCTACATCTACCAATCCTGGTTTATTTTCTTGTTCGACAATCCAATCAAAATATCCAGCGATGCTATAATAACAAATATAAAAGGCGTGCGCGCGCCTACGAGGAACCGGACAAAAATACGGCGCGAGTCATTGTTTTATATTGACAGAACTACGTCGAGCGAATCGAGTTAATAAGGCTTCATTCACGTCTGCGTCGGTCGCAGATCCGGCAAGGATGCTGCGCTATTGTGTCCGGCGAAACCGCGTACACCCCAACGGAAACTATTAAAGTTAATGGGTTCCGGCAGCGTCCATTGTGCCAGGGAACGGTTGCAGCCGTCATCGCCTCGTTCTGCTCCTCTGACGGAGCAGAACGAGGGAACGTCACAACGCAGGTGTGAACGAAGCCTGATACGGAACCATGAATGAAAACCTCCACCGCGTGTTCTTCCCATGTATTCATATCGTAGGTCGAAACGCAAAACCGTAGACCGACCCGTCGACAATAAGGTCAATGAATAGTCAAATAAAAGCGGGTACGCGTATTCACCGTGGTATAGATGAAGATCTGCATTATCCCTCCGTGCAACAAAACATCCGACCCACTCTGAGAATTCATTGTAAAAGGATTAAAAGTTTAAATGCCTTTCATTTTTTTTTTTTTTTTATGTAATCTTGTGTGGCGCCTGGAGGAGACGCTCAACATCGAAAATATTCCTAATGTGACTCCAGGCAAGCAAACATAACCCTAATTTATTTCCAGAAGAAAGGGGATATTCAGGTATTTGGGTTTAGAAACTAGCTGTATTATGGATATTTGTTAGCCCCTCTGACAAATGCCCAAATAGCATTAAAATCAACCATTCATCACATATGAATTTATGCAAAAAACCACTGTGCTTGTGGCCAAAACTTTTTTTTTTTCACTCGCAAAAAAAAAAAAAAAAAAAGTTTATTTAAAGAGCCAAAAGCAAGGGTTTTCTTTACTGGTAAACATGAGCGTTATATGAACAGAAGTATTTGCAACTGGGACTTGGGCCAAAAAAGACTAAATGTCAACAAATGTAGCCCAGGGGTTGACTGTGTGACAGGGCTGCACTCTCTCCCCCTGTTGACATATAATATTAAAGCAATTTGCTCACCCTGGAACACTGGCTGCACATAGATCTAGCGCACAGTGTCCCTCTGTGTCACCTCAGGGTGACTGTGGCTAATTAGAAGAGGTCCCTGGTGAAAAACAAAAATGTTGATGCGACTCCTGAAAAAGGCTTTTTTTTTTTATAGCGACTCTCCAAAAATGAATGTAACCAGGCAAAAGTCACTAGTGAGTAGATAAACATACCTGAGGGAATCAATTACTTTTTGAAAATATACTTATACTATGGGAGCTAGTGTCGAGCTTATACTATGGGAGCTAGTGTCGAGCTTATGCTATGGGAGCTAGTGTCGAGCTTATACTATGGGAGATAGTGTCGAACTTATACTATGGGAACTAGTGTCTAGCTTATAATATCGGAGCTAGTGTGGAGCTTATGCTGTGGGAGCTAGTGTTAAGCTTATGCTATGGGAGCTAGTGTCGAGCTTATACTATGGGAGATAGTGTCGAACTTATACTATGAGAGCTAGTGTCGAGCTTATACTATGAGAGCTAGTGTCGAGCTTATACTATGAGAGCTAGTGTCGAGCTTATACTATGAGAGCTAGTGTCAAGCTTTTACTACGGGAGATAGCGTAGAGCTTATACTACGGGAGATAGTGTCGAGCTCATACTACGGGAGATAGTGTCGAGCTTATACTATGGGAGCTAGTGTCAAGCTTATACTATGAGAGCTAGTGTCGAGCTTATACTACGGAGATAGTGTCGAGCTTATACTATGGGAGATAGTGTCAAGCTTATACTATGGGAGCTAGTGTCGAGCTTATACTATGGGAGATAGTGTCGAGCTTATACTATGAGAGCTAGTGTCGAGCTTATACTATGAGAGCTAGTGTCAAGCTTATACTATGGAAGCTAGTGCCAAGCTTATACTATGAGAGCTAGTGTCGAGCTTCGAGCTTATACTATGAGAGCTAGTGTCGAGCTTATACTACGGGAGATAGTGTCGAGCTTATACTACGGGAGATAGTATCGAGCTTATACTATGGGAGATAGTGTCGATCTTATACTACGGGAGATAGTGTCGAGCTTATACTATGGGAGCTACTGTGGAGACCTTTACCAGTAATGCACCGCATTTTGGTTTGTCCAGAAATGTTATGTATGCAATAAAAAATTTTTAACCAAACACCAGCAAAGGAAACACGTGCACTACAATGTTATATTTGTGTTGCCTTTTATCAAAACAAAAACTTTTAAAACTACTTAAAGGGGTTATGTAAGGATCAAAAATTATTATCAGTGTAGTCACTGCGGTATGTGATTACACTCGCTAATATACATTCCGGTCCCCCACCGCGCTGATTCTGAGATCTTCATAGTCCAATAGTCTGGAGCAATTCCATATGGAAAACAGATCTATAAATCCCACCAATATTATAAGATTGCATCTAAATCAATACAAATCTGCAAATTGAATTATCGTGGTTTACAAGTACATGTTTCAAAAATAAACTATTGATGAAGACTTGTACACAGCTTATTGCAGGGTGATATGGATTACCGCACATTTATCTACATCATGTCATACGATTCTACGCGACTTTTAATGGAAACTGTCTTTTTAACCGTTTCCAGGCGCTAATCTGGCGATTTAGGTCAGGAAGGGTATTTAAGCATGGCGCTCAGAAGCCGAGCGGGCGCCATAGTCAATGATTGCGATCAGAGACATCTCTGATCGCAAGCTTTTACCCCCTCAGATGCCGGTGTCAGATGTGACCACCTGTTTCACTTTAACAGCCGTCATCGGCTCCCACGCCGCGCTGATTCTGAGATCTTCATAGCGATCCGGAAGTCTAGTTGTACAGTCTTCTTTGATGACGATACGACACTTCGTCATGTGACCGGCCCCGCTGTACTCTATGTAATCTCTGTACTACTGGTACTATATAGAGTACAGCGGGGCCGGTCACATGACGAAGAGTCGTGTCGTCATGATGGAAGAGTGAGCAAATAGACTTCCGGTCCCCCGCCAGCACTATAAAAATTTATTCAAATATCATAATCAGCTTTATGGGGGACCGAAATGTATATTAGCGAGTCTAATCACATACTGCAGGGAGTACACTGATAATGCTTTTTGGTCCCCACATAACACCTCCAAATGCCAGTAGAGACACTAGGAGGTAGACCAGAAGTCTATGAATCTTGGGTGACAAAAAGTATAATAAATATTTTTGAAAACATTTTATTAATATTTTTTATTCAGAAAGGTACACAGTACAGCCACGGATACAATATAAAAGTGGAAAATAATCTCCATAGGCAAATAAAATTACAAATACATCCAGTATTGTACATGAAAAGTTGTCAAAAAGTTGATTCCGAAATACAATAAAAAAAATAGTTTAAAACAGAGAGTACATAGGAAAAAAAAAACATTCAGAAATCCATTGGAGGCACGGAAAAACTGTAAAATCACCCTAAATAAAAGCCCAAACGAAGGCAATAACTAAAAAACCAACAACCTGCATCACAGATCTGCGACAAAAAAGCACGTGGTTAAATTATACTGTAAAAAAAATATATGTATAAAAGATATTTGAGAGTCTTGAGTGACAAGAAGCTCTCACAATTTACTAATCTTAAATGACAAATATGGCAATCTTTATTGGGACTATAAAAACATCTACACGTCTACTACCCAGCTATTCCTGAAATAGATACAGCTAAGAGAAGGCTTATTGTTTAAACATTTTTGGGGATACGTCATCGTCCCCCCACCATCCAGGTGCCGAGATCCCCACTGATCGCTGGAATGAAGGGTCAGAATCTCTAAGCTTAGCGCTGTGCCCCTTGGAAAGGTGGGGTTAGTGGTGTACGGACTCATAGACTTTCTATTACATTAATCTGCTTGACTCTCATAGGAGAGCCGAAGAAAAACGGTCACAGCCGAAGGGTCACTTCAATAAGCTGAAAGCTTCTGGGTACAAGTGATTGGTGGTAGTCTCAGCACCCTGACACCCCCCCCCCCCCCCCCACCAAATAAAACCTCTCACATGTCAAATCTTTTTTAAATAATAGGTACACTTTAAGGATTTCGCAGAAGAGATAGACTCAATGACTTTCACAAAATTTGTATTTTAGAAAATGTTACAAGAATTTTCCGACTTTTAATGAAAAATTAGAAGGGAGAAATATCAGTGTCTGGTCAGGATGTACAGTATAGAATAAAGTGGCAAATTGGGGCTATAGATTCTATTTCCAGATGTTTTTGTATAGCAGTCTGGAGCAATTCCATATGGAAAACAGATCTATAAATCCCACCAATATAATAAGATTGCATCTAAATCAATACAAATCTGCCAATTGAATTATCGTGGTTTACAAGTACATGTTTCAAAAAGAAACTATTGATGAAGACTTGTACACAGCTTATTGCAGGGTGATATGGATTACTGTACATTTATCTACATCATGTCATACGATTCTACGCGACTTTTAATGGAAACTGTTTTTTTAACCGTTTCCAGGCGCTAATCTGGCGATTTAGGTCAGGAAAGGGTATTTAAGCATGGCGCTCAGAAGCCGAGCGGGCGCCATAGTCAATGATTGCGATCAGAGACATCTCTGATCGCAAGCTTTTACCCGCTCAGATGCCGGTGTCAGATGTGACCACCTGTTTCACTTTAACGGCGGTCATCGGCTCCCACGCGGCGAGATCACGGAAGCCGGTGTATTCCTATAGCAGCCAGGAGTCTTCTGAATGCTCCCAGGCCTTCTATAGGAATATTGCTCTGATTTTGCCATAGACTGCAATACTGTGATATTGCAGTCTATGGCATAAGCGATCTAATGATTGCAGGTTCAAGCCCCCAGGGGGGCACATTTAAAAAAAAAATATATACAAATTCAAATCACCCCCCTTTCCCTAGATCACATATAAAAATAAATAAACAAACACATTAGGTATGCCCACATCCGAAAATGGCCGAACTATAAAAATATTTATCCAATACGGTGATAGGGAAAAAAAATCAAAATGGCCGAATCGCAGGCTTTATTGCCACTTCAACCCTCCAAAACAATTGAATAAAAAGTGATCGAAATGTCAGACATTCCCCATAATGGTATCACTAAAAACTACATCTTTCCACGTACAAAAAGACGCCTTACACAGATCTGTACACAGAAATATTTTTAAAAAAAGTTACGAGGGTCACAATATGGCGATGCAAAACAAAAACACTTTTTGTTTCTCTTAAACATTCAAAAAAATTTGAAGGTACTAAAACATAACAAAAACTATATAAATGTGGTATCACTGCGATCATACTGACCCGCAGAATAAAGGTAACACGTGATTTTCACTGAACAGTGAAAACCTTAAAAACGAAACCCATAAGAAAATGGCGGAACTGCTGTTTTTCTCCAATTTCCCCCTATTCAGATTTCCAGCTTCCCAGGTATATCGCACATAATATTAAATAGTACCATCAGAAAGCACAATTTGTCCCGTAAAAATTAAGCCCACATATGGCTGTGTTAACGGAGAAAATTAAAAAAATGTTATGACTTTTTGAGGGCAGGGCGGAAAAAACAAAAACTAGTCTGGTCCTGAAAGAGTTAAAGAAAAGACGAGCATATACAGTATAAGGCCAGATTCACACGAGCGTGGAGAAACTTGGACATGAAAACCGTGACCTTTTTTCACGTCCGAGGTGCCCCCTTGCGGGTTCCGTTTTCACCGATTCCCATATACATGAGTCTATGGAGGGTACCGTGAAAACGGAACAAATAGGACATGTTCTATTTTTCCACGGACCCTTCACACAACGGCCGATTGAAACAACGACCATGTGAACGGCCCCATTGAAATGCATGCGTTTGTGTGAGAGCCGTGGTTTTAACGGCCATCACACGGACGTACTCTATGTTCATCTGATTTCGGCCTAACTGCTGTGGCAAAACCTGGATTTAATAATGGCTTAGGCCTAAAGATATTAGACCGTTGTCCCAGTCCTGCCAAACTTATACTAGAACGTCTGAAGGATCATGCAGCGCTTCAGCATTTGAGTTAGGGCCTGTTCACATCACCGTTCGCTTTCCGTTCCGGGGTTCCATCTGAGGTTTCCGTCAGGTGAACCCCGCAACGGAAAGTGAAACTGAAACCACAGCTTCCGTTTCAGTCACCATTGATATCAATGGTGACTGAAACAGTGATAATGGTTTCCATTCGTCACCATTCTGACAGGTTTCCGGATTTCCGACGGAATCAATAGCGCAGTTGGAACGGAAAGCGAACGGTGATGTCAACAGGCCCTTAGTATTATAGGACATGTAGAAGGTCGGTTTGTGTAATATAACCGTGGACGTCCTTTCCACTATAGTGGTGGTCACTACACTGCGCCTCTAAGTTAGGAGATGATCATGTTGACAATGATGGTGGATAAGTCCAGTACCTGTATTAACTATTCCAC
This sequence comes from Rhinoderma darwinii, assembly GCF_050947455.1. Lineage (NCBI taxonomy): Eukaryota > Metazoa > Chordata > Amphibia > Anura > Rhinodermatidae > Rhinoderma > Rhinoderma darwinii. The sequence continues at coordinate 55,653,586 of NC_134699.1, forward strand.
AGACAGCTATGTACAGTAGGTAGAGCCAGAGAGGAAGTACAGATGTAGCCATCTTTATCTTGATTTCGCACAACAAACGTCATTAAAAAAAGTCAAGATAAAGTTTCTTGCCATTGTGTATTTAACGCGTTAAAAGACAAGATAAAGATGGCTACATCTGTGCTAACCCCTGTTAATCCTCACTGCTCGACCGCCGTGAGGAGGACTTTGAATGGAGCTGCTTCTGTCAGTCTGAGAGCCATTGAATGGAGCGCGATAGGGGGGAATGCAGTGAGGAAGAACGGGATTTGGGCCCCTTTCTCGCGATTTATGGCGGTCCCAGCGTTAGGCCCCGCAGCCCTCCCACCCACCTCCCACCCATATAAATTGTGTTACCCAGGGGAGTACCTTCCTCTTTGACTCCCCTCCGGCCCCTTGGAAGGAAACCTCCCGCCCGCCCACCCGTGTTTATTGTATAATTTATATTGCATGTATATGGTACTGTTTTCAGTTATATCTATATGTTGTTTATGTATAATGACGTGTTGGCAAGTGTGCCATTGCTTGTGTTAAGTGTATTTGGTATACACCGTGTTCCAAATTCTTATGCACATTGGATTTAAGTGTCATAAACATTTAACTATTAGTTTTTCAATGAAACTCATGGATGGTATTGTGTCTTAGGGCTCTTTGGATCATTGTAATCAATCTCAGACACCTGTGATAATTAGTTTGCCAGGTGTGCCCAATCAAAGGAAAACTACTTAAGAAGGACGTTCCACATTATTTAGCAGGTCACAGGTTTCAAGCAATATGGGAAAGAAAAAGGATCTCTCTGCTGCCGAAAAGCGTGAAATAGTGCAATACCTTGGACAAGGTATGAAAACATTGGATATTTCAAGAAAACTTAAGCGTGATCATCATACTGTGAAAAGATTTGTGGCTGATTCAGAGCACAGGCGGGTTCGTTCAGATAAAGGCATAATGAGGAAGCTTTCTGCCAGACAAATTAATAGGATTAGGAGGGCAGCTGCTAAAATGCCATTGCAAAGCAGCAAACAGGTATTTGAAGCTGCTGGTGCCTCTGGAGTCCCGCGAACCTCAAGGTGTAGGATCCTCCAGAAGTTTGCAAGTGTGCATAAAGCTATTATTCGGCCACCCCTAAACAATGCTCACAAGAAGAAACGGTTGCAATGGGCTCAGAAATACATGAAGACTGATTTTCATACCGTGTTGTTTACTGATGAGTGCCGTGCAACCCTGGATGGTCCAGATGGATGGTGTAGTGGATGGTTGGTGAATGGCCACCATGTCCCAACAAGGCTGCGACGTCAGCAAGGAGGTGGCGGAGTCATGTTTTGGGCTGGAATCATGGGGAGAGAGCTGGTAGGCCCCTTTAGGGTCCCTGACGGTGTGAAAATGACCTCTGCAAAGTACGTAGAGCTTATGACTGACCACTTTCTTCCATGGTACAAAAAGAAGAACCGCGCCTTCCGTAGCAAAATTATCTTCATGCATGACAATGCACCATCTCATGCTGCAAAGAATACCTCTGTGTCATTGGCTGCTATGGGCATAAAAAGGAGAGAAACTCATGGTGTGGCCCCCATGTTCCCCTGACCTCAACCCTATTGAGAACCTTTGGAGCATCCTCAAGCAAAATATCTATGAGGGTGGGAGGCAGTTCACATGAAAACAGAAGCTCTGGGAGGCTATTCTGACATCCTGCAAAGATATTCAAGCAGAAACTGTCCAAATACTCACAAATTCAATGGATGCAAGAATTGTGAAGGTAATATCAAAGGAGGGGTCCTATGTTAACATGTAACTTGGCCTGGTAAGTTTTTTTTTTATTGAAAGAGCTTTTGATTTCTGTAAATATGACCTCCTGATGCTGCAAATTCAACAAATTACCATTTTAGTTCTCTTTACAACCTTTAAAATGTTTTGATCTCTGTTGTGCATAAAAATTTGAAACAGTGCATTGTGAGTTTTTTACTTCTAAAAAAAACCTGTTATCATTAGGAGATTTGTTCAATAAAATTTGCATTATACTCCAACGGTTGATGGCTTGAAGATTATACTGACTGTCATTTGCATCGACTATTTAGGAAAATCAGCGAAAAATAACATTTGCATAATAATTTGGAATGCGGTGTATGTAGTTCCCATCTCAAACATTTATGGCATATTCTAAGAAAATGCCATAAATGAGTGATCGATGTCGATCTCAACCTTTCGGACCGACAGCTATTTCTAGAACAGGGGTCATCCAACCTGGCATAGCCTGGAGAAGCGGCCACTGGCCGCTGCATCCAGGTGGAGGCTCAGTCGCAAGATGGCTGTTTTCATATTCTTAAACAACCTTGCCACCGAGCCCCGTCTCGAGGTGGTGGCCAACAGCCGCCTCACTGGGCGAGTACAGGGTCAAGTAACCACCATTGAGATAGGTGTGGGCCTCAAAACTGGGATCCGCTTCTATCAGACATTTCTGAGATGGCAATACCCCTTTGATGTGTTGGAGGCAGGAAAAATGGGCAAGTCCAAGGATCTGAGCGACTTTGACAATGCCCAAATTGCGATCGCTAGAAGACTAGGTCAGAGCATCTCTAAAATGGCAGGTCTTGTGGGGTTTTCCCAGTATGCAGTAGTTAGTACCTAGCCAAAGAGGTCCATTCAAGAACAGTATTTAGTTTTTTCCTCCATGCTTTAATAAAAGCTGCGGCCTACCCCCACTTTATACCCACGCTGAGTCTCTTGTGTCATTTATATATTTATTTTGGGAAAACAGCCTGTTTTCATTAATATCCCGGTAGTCGTATCAGTGTGATTGGTGCAACTTTCTAAATACTTTGTATTAAAAATGATCTTTACTTTTTGAGATACAGCTGTCTTTTATCCGGTATACAGAGCAGCTGTATCTAGCGCTGAGACCTGAATCCATCAGGTCAGCGGGACTAACAGGTTCAGTAGCAGTGGGTCCTGTGTGTCTCAAAGACGTAGAATCGAGCTGCTATCTATCAGGGTTGCCAACCGTCCATAAATTTACGGACAGTCCGCAAAAATGGGTGTTTTTTTTCTGCCGTCCGTGGTGTCCGGCAGAAAAAAGCACCGTCCAGGATTTTTCTGAAGTCTCCTGGAACTTTGCACTGCGCATGCGCCAAAATGTACATGCGCAGTGCTAAGGAATAGTAGGTCGCGGCCGGGCATATTTTCAGATTCCGCTTGACTTCTGCGGAATCTAAAAATATGCAGGCCAGGCACTGCCAAGTGAAGTTGTTGCCAGGAGTGGACCAATCCAGTCACCTGACCTGTCACCTGATTTATGGTCAGGTGACTCAGGTCAGGTGACTGGACTGGTCCACTCCTGTGCCATCACCGACCCCAGTCAAGAGGGATCCTCTGCCGCTTCGCCGCAATACCACCTCCTCCTAAAGATTCGCGAGTCACGTCAGGCAGAGTGGAGAGTGGTAACGCTAGACTTCTGCTACCGCTCTGTTTGCACTAAGTACGCTGTGCGGTGCTATTTTCAAGAGAAGGGGGGGCTGTATGGTGCCATTTACAAGGGAGGGCTGTGCTATTTACAAGGGGGGGCTGTGTAGCGCTACTTACAAGGGGGAGCTGTGTGTCGCTATCTACAAGGGGGAGCTGTGTGGCGCTTTATGCAGCGGGGCTGTGTGGCGCTATCTATAGGGGGCATGGTTACCAATGGGGCACTTTCATTGTGTCGAGCACTGAGGGATCATTATTACCATCTGGGGCACTGTGGATTACGCGTTTGTTTAGAGGATGGAGTATTGGTGGGGAGGTGCTGGAAAAGCGAGAAACCAACATGTCTGTGTGTCAAATTCTGCAGAGCCGAGTCGTGGCTGGAATAAGTCGTCACAGCGGTCTGGGCCGGATGGAGAAAAAAAATGGGAAAGTGAAAGACTAATGAGAGAAAACATCACCTAGGTTAGTGGGGGAAAGCTACAAGCGGAGCTGTGATTGGTGAGTCACTCCTAGCACACTGCACAGGCAATGATTTTGTAATGTGTCCATAAAAATAATGGTCTGTCCTTGAATTTTAGCTCAGTTGTCCAGAAGTTTCTGAAGTGGAGGTTGGCAACCATTATCCAAGTTAACATCTACATCTAAGTTCATGACGGATTCAGGTCTCAGCGCTAGATACAGCTGCTCTGTTTACAGGATACAAAGCAGCTATATCTCAAAAAGTAAAAATCATTTTAATAAAAAGTATTTAGAAGGTTGCACCAAACACACGGATACAGATTTTTATTAACAAAAAAAAAAAAACATTTCAGAAGGTGTCCATAGCCTTTAATGCAGCCGTGTCATGGCAGTTAAAACAACATCCGGCACACAGCCAATTATCCCTTTCATGTGAATAAGCCCTCAAATAAGTCAAAACATACTGTGAGCTATAATATATTATACATTGAAAGATTACAAACAGTAGCACATCCATAGCAAAGATCCACCAGAAACGAAAAAACATTGCACAAATAATATCACTCTGCAGTTCCCAAATGTATCGGTGCCAAAGCATCAGGAAATAGTCGTTAGGTGGCGCTGTGAATCAACCGGAGGGGTGTTGAAAGCCTCTAGATAGTGGAAGCCACAGGTCATTTGCTGCGTTTGCCCCCTCCATTAGTCAGAACTGTTTAAATGGGTCGGTCCTAGTGACAGATCCTCAACACTCCTGAGAAGGTCAAAGGGGAACTCGTCCGCGTTGATCGTACTGAAAATAATTCTTCCGAAATGTGTAATTTTTATAAAATTTGGCAAATTTTTTAAATCTAATTTCCGCAGTCGTATCAGTAACGCCGTATAGTAATTACGGCTCTATGGGCTTATTGAAGAGCCCATATCTTTTAAGAGTTAGTCACCTCACTGTATGAGGCAGGACATTACTTGTATGTTGTAAAACCCATTCCGAGCCCTCATTGTTATAAAGTAGCATTTCCTAAGATGGGGAATGATCTTCTACCAGGTAAATATGGACACCGCTTTGTGTTCTTCATGCACCGGTGCGTTTAGTAATAAATAAAAGGCCCATAATGAAATGAAAGGGTTATAGACGCCCTCTAGTGGTCAAGGAACCATACTGTGTAATATATGCCTGTACTATGTATAGCCAAATATAGCATTTGTAGGTATTGTCTGATTTAGGAGTAAAAAGTGGCTACAAAAAGCATCTGACACTCCGGAATTCCCAGCATATCCGTTACATTACACGTACATCACATGTACGTATAGGTGATGGATGAGGGTCCCAGTAGCCGGACACCTACCGCACAACCAAAAATTGCCATGCAGCCGTAGCCTTAAATTTGAAAGCACTGTGCTAACACATTCATTTCTGTACTTAACCTATTAATGACGAGCGACAGATACATATACGTCACAGTCGAGTGTTATTTCCCGCATCTGGACGGATATATCCGTCACTCGGAACTCATGGGTGCTGAGATCAGCGACAGCAGTATGGTTGTTGTACACAGCCAGGCTCCTGCTGCAACTGTTTAACCCCTTAGATCCCGCAGGCAATAGCGTTGTTTGACAGAGTGAGAAACTTTTGGCCTTTTTACACCGCCCATCGCCACGTTTGCAAAAAAAGGGAGTGGCTTACTAAAGGGGTGGGGCTACAGCGGCCCGAGAAATGTATTAGAACTTAGTGGAAATCTACACCAGCTCCTACATTTTATTCCGTGGAGCATAGAAAGTTAGAGTCCCATGCCGGGCATCGTACTTTACCCCACCCCCCCCCCCATCCCCTCGTCACGCCCATCAAGCAATTAAATTTAAAAAAAATACAAAAAAAATGTGTGCCTCTTCTGCCCCCCGGATTCTCTTAGGCTCCCTCAGCATGTTGGGCTCATACCACGTACTGACATAGAAATGTTGGCATCTTACTAGATCTGTGCAGGCGATTTAGAGCTTTCAGGGGCACAGGTACAAGCAGTAGGGTGTTCCTGGTATCTGGAAACACCCTTCAGTCATGATGAGGGTCAACTGAAAGAATTTTAAATGGATAAGGGAAGAAATTAAAGTAAAAGATAAAAGTAAAAACAAAAAGTAAATCTTTTTAAAGGGGTATTCTCATCTTCGATATTTATAGCATATCCACAGGCTATGCCATAAATATCTGATAGATGCGGGGCCCAGCTTTGGGACTCACACCTATACCGAGAATAGGGGTCACCCATTGGCTGTGTCCGTAATTTCCATTGAACAGAATAGAGAGAGCTGCGAGGATGTCCCCGCCTAGAATGTGCAGCCAGCGGCCGCCACACCAGGCAGAGCGGGGATGAAGTGCCGCCCATTCTTGATATTAGTGTGGGTCCTAGAGCTGGGACCCGCATCTATCAGACATTTATGGGACATCCTGTGGCTATGCCATAAATGTCTACGATGGGAATACCCCTTTAATGCAAAAAATATAAAAATGTATTTATTTTAATGAAATAATATTTAACCCCCTTGTTGATAGTGCCACACACAGCCCTGTAGATAGTGCCACACACAGCCCTGTAGATAGTGCCACAAACAGCCCCCCTGTAGATAGTGCCACACAGCCCCCCTGTAGATAGTGCCACACACAGCCTCGCTTGCAGATAGTGCCACACACAGCCTCGCTTGCAGATAGTGCCACACACAGACCCCCTGTCCCAGCGTCTTATAGGCTGCAGGCCTAACTGTAGCCTTGTGAATGGTGGAACAGGGAGCTAGTTGAGGATGCAGATACAATTGAATGTGGCAGTTGCTAGCACCAAGACTCCTCGAATGCCCGATGCTAGCAACGCCACCGGGAATGAGGGGACCCGTGCCACCCGGCCCGGCACATAAGTGTTATGTGCCGTTCCGGGCAGCATGGGCCCCCCTCACACCACGGGACCCAAAGCAGCCGCTATGGCTGCTATAGTGGTAGTTATGCCACTGCTCCTATCTCTATTTCTCACATATATAGAACCAGTCTGTATAGGTAACTAGTCTGTGCGCCGCTCTCCCTGTGTGGCTGTCCTTGCCAATAGTTCGGCGATGTTCTTGTGGTGCGGGCGCATCGCTTCCCTCTTGCCGGCGGGCACAAGCGGGTTGCGCGCCGGCACGCCCGGTCGTTCGCGCGCGGGCGCGTGCCTGCGGTCTTTCGTGCGCGCGCTTGTGCGGTCGGGTGCGCGCTTGTGCGGTCGGGCGCGCAAGCGGGCGGTGTTTTACGAGAGGGGGGCCCGCAGCTCACGGCGTTGTTTGACGAGAGGGGGGCCCGCAGCTCACGACATTGTTTTGGTGAAAAGAACAGGCCCCATTGCAGGGGCCTGTTTTTTCTACCAAAGGCAAGTTGCGGCAGTTGCCGGACCCCCCTTTCAATTAAGTGTGACCGGGCCCCCTACAGTAGTACCCCTAATACCCCCCTGATGGTGGCCCTGCATGCACGAGACCTTAATCTCTGGGGAGATACACGGCCGATTCTCACTCCCATTCTTGAAATCCGCTCATACAGTTAGTAGGGCTAAATATTTCATTACATGGTTCTCAGAGTGGCTAAATCCCTTCCATAACAGAAGCAACAGTATTTCCATATACCCTTTATAAATCTCCAAATCAGTCTTGTCCTTTTCAAATGAATGCATGGGGGGGGGGGGATACATTTACCAAATGTTGTGGCAAAGCCCTAAAACAAAACAATTTTGAAATTGAGGACACAGCCAATTCTCGTTTTTTGTTTTTTTGCTATAGTCTACATAGCCATGCGAGGGCTTGTTTTTTGTAGGAAAAGTTAAGTTCTGAATAGTAAAAATTACTGTACCATTTTATGGACTTTTAAAAATTATTTTGTGGAGTGGAATTAAAACAAAATGCAATTCCGCCATAGTTTTTGGGGTTTCATTTGGGAGAGCTGTTATTTTTCTTGGTACCGTTTTTTGGGTAAATACGAGTTTTTGATTAATTTTTATTCCATTTTTAAGTGTAGAAAGGTAAACAAAAAATAGCTATTCTGGCATGGGGAATTTTTTTTTCCTACGGTGTTTATCCGACGAGTTAAACAATGTAATATTGTAATAGTTCGGACTTTACGGACGCGGAGATACCAATTATGTTTATTTTTTTATTGCGGACTTTTTGTTAAAAATGGGAAAACATTTTACTTTTTGTGATTTTGATTTTTGTATATTTTTAAAAATATATTTGAATCCGCAGCATGTCGATTATATTTGCGTAATCGCTGCTTTTGTGTTGCAGATTTTAAATCCCACGAAAGAAATATCAGATGTTGCTATTTTTCGTGGCGGAAAAGCTGTGATTCCGCCCCAAAAAAGCAACTCAAGAATTTTCTTTAAATCGCATACTTACCCAGAATCCTGTGCTTCTTTGTCCAGGACAGCCTCCTGGGATGACGTTTTATCCCATGTGACATAGGACATAGGATAAAACGTAGTCCCAGGAGGCCGGTCTGCAGGATATCAGAGGTGTTTTTGTTTTTTTTTACGTGCAGTTTTCCACAGTGAACATTCCGGCCAAAAAACTGCACCACAACTTGGTGCGGTTTTTCGGCAGCAGGGCGGATACGCTGTGTAACTTTATGCAGATAATCCGCCCTGTGTTAACGTAGCCATATAGTGCAGCTTAGGCTATTATTAGAGAATACTGTATAGGCTCTTGTGTATGCCTTGTGTATACCTGTTCCAGATGATGTGCCATTTATTGGTTGTTTGCCTTCTTCCCTTCTGAATGGTTTCCCCTAATTCAGACTACATTTCCCATGACGCTTCTGGCTTTGCAGAGGGCGGAATCTCATCACACTACACTTTTTCTGCTCTGAGTCCTGTCTAATTGCAGAAAGTGAGAGATTAGTGACATAGAACTTCTATCTTCACACTGCAGAGTTTCCATGTATCCTATGTGATGCAGCTTCAGCTTGTCTCCTCTGCCTCCTGCTAGTGATAGATTTCTCCATGTCAGTCCTTACAAACAGGAGACAGTGAGGAGCATAGAAATACACTAGACCCTCTACACGCAGCATTTACAGATATTATAGACAGTTAGTGGGAGTCAGGACAGTTTTATAACTCTGCAGATAATTATTGTATAGACTCATCTATTATAGCACTGCACTCCTGCTCCCTTTTTAGCAGCACTATATGCATGTGGGACATACAGAGGAACACAGAGGGAGGAGCTGGGGGAGGAGAGGAGGGGTCTTCGAGCTGCCAGGAGGGATTTGGTAGGTGATGTTGTAATCCTGCAGTTCACAGGAAGTCATCTACACAGGAGAAATTACCTCCTGTCTACACATGAGAGCATGGTCTATTCTGGAGGTCAAACTGAGATCACATGACATAGCTGCCCATAATGAAACGGTTGAAAATCAAATGGCACTGCTAGAATATGATTGGTAAGTTAGCATGATACATGCAAAAAAAAATAAAAAATTGCTGGAGTGCTTCTTTATTAATAGAGTACGGATATCAGACCTGGAGACCCTAATTGGCCTCTGGCTGCAATGGCAACTAATTGGCACCCCACAATTTCATTGTGAGAGTGCAATTAGGGGAAAGTGGGATTTCCCTCTCTCTCTCTAACTGCTCAGATGACACGATCACTTTTGATCGTGGCATTTGTGAGGTTAAACGGCCGGGATCAGAGTTATCTCTAAACCTGGCCATTGCAGGTGGACACCAGCTGTATGAAACAGCCGGAACCCGCCGCTCCAGAGCCAACGCCATTTTTGGGTATAGCACATCCGCCGTACATCTTCAGCAGATGCCGCTAAGAGCTTCAAAATGATAGGGATGAGAGCTGTGTGGCATTGAAGCTCAGCCCCATCCCCTTCCTTGGAGCTAACGCTGCTAAGCCAAGCACAACCCATGGACCGGTGTGGTGCTGTTTCTGGAAGAAAACAGCTGTGTTTTTCTAGTCTTGTACAACCATTTCCTGTTGAAATTCTCTGTTGACCCCAACCCCACTTTGGCGCATGATTCTTAAACATTGACCTCGACCCCTCCATTCAACCAAGCCATATCATACTTTCAGTGATGAATCTGCGGTCAGAAAACTGCCTCCCAACTAAGCTTCATCGTGCATGACAACTTTACTATGGAACATCGGTTAGTCGTTCATGCCTCATACACTAACAATTTTTACTGACTCCCACATGTAAGGCTTCATGCACACGACTGTATTGGTTTCATGGTCCGCAAAACAACGGACCTTTTGTCCATTTGACTACAAAAAAACGTTCGTTGAGCATCCGTGTGTCATCAGGATTCACAAAAAAAAAAAAAAGATTTCACCAGTTTAGTGAAGCCGCAAATCCGGACAGTAAAATTACTTGTCCTGAGTTTTTGCGAACCGGATTTACGGCCCCTCCATGGATCCGTGAAAATCACGGTCGTGGTCATGGGGCCATAGAAATGAATCGGTCCATAATGTATCCACAAAAAAGCAGATAAATTACGGATGCAAATGCGCGGTCTTGTGCATGAGGCCTAAAACATGATTGCGCTTCTCAAACCAACAGACCCTGACCTCTGTGCACACCATCATTTTTACCATCATTTTCTTGAAGAATTAAATTATTTTTTCCCCACTTATTTCGCTACACCATTCTATCATGGAGTATTTTCTTGTACCAAGGCATTTCGATTCGGCCTTTACAGGCTAAACGTGAGCAATTTTTAAAGTTTAAAAAAAAATTATATTATTATGTGACTTAGAAAAGTTAAAAAGTTTATGATCTGAAATAAATCTATTACAAATTATCCATATTACTAATTAGAATATGCATGTCTGACATCTGCATAAACGCACTGTCAAATGAATGATCTTTGTACGAAGAAATCTCAATTAGCAATAAAGCTTTGCGGATGATAATGTGTCGATTGATGTACTTTTGCTAGTTAAGCCTGACTTTAGACAGAAAGGATATGGTCCAATGTTTAATTCATTTTTCAGATGTATTCTGCTGGGACAGCCAGCAACAACACCACTGACAAAACCCAGGAAAAATAGACTGCTGTGAATTTAATAACAATTGCAAGAACTAATGGTCTAAGCATATGTGACTAAGAGCTACTTCAAAATCTGCCGGAGATAATGAACCATTTGGTCTTTGGTACAAATATACCCTTACTACCCAAATTATAAGCTAAAAAAAAAAACTACGGAAATTGGTGTGCAGGGCAGGATGACAAGATTTTTGTTAACCTTTTCACTGTCAAGGACATACTATCTATGGATGTGAAAAGGGTAAAGAAAATCAAAATCGCACTGCGGGCACTAGAATGCGGAAAAAAAATCACCAGAAAGAACAGAAAATCCCTGTAATAACTTCTACCTGTGAGGCTGGGTTCACACGGGGCAGATACGCTGCGTAAAAGCACGCAGTGAATCCGTCCTGTGCTCCGCAGGGAATTCCGAGCCAAAAACCGAACCAAACTGCGCTGCAGATTTTCGCTCAGAATGTCCGCTGCGAAAAACTGTAGCAGGCTGGCCATCCCAGGAGACTGCTGCAGCCTGTGATTGGCTCCAGCGGCGGTCACATGGGAAGAAGCGTCTGACGTTACCCAGGCCGGCCTCTTGGGATGACGTTTCATCCCTTGTGACCGCCGCTACAGCCTGTGATTGGCTGCAGCGGTCACATGGGATGGAACGTTATCCCAGGAGGCCGCGCTAGAGGGAGGAACGCAGACTGCTGGGTAAGTATAAGATTTTTATTTTTTTTGTGACAAAAAAACGTAACTGCTATTTGTTCTGGGTTTTACCTCCCCCACTGAATTCAATGGGGAACACCCACAACAAATAAGCAGCTTTTTACACAAATACAATTGACATGCAGTATTTACGCAGCGCGTGGATGACATTTGTTTTAGATCATCCACTTTGCTGCTACTGTATTTGCTGCGGATTTTCCATAACTAATTCCGTTGCGGAAAATCTGTAGTATTTACGCAACGTGTGAACTGACCCTAATAGTGCATTCTATAGGTGGAGAATATCCATACACGAAAAAAGATCAGAGGCAGTAACAAGCAAAAACGAGGGGCAGAGCCAGGAAGGAAAACTGTTTCCTTTTTTTTTCATTACATCGACGGTTCCCCGGTGGCCCCCAAACGGATTCCAGGCTGCAGTCCCACTTCACCGATACATCAAGACGTTGTACTCCTAGTACAATGTCATCAGTTTAGCATAACCATATCACCTCCACAACTTTTCTTTGACACACATCGGATGATGCACTATATGCGCCGTGGTCTCCCTTTTTCGTATTTTTTTCTCTCTATGATTTTATAATAAGGTTATCGACTAGTTTGAGAAAAAAGTCCTGTACTCTGCACTTTAATATCCTTCAAAAAAACAAATGACTAAAAGGGCCTGTTAACATCAGCGTAGTCTTTCCGTTGAGGGGTTCCGTTGGAGCTTTCCGCCGGGGGAATCCCTCAACGGAAAGGCAGACGGAAACCATAGCTTCCGTTTGCATCACCATTGATCTCAATAGTGACGGATACTTTGCTAATGGTTTCCGTTTGTGACCGTTGTGAAAGGGTTACGTTTTTTTGACGGAATCGACTGCGCTATTCGTTCCATCAAAACGACGGGATCCTTAAACAACGGTGACAAACGGAAACCATTTGCACCGGATCCGTCACCATTGAAATCGATGGTGATGCAAACGGAAGCCTACGGTTTCCGTTTGTTTCAGTCAGGATTCCGTTCATGGGTTCCCCTGACGGAAAGCTCAGACGGAACATTGATTTCAATGGGATTTTTAACGGATCAGTTAATTTAATATAAAAACGGATCAGAGTAACGGATTATTCAATGCAAGTGTGAATTTAGCCTAAATTATAAAAGAAATACCAACAAAAACACCACCAACAACAACAGTATTGGGGGGAGGGGGGATTAAGGTATAGGTTGCGCTCACCTTAAATCACCATATAACAATAATGATAGGTGATCAATTCTCTTCTGTAATCAATCAAGCAGATTATTTAGGCTAGCTGTCATATATTCCAGAATGTGGACATCTTTAACCCGAATTCATAGGTCGTATCAAAAAGTCTTCTTCCAGAGCAGATCAATAAGGCGTTTTGCAGCTGTTAGGAGAATGAGAAGCAGCTTGGCACTGTTAGGCTTTATTCACATGACCGGGTGTCAAATCGGCCATGTAAAATGGACCTGATTTCACGGATCCTTCATAGACTTGAGTCTATTGAGGGATCGGGGAAAACGGGTAAAAATAGGACACGTTCTATTTTCTTCCGGGCCTTTCAAATGGACATGTGAATAGCCCACAGACATGCATTGATTTTAATGCAGCCGTGTGACGGCCGTTAAAAAAAATGGCCGTCGCCCGGCCGATCATCCCTGTCACGTAAATAAGGCCTTAGGTGGACATTAGAAACAAATTGAGAGGGTCTAATGGAAGAGTATGGCCTGACACATTATAAATTATTGATTGTGCCATAGTCCAGTAAGATTTGATTAGTAGACGTATCCAGACAATATTGAACAATGATCCCTCCAACATCTGTTGCGGATTGATGTGTTACATTTTTGTAGTTTTTCTAGGGGTTGGTACCAGTGCATCAGTATATTGCACTGTCTTTTTTTGTTTGGTTTTTAAATACAGTGCAGAGCGATGATTTGAATACATTATTTTCCATGTTTCTGGCAAGGCACCACTTGAATTTAAGCATAGATCTGTCTTTACGCGTAGAGTTCGGAGGAGAAGAGCATAATTTACATATTTGGATGAGGGACTTCTAAGTCCTTGATGTTTAAAGGAGGTGACCTGAAAGATAACAGTGAAACCAATGCCATTAGTAACCAGGTCACGAAGCTGAAGGTATGAGAACAAAGTGTGACGTGGAATGTTAAATCTATCCTCAAAGGGAAAAATATGGGTAATATCGATGTACCGGAAGGTTCTTTGGTCAGGCAGCTCATGGGTGAAAAGAAAAAGCAGAGAGCAGGGGATGTGTGGGAAAGCCTAAAACGAGAAGCAAATTAAAACGAATTGATCGGGTAAATTCTATATGGGGAAAGAAGAGTAGTATGAAGTTGAATGTTGAGTTACCCCATAGAAGTGAGTTAGGGTGGTTGAGTGCCAGCCAAAGCTTCTCTTTCTCTGTCTACTTGTGTGCTTGGAGGGTGAACCAGCAAGGAATTTGCCACGATTGGGCTGTGTTATAATATTTGGCTATATCGTGGAGAGCTAAACCTCCCTCCAACACCCCTGCGGTCATAAGATAAATTATGTATTCGATGTCTGCCATTTCTCCATACAAAAGAAAGAGGTGTGTAATTGACCGAGGACCTGAAGAGGGACTGGGACAGGTAGGGTTTCAAATACAGGCATTTTGGGAGAATTGTCAACTTCAGTGCATTTATACGTCATAAAATTAAAATGTGAAGAGTGAGACAGAGCAACCCGGAAGAGCATTCAATTTTAGCAGGAGAGGAGTCGCGGTGTGTTTGGAGAGGGCGAGAGTCATGGTCCATTGTCTGAGACCCCAACTATAAAGGCAATATTGCAGACACTTAAAAGTCTGGAGGGGTCTATGGTGGGATTAACTGTCCTATTAGGGGGGTACAGGCGGACACGAGACTTATCAAACATGATCTTTCTAAGATAAGAGAGAGGTTGGAGGAAGCGGAGGAAAGAATTTCTTCTCTTGAGGATACAGTGATTACCTTGATATCTAAGGTCATGGATTTTGGAGAAAGACGTTAAAGAATCTGCCAACAAATTGGTGGACTTTTAGGATAGATCCAGGAGAGCGAATATTCGCTGTTGGGCGTTCACTGAGGGGATAGAAGGAGAAAATTGCTGAGGTTACATCATGAATTGGCTGTTGGAGACGTTTGAGGAGACAGTATTGTCAAAAGTTTTTGCTGTGGAAAGGGCTCATAGATTCCCATTTTAACCCAGAGCGGTAGGCCAGGCCCCAAGAGCTATCTTGGCTAAATTGTTATGTGCAGATCGGGACATAATCTTAAGAAATGCGCTGCTTAAGGTACAATATGGCGGTAAATGGAGCCCAGATAATGCGCTTTCTGGATTACTTAATGGCTACCTAAAAACAGGCTTAATTTTTGGGAAATTGAGAAAATCCTGAGAAAAGCAGAGTTACAATACTCATTTTAATTTCCGGTAAAGTTACAGCGGATGTATACAAGGGTCGAACCTGTTTTTTTTCTCTTCTGAGGAGGCAAACACCTCTATGGACTCTAACTGCCTTAAGTTCTGATAAGATTTTGTCTAATGCCTGCATGGTCTTTAATAAACTGCTCTAAGTGCTGAGATGACTCAGTTAATGTTTGGTGGAGGATGTAGTAATTAGCCGGGGGAGTGGTTTGCTTATGTGGTTTATTTGTGGATATACCATGGCATGGTGTGATATGCCATACGGAGGGGGATGCTGGTTACAAATACTTGTGACAGCTTTGTGGCATAAACAAGGTTCTCCTGAGAGTTGGCCTTATGTGGCACAGTTGGATGAAGTGGCTCATGAATGGGTCAACTATGGAGGAAGACACATTATTTGGTGGTCCGGATTTCTATGTTTGGAATTGGATGGAGGGGGGTGTGGTAATATATCGGCTTCCTGTATACCAAGGGTATTAATATGTAAAGGATGGGAAATTTTTTCTGATAGGTACCATACAATGGGAGTCCACACGAGTAGGGTTAACGAGCTGCATTTTTGGATAAATCTTGTATAGTATGGTATATTTTGAAGTTTGCTTCCTTATATGGAATTAACCATGGTAAAAATGCAGGAGGGTGCATATACTTATATATAAGACAGGCTGTGTAGATATACATAACAGGGTATTCTGATGTGGAGTTGGGGGGGTAGGTGGAGAGGGGAGCAATGCCAGGTATAGGAGTTCCCTGGAAAGTAGGTCTTTTTTTCTGGGGAGCTGTAGGGGGATGGGGGACTCAACTTCTTCCCGCGACATCCAGTGGACTATCCATTAGTTGGTTTTCCTATACATACCATTCTGTCTATTCATCTTTTTCTAGAAGAGTGAGTATCTTGGTCAATAATAGGCTTGATAATGCCTTCAATGAAGGTAAAACGAAGGTGAAACGTCGCGTGTATGTTGGGTGAATAAATCGTTTTTACACTACTGGAGTGCTGCCTTCCGTTTTTTTTTTTTGGATTGTATATTGTTGGTCCATAAGAGTATTGTGGTCCATATTTATGAGGTTTTACTGGATGATGAGGGAAGAGTAGTTTTATTATACGGAAGCTTTGATGGGGTTGACATGGTACCGGGTTCGGTGTATTTCCCTCCACCTTTTGCTTACTCTGTCTTCAATAAGGTTGCCTCCTTTCTGGTTAATAAATGTGGAGTTCCTTTTCTTTTAATTTGGAATTTTAAGAAAGTTCCAGATGAAGTGAAAGATCAGCACAGGAGGTCCCCCTTGAAATCTCTGAGTGTTAGCCATTCTTTTGGGCTCTATCTGTAAGAGGTGGGATGGTTTGATACATGGAGGATTTTTCATCCAGATACATCCCAGTTTTCTTGTTATTCTAAGACCTCGGAATTCCTCTCAAGAATAGACTTAGTATTGGCCAATAAGTAACTGATGGGCTTAGTTAAGAGGGTAGATTATGAAGTCAGAGGCCTGTCGAATCATTCAACCATTGCTTGTTGAAATTGAGACCTCGAGGAGGTGTTGTCCTAGTAGACCATATATATCCGATCTTTAATTTTTGGAATGGAACGAGATGATGAAGCCCTGGAGCAGTTTGTTGAGTTTTTCCAAATTAATAAGAGGGTCTGCATCCAGAGGAGTAATCTGGGATACATTTAAAGCCTATGTGAGAGGATTTTATAAAAATAGAAATATTTAGAAAAACAGGAGAGAGAGAGACAGGTGGTAGACTCCATGAGGCAGGATCTGAATAGCGCAGAGGAAGAGTACACGCTTTTTCCTTCAGATGACGCGCTCCTCTCAAAAACGGTACAAGGACTTTTTAAAGGCAGGGATCAGCAGAGAAAAATGTGATTATTTCAGGGGACTATCACATAGAAGGGGGTAGAGTTGGAAGATTTTTGTCATCTTTGTGTAAAAAATTAGAGGGGGCATTCGGAAATAGTTGCAGTTAGAGGAAGCTTGGGGGAAATTACTACAAATGCTGTCCGAATTGCAGAGGAATTTGTCTCTTTCTATAAAGAAGTATATGCACCTGTGTGTATATATGTACTCTGGATCTGGTGAAATCCTACTTGGACAAGATAGTGTTTCCTAGAATCTCAGAGGTCCAGAGGGAATCTCTGATGTTACTGCTGTCAAAGGAAGAATTTAAAAGGTAGCTATTAAACAAGCGCCGCGGGAGAAGTCCCCTGGTTTGGATGGGATCCCATATGAATTTTATTCTAGGTATCAAGAGTAGATTTTGGGGGAGTTTTTGGTGACTATGGAGGATGCGTTCAGGTCAAGGGCACTCTTATTTTGAAGAAAAACTGAGATCCGCTTCTCGTGTCGTCATAACGTCCGATTTGTCTTTTAAACTGTGATATGAAGTTGGTCGCTAAGGTTCTGGTGAATCGTTTGTCCTCCGTTATTGAGGATATTATCCATCCGGACCAGATAGGATTTATTCCGGGTGAAGCTATCAATTACAATTTGTGCATAGTTTTTACAAATTTTTTAATAATTTTTTAATGGGATTGGCCCATGCCAATGCTTGGCCCGACAGCAGAGAGGCCATAAATGTAATTTTAGAATGCTCGGTTGGGAAGTAGTGTGCATGCCGCTGAAAATGGATCTGAAACTGCTTTATGAACCCACGACAAGCCTTGAGGTCCCCATCAACTTGGTTGCAGTGGCAGGAGAACCCCTGTTGGAGTAGGCTGAGGAGTTGCAGAAGCTGTACTGTGCAGGATGGAATATGCTGGAGTTGGATCAACCATTCGTTGTGCAGCCAAAGTGTTCATCAATTGTAGAATTTGATCTTGACCAACTTGATGGCGTGACAGAGAGTCTGTACTGTAGGTTTGGGATTGCCAACTGGATCTTTTATATATCTTAAATGAATGATACATATGCAAATAATACTCATGTCCATCAGTACATAAAATTATTTTTGAAGCAGTGAACAAGGTGGATTACCAGAAGTCCATTTTTCTTTCAGCAGGATTCAGCTGAGTCATCTAGTCACGTGGAAAAGGCATCACCATAAAAAGCTATTGAAAAGCTCAAAATGCATTATTTTAACGGATGCCATTATATCCTATTGGTGACCTATGCCACGGTTAGGCACAGTCACAGCCTTCATTCAACACATTCCTATTTACATGGATTTGTGACTCTTCGATACTTCTACATAGATCATGATGATGAGGATAACGTTTTGGTATTTAATTACTTACAATTTTGTATTGCTTTGGTAAAATACTTATTGTTACCACGGATAAAAATGTGAATGCGATTTGTGGTCTTTTACCTCCCACAACCTGTCAACTACTATTAAATTGTAAGAGCATGTATATGTATTTCCTTCTTAACATTTCTGCATTTTACGTTACGATGATGACATTTCAAACAATAAACTAAGATATCTGATAGCATTTCAAATAAATTACTATAGGAAACAACTATCTAACTACAGTAGATGAGAGTTTTTAGCTATGATCAGCTTTTCTTAGCTTCTGCTAAAAAGCTTTATCTTCAAGCGCAACAACCTGAACTGTCTCTGCCTCCAAATTAGGTAGACATATGAAAGTATTAAAAGACCTTGCTGCAAAGGGGCAATCAACTCCATATTAATGCCTCGGGATTTAGAATGGGATGTCATAAAATCCCCTGTAGGTAGAATGTGTAGGTGTCCCAAAACTTTTGCTCATATATATATCTCAAGCTTTTTCTGACTTTTGTCTTCTGCTTGAACTCTGTATGATGTCCTGACTTGACCTCTACTCTTTCTCTAATCTGACAAAAAAAAAAAAACTACGGAGTACAAATTTGCATCACAATATGTTTTGGATTTTTGCTGAATTGTTAGCGGTTACCCTTAATCTTTAAGCATGGTATAATTAGGCAGGAACAAGTTGACTTTGGTACACAAAAAAAAAAACACAAAAGTTTGGAGAAGTCAAGACTCGATGCTAGAAACTCTCTTCTGGGTGGTAGAACTTCTCACTAAACTACCTGAGATGCTGGACAGCTCTCTTACGAGTGTCAGCATCCAGTTTCACCCAGGTCTGATAATTACTAAGCTTTTAGTTCCAGAAATGTTCTGCTTCGCCTGCATTAAAAAAAACTGCCAAATATGCCTTATCTATAGTTTAGGCGTGACCAATAGGCGGCTAGCCAACAAGGTGCACTTCCGCTTTACTGGCACCTTACAGAAGCCTTATCTATGTGCAATTTTAATACTAAGCCGCTACTCCTCTCCTGAAAGTTAAGTGTGTTATTGGCTATTTATCAGTATTTTTTCACCTGTGTTCCTTCTAAAACATATAGTGGCTTGAGGGGTGTAGTTTTCCAAATGGGGTCACTTTTGGGGGATTTCCACTGTTTTGATCTCTCAGGGCTTTGCAAATGCGACATGGCACCCGAACACCAATCCACCAAAATCGTAATGACAAATTGCGCTGCTTCCCTTCTAAGCCCTGCCAGGTGTCCAAACAGCAGTTAATTGCCACATATGGGGTGTTTCCGTAATCGGGAGAAATTGCTTTACAAATGTTGTGGTGTTTTTTCTCCTTTATCCTTTGTGAAAATGAAAACATCTGAGCTAAAACTGCATTTTATTTAAAAAAATATTGATTTTAAATTTTTGAGGCCCAATTACAATAAATTCAGCAAAAAACTGTGGGGTCAAAGTGCTCAGTATACCCCTAGAAAAATTCATTGTGGGGTTTAGTTCCGTAATGGGATAACTTTTGGGGGGTGTCTACTGTTTTGATCCCTCAGCGGCTTCGCAAATTGGCACCCAAAAACCATTCCAGCAAAACTGGAGCTCCAGATGCCAAATGGCGCTCCTTCCCTTCTGAGCCCTGCCTTGGGTCCAAACAGCAGTTTATTACCACATATGGGGTATTGCCATAAATCGGGAGAAAATTGCTTTAAATATATTGGGGTGCTTTTTCTCCTATATTCCTAAAATTGCAAATCTTTTAGTACTTAAACAATCTCTGCAACATTTTAAATCTGACATTCTGCTTGTTTGAAGTAAACAGAGAGTGATACAATAACTCAAATAAGTTACGTTATGCATATCCTCAGACATACAACTATATTCTAATTATTTGGATATATGCAGATTTAAAAGGATATGATTTTGTAAGAGAAAGTCCTATATTTGGCCATAAAGGGGTGTCTCCTGATTGGCAACTCCCTCTATAAGCCAGAGTAGAGGTCCACTGTAAATAGTAGCTCCTGCCCTGGAGTACTCAGTGCAACCATGTAATACATGTTCTCCAGTTCATTTTAATGGGAGCCATGTAATACCACATTTCTCCTGCGGTGGCCACTGCAGGAGAAATGTGCAGCCGCAGTTTATCCTGGTGATCACAGCTGATCTCCAAAGGTTTCATCTACTGAGAAAAGTTTTTTTTCCGGATAGGACAACCATTTTAAGACTCACTAGTCCCTTTAATAAAGATTAATTCATTATTTTAATGTTAACTTATAGCTATAATAAAATGTATTTAAAATATCCACCAGAGCAATTACATAACAAAAACAATTGCAAACAAAACAAAATAAAATACAAAAAACAACATTGTAAGTCTTGTCTTTATATGATTTTATAATAAGTTCATAGGACCGGGACTTTTTTAATCATCCAGGGTTTGACTTCTAGATGAGCCCAATTCTGCAATGTACTCAAGACGGAAAAGAACTGCTTAAATGTACTATGCACTATGTAAAAAAAAAAAATAGAACCTAAATAAGATAAATGGACAATGGCTGAACATTTTTCCTAGAAAAAAAGGGGTAATCTTCAACATAATATGTTCAGTTAAGAGCAGTAGACCGCAAGGTCAAGGCTACCACACTTAGCAAGTGTCTGTGGCAATAACTTCTGGGCAACTATTTCAAAATGGAAGTATTTTTCTTTGAAACACACAAAGCACTGTTTGTTTGCTCTAAACTGTACACACTTAGTAGCCGAGAGGTGAGAAAGTTGGCCCGGAGGTAGTGAAGACTCTTTATCCAATCAGAGGTTTATAAATATAGGTATGAATAACTGCTGTATGATTTCATGATTAATTGAGCAACGATGAGTTGTTAAAATGAATGAACAGACAGGAGAAAAGCTTTGCAAGATTGTAGACTGATTTCCAGCAGCCTGAATTCCGAATGTGAAACTTCATTCTGACCTAATATGAAGTGTTATATGAGTTAATCTGACTCTACATTAGCGCTAGTAAAGCTGTCATGTTCACAAGTAGCGAAAGAGACGGTGTCAAGAAATTCAAATGTTCCATAGTAGTTCAAAAAATATAAAAACGATATGTGACGGCAGCTTGATTAGGAAAACCACTCATTCATCTTGTTTGTTACTATGTAGAGATCCAGCTATATTCAGGGTATGGGTGGTCCTGAGGACCAGTCTGGGTGCTGCAGGCTCCCATCGGCTCACTTCTGTACCTGTGTTTCAGACACTCACAGACCGCTATTCCAATTTAGTCATCTCACCTGATTTTGTTTGAAAATAATTTTTAGGCTCTAGAGGCTTCGTAGTGTAAGGGTATGTTCACACGGCTTATTTTTGGACGTTTTTCGGGACGTAAAACGGCCGAAAAATCGGAAGCAGAACGCCTCCAAACATCTTCCCATCGTTTTTCAAAACGGCCGCGTAAAAAAAAAAAACGCCTGCGAAAAAGAAGTGCAGGTCACTTCTTGAGCCGTGTTTGGAGCCGTTTTTCATTGACTCTATAGAAAAACAGCTCCAAAAACGGGCCTAAAAAACACAGCGAAAAAGAGTTGCTAAAAAAACGGCTGAAAATCTTATGCACACAGCTGTGAAGTTTCCATTAGCCCAACATATATCAGATTCATAGTGTATAATTTTGGCACACATTTTGTGCTATATATTAAAGTACACCTTTAAAATACATTTAAAAGAAAAACAAAAAGAAACGTTTATCAGTGTGATTTGTGCAACTTTGTAATTACTTTTTATTAAAAATTATTTTTACTTTTTCAAATACAGCTGTTCTGTATCCTGGAAACACGGCAGCTGTATCATGCGCTGAAACCTGTATCCGTCAGGTCAGCGAAACTGACGGGTTCAGTGACAGCAGGAGAGACACACAGGACTTATCTGTTATCCATCACATCTAAAGTGCATAACTTAGATGTGATGGATAACAGGTGGATCCTGCGTGTCAGAGACAGGCAGTCACTGAACCCGTCAGACCCGCTGACCTGACGGATTTAGGTTTCAGCGCAAGGTACAGCTGCTCCATATAAGGGGGGATTCACACGAACGTGTATTCGGTCCGTGCGGGCCGCGTGGTTTTCACGTGCCACGCACAGACCAATACAAGTCTATGGGGCAGTACAGACAGTCCGTGCTTTTTGCGCAGCATTTGTCAGCTGCGCAAAAAACGCGACATGTTCAATATCTCCACGTATTTCGCGCATCACGCACCCATTGAAGTCAATGGGTGCGTGAAAACCACGCAGGTCGCACGGAAGCACTTCCGTGCGAACCGACTGAAACAGCGCACCAGCTGTCAAAAGGATGAATGTAAACAGAAAAGCACCACATGCTTTTCTGTTTCCAAACATCCAAACGGAGTGTCTTTTTAGATGAGCGAACCCGGACAACCGAACCGGGTACGCGACGTCAGGAGATAGTCACTGTCCAGGGTGCTGAAAGAGTTAAACTGTTTCAGCACCATGGACAGTGACTTCCGATCCCAATATACATGAACGTGTAAAAAAAAAACGAAGTTCTGACTTACCGATAACTCCCGGCTTCTTCCTCCAGTCTGACCTCCCGGGATGACAATTCAGTCCAAGTGACAGCTCCAGCCAATCACAGGCCAAGCACAGGCTGCAGCGGTCACATGGACCGCCGCGTCATCCAGGGAGGTGGGGCCCGATGTCAAGAGAGGCGCGTCACCAAGGACGCGTCACCAAGGCAACGGCCGGGAGGGAAGTTCTCGGTAAGTACGAACTTTTTCTTTTTTTTTTAACAGGTTGCTGTATATTGTGTTCGGCATTCACTGTCGAGGGTGCTGAAAGAGTTACTGCCGATCAGTTAGCTCTTTCAGCACCTTGGACAGTGACGGGCGTCGACTAGCCTCATCTCTATGATGGCGGCTGCGCGAAAATCACGCAGCCGCGCATCATACACGGATGACACACGCAGCTGTCAAATGGTTTTTGCGCGCGCAAAAACGCAACGTTCGTCTGAATCTGCCCTAAAGGACATAAAAGCAGCTGTATGTGAAAAAGGTAAAATTATTTTTAATAAAGAGTAATTACAATGATTCACCAATCACACTGATACACTGTTATATATATATATATACATATATATATATATATATATACACAGTATATATATATAAAAAATTCAAAGGTGTACATAGCATTTAACCCCTTCCAGACCTTTGATGTATGCCTATGTAATAGCCGGGTAGGGGAACTATGAAGCGGGCTCATGGGCGGGGAAAGACGATATGCTGCAATACATTAGTCTTGCAGTATATAGTGCAATCAATCCAACGATCACTTAAATAAAGTAGGTTTTTTTTTCCCCAAAAAAAAAAATTAAAAGTGCACCATTGATTCCGTAAATAAATAAAAACAGGGACAAACGTAAACCATTTGCAATGGAAGCATTACCATTGAATTTAATGGTAATGCAGACGGAAGCTATGGTTTCCATTTGCCTTTCCGTTGATGGGTTCTTCTGACGGAAAGGTCTGAAGGAACCCATTAACGGAAACCAAATGCTGATGTGAACACACCCACACTGTATAAATAATTCGCTGATTTTTAGCAAACCCTAAGAGCATATGTCCCCCATCACACAAAAAATGATCTATATTCATATACAGTTATTATATCATAACACTATACAGATGAAATATTACCTGCTTACGGTTAATGAACACAACTCACTATTATAAGAGCAATATTACCAATAATATAATCATATATATATCCTGTGGATATGTCATAAATGTCCTTCATTGGAAAACCCCTAGAAATGCTGTGGTCGATATTAACCGCGGCATTTAACTAGTTAAAAGGCCAGGAACAGTGTGATCGCCGTTCCTGGCTGTTAGAGCAGTGTGTCAGCTGTAAAGCACATCTAAACCTGAGGTGTATGTAGCAGGCTCAGTGCGTGAGCCCGCACCGCTCCAAACATCATCCCCTCCCCGCTCCATGAAGTGCCGTCACATCATTGGTCGGGAAGGGGTTTTGTAAGGAAGCGGTCAGAGGTCCCTTGACTGCTGACTATAAGATGCAGGGACTTATTAGCAAGATTTATTCTTGCTAAAAACTACATCTTATAATAATGCTAAAAATACGGTTGTTCAAAATCGTACAGAAAATCAGAATCTAAATAAAATGAATTCCACTATTATTTATAGATTCTTTACTGCCTCTGAACAATGTAATATTGGTGTGGAAAAACTGCTTCCTTGAGCTCATGGACTTCGGATTACTGCCAAATTATTGGGATATGTGAGCTGAAAATAGAAAATAACATTTTATATACACACACACACACACACACACACACACACACACACACACGCACACACGCGCACACACACACACACACACACACACAGTTAGGTACATAATTATTTGGATGGTGACATTGACATGATTGGGGCTGCATTTCAGCAAATGGAGTTGGAGATTTGGTCAGGATTAATGGTGTCCTCAATGCTGAGAAACACAGGCAGATACTTATCCATCTTGTAATACCATCAGGGAGACGTCTGATTAGCACCAAATTAATTCTGCAGCAGGACAACAACCCCAAACATACAACCAATGACATTAAGGGCGGATTTACACGAACGTGTAATACGTCCGTGCAACGTGCGTGCTTTTCGCACGGATCAATATTAGTCTATGGGGCAGTGCAGACTGTCAGTGATTTTTGCGCAGCATGAGTCTGCTGCGGAAAACTCACGACATGTCCTATATTTCTGCGTTTTTCGCGCATCACGCACCCATTGAAGTCAATGGGTGCGTGAAAATCACGCGCACCACACGGAAGCACTTCCGTGGGACGCGCGTGATTCGCGCAACAGCAGTCAAAAGTATGTTTGCAAACAGAAAAGCACCACGTGCTTTTCTGTTTACAAACATCCAAACAGAGTGTCATAATGATGGCGGCTGCGCGAAAAGCACGAAGCCGCACATCCTATGGTGATGACACACGGAGCTGTTACGTGCCTTTTGTCCACGCAAAACGCCACGTTTTTTTGCATGCGCAAAACGCACACGCTCGTGTGAATCCAGCCCCAAGAACTATCTTCAGCGTAAAGAAGAACTAGGGCCCTAATCTCAACATCATCGTGTCTGTCTGGGATTACATGGAGACAGAAGGATTTGAGGAAGCCGAGATTCACAGGAGATCTGTGGTTAGTTCTCAAAGATGTTTGGAACAACCTCCCTGCCGAGGTCCTTAAAAAACTGTGTGCAAGTGTACCTAGAAGAATTGATGCAGTTTTGAAGGCAAAGGGTGGTCACACCAAATATTGATTTTATTTAGATTGCTCTTCAAAAATCTATTAACACTTCTATTTTTGAAAGCATTTTTACTTTGAAGCATTTGTCCACAACTGCCTAAAACTTTTGCGCAGTACTCTATGAGATATATTTATTTTGATAAATATATATATATATATATATATATATATATAGCGCTCAGTCACATAAAATTGTCCAGTGCTTTCCTTATGCCTTCATATACTCAAACTACTATCGTCCTGGCACCACACTAAACCACCACATTTATTAACCTAAATAAAAGTAGACAAGTTAATTTCCAACAGTGGTTCATGACGAGTAATTGAAAATTAATACCGCTGGCATCTTCTAATAGTGTGTAAAATGGGGGGCTGGAATTTCTCTCTAGTTTGAACCCTTATTAGAAGTTACAATTTGACATTGAAAGAAAACTGGTGCTGTCCTAACATTTTTTTTTTTTATGAGCCGCGTTCAACTTCACAGTTCTAACTGGAGCAAAGGCACAACTTCCACTATAAGCATTCCCTTCACAGTAGAGCCGTCTATAAGAAATACAGTAGAGTTCATTTGTAAATTGGTGGATGATATAAACTTTTGTGCCTGAGAAACAATGAAAATAGATTGGCATATTTAAGGCTTATTTAGACGGGCGTAATACTCCTCAATGTGCTGTCTGTTGAAATAACTCACAGCATGCGGACCCATTCATTTCAATGGGGCTATTCAGACATGAGTGAGTTTTCACGTAGCAAGTTTCCGTTGCGTGAAACTCACTGTAAGTCCTATATTGGTGCGTTTTTGTGCACCTAGTCGCCCATTGCAGTCTATGGGGGCGTGAAAACCACGGACAGCACACGGACGACAACCGCGTGCTGTCCGTGTTTTACGCATCTGTTACTAAAGAAATGGTACTATTAAGCGGCCCAACATGGGACGTGGAAAGGGGCGCCGATCAACGAGACAGCTCATTGATCGGCGCTTGTTTGCTCCTATCACACGGAGCAATTATTGCTTATGTATGGGGACGAGCGCATATTACGCTGATCGCTCGTACTCATACATTTCCAACATGTGGGCAGCGCGTCTCCCCGATTACTTGAAGATGCGCTGCCGACAACGACAATATTTAATGCTGCATAAAAGAGCAGATTACCCGATGAACGAGCGTGTGCTCGTTCATCGGCTGATCGTTGCCCTTATTACACATGGCAATGATCGGAAAAAGCGTTCATATTAATGTTCGTTTGCCCGATCATTGGCCGGTGTAAAAGGGCAGTTCAACAATAAGGGCACTTTTACTGTTATCACCATAGTCCACAGGGAACCCCTGTTTTTATTCGCTACCATACTAACTGACGCGTTTTTCCTTCCTCTATTGAAACGAATGAGGCTCAATTCATATGGTGTTTGCAGTGTACGTTTAGCACATACGCCAAACATTTCTATAGATTCTCATTTACCCGACGGATAGCAAAAGAGTGTCCTTTGGTGTTCGACGGTCGGGTACACGTTGGTATACAATTTTTTTCAACTGTATGAAATACCCTAGTCGACAACGCTATTCCATATAGAAAATTCAGTAAGAAATGTATAATGTGCAGTTTACATTTTTACCATCGGTGACATGTCACTGTATGCCTACGTCGGGAAAACTTCTGATGTCTAGTTCCAATATACACTGTGAGCACAGTGTGAATAGAGCCTTAGTTCTTTGGTGCAAATATGCTAGGTTTCTGCTATATTATTTTGGGAAAACATTTGTAGACTTACCGTACAATATGATTGGAATAGGTTTGTGAAAATTTAAATCATGATGTGAGACTATCACCTTGTATAAGTACAGTGTATGGCCTAAACAGGGTCGCTCCTTTTCTGTGTGCAAGAGACATAAATATCACTGGAGATCTTAAAGGGAATCAGTCACCTCCAAATCCCGCCTGTAGTTTAAACTCATAGGTGAAAAACGTCCGCGTTTCCCATGTGTGGGTCCTGTTTTCACGTATCCCCATAAACTGAGTCTATGGAAGGATCCGTGAAAACTGAACAAAATAGGACATGTTCTATTTTTCAACAGACCCTTTACACGATCCATTGAAACAACGGCTGTGTGAACGGCCCCATTGAAATACATGCGTTCGTATGACGGTGGTTGTTTTAACGGCCGTCACACGGACGTATACTACGGTCGTCTGAATTCAGCCTTAGGGTATGTTCACACAGGCTACTTTCAGACGTTTTTCGGGCCGTAAACGTCCCGAAAAACGGCTGAAGAATCGGAAGCAGAACGCCTGCAAACATCTGCCCATTGATTTCAATGGGAAATACGGCGGTCTGTTCTGACGGGGCGTTATTTTACGCCTCATTTTCAAATAACGGCGCGTAAAAAGACACCCCCTAAAAAGAAGGGCATGATTGTTGCAGGAGGAGTTGGAGTTTTTCATGGCACCATTTATTGTACCATATAATGTAATGGGAAACTGGGAAAAAAAATCTTTGTGGGGTGGAATCGGAAAAAAAATATTTGATTCCTCCATTGCTTTTTGTGTTTTGTGTTTTGTCCACCGTGTAATAAAAATGACGTTAACTATATACTGCGGGTCAATACGATAACTGCGATACCAAATTTATATCGTTTTATTTATACATTACAAGGAAAAAACTAAATTTGTTTTACATTGCCACAATCTGAGAGCCATAAGCTTCTTATTTTTCAGCGGTATGAGTACTTTTAACGGTACATGTGAGTTTCTGATCACATTTTATTCAATTTTTTGTAGAAGATGAGGTGACCAAAAAACAGCAGTTCTGGCGTTTTAATTTAAGTTTCTCGTTCTGCATTCACCGTGCAAGTTAAATAATGCTAAATTGTTATAGTTCAGACTTTTACGGATGCGGCAATACTAATTATGTCTATTATTTTTTTTTTTAATTATTATTATTATTTTTTTTTCTTTAGGTGGAAAAGTTTTTGTTTTTTAACTTTCAATATTTTTTTTGTACAAAAAAAATCCTTCATTTTACTCTTTTTTTTTTTTTTATTAGTCCCGCTAGGGGACTTGAGCCAGCGAACGTTGGATCGTTTGCACTATATACTGCAACACGGATATAGAATTCTTGTTTAAATATTGATCCAGTCGGATTGCCACTTTTTAGGGAAGATTGCCTAATGCCTTATGGGTAATTTTTATTTATTATTTTTTTATTTTTAAACCTTCCTCTGGATCAATAGGGGTAATACAAATGTTTAGAATTTCCCAAATCCCTTTCCTTTGGCCCAATTCACACGAACGTGTTTTTGCGGCCGCAATTCCACCTGAAAATCCACGGGAGAATTGCAGCCCCATTCATTTCTATGGGGCTATGCACACGACCGTAGTTTTTATGGTCCGTGCATGGCCCGGGAGCCCGCACCGCAGAAAGAACGGACCTGTCTTATTACGGCCCTGTTCTGCGGTCTGGGCTCATTGAAAATAATGGCCGCGGCCATGTGCATATCCCGCAATTTGCGGGCGGCTCGCGGCTGACAGTCCGCAGCCGGCTGACCCGAAAATCACGGCCGTGCACACGGCTACGGTCGTGTGCATGAGGCCTTTCTCTCATCCCTTAGTTGAACTTGATGGACATATGTATTTTTTGGACCGTACTATGTAACTATATTGTGATTGTGACAGGCTCCTACTGAGCTCTGGCAGGGCTTAATAGGACTACAAAGAGGGCAGAACTGGGGCCTTCATTAGGCCCCCAGGCTGCCATGGCAACTATGGACACCCCACGATTGCATCGCAGGGAGGCCGATGGGCTGTCCCCTTTTTCTAATGTCTTAGATGCCGCAGACGCTTTTGGCCGTGGCATATAAAAGGTTAAACGAGCGGGATCAAAGTGATCCTTCTGTACTAGAAGTGAACCGTCTGTATTATTACAGTAGATCTCTGCCTCACTAAGGTCGTCTGCCCCTGGTCTAATAAATATGAACAAATTTAACTAGAAATTTAAATAGAATTGGGATTTCACACAACAGTGGAAAGTTGAAGGTGCCCATCTGTCATCATGAAAATTATAATGAGGAGCAATGCTCTGGATATTATTAGGATCCTCGTTTGCCTGTTACCTGTATGATAATCCAGAATTTCACACGGGCATAAGTAGATATATTATTCAGATACATCAGTCGTGGAAAGTTTCCTTACACAGAAATGTTGGTTACAACTCTTGTAATTATCTAAACCATATTCTGCTTTCTGCTTCGTATAAGTAAATTGACTCGACAACTGTTGGCTTTTTACTTTTTTATAATATTTTTATATTTAATTCTGTGCGGATTTATTTCTCAATATATTTTTGTAGAACTGTGTAGCTCTACTTTTTATGCAGAGCTCCAAATCTCATGTCAATAGAGTAAAGGTGGTTGTCCGAGCACAGGGCGGTTTTTCATACTGATGACAGGATAGGTTATAAGTGTATGATCGGTGGAGGTCCAACACCTGGACCCTGCACCGATCATCTGTAGTCGTTTTGTTTGCGGTTTTACTGGTATTTCAGTTTATAATGTGGGGGTCATATGTAATCTGTGTGGAGTACATCAGGTCATAATAAGAGGGTATAATAATAGGGTAAATAATACAATTATCCATAGATGTGTGTTACGCTGTGAAGCAATCCATTACGCGCATGCCGGTGTCGCACTGATAAACAGTATCCTTTCTTATCCCATTTTTGTAACACTCTGCACCTTTTGGGGACTTTTCCTCCTTTGTAGTTTGGGAAATTTTGCTGAGAAAGTGTTGCGCTGGTATAATACGGGCACCCTCGCTTCCAGCGGATGTGCTATGTCCCTTCCCATCCTACTTCCTAAATACTAGGACCCTGAAACTGAAGGAATGTTCACCTCCGGCCTGCACATCAGGATGTTTTTTCATCACCGCATTACTAGTGCCATAATTTTTTTGTTTTTCAGTTGATGGAGCTACATGAGGGCTTTTTTTTTTTGTGAGCCGGGCTGGAGATTTTATTGGTACCATTTTGGGACACATACGACTTTTTGATCACTTTTTATTTAATTTTTTATCAAGCAATTCTCTAATTTCTTTTTAATGTTTTTTTTTTTTTAGCATTCACCGTGTGCCATAAATTACATGTTAACTTTATTCTGCAGCTTTGATACGATTACGGCGATACCAAATGTATATCCTTTTTTTCATGTATTGCAGCTTTTGCACAATAAAATTCTAATAGTGCAGTGTATGAGAGCTGTCAGTCATACATTGACAGCAAGGCTATGAGGACCCGCTGGAGGCGGGTTCTCGTAAGCTTCCTTACAAGGCAAACATGGAGGCCATAGTTAGGGCTCCAGTTGTCATACCAACCATCGGCATCCCAGAGATCGCGCTGTGGCTAAAAACCCCTCAGATACTGCGATCCTTATAGAGCACAGCATCTGAGTGGTTAAGGCGCCGTATCGGAGACTAGCTCCAGGCCAGACCGTTACAGCAGGGTGTCAGCTGTAACATACAGCTGACACCCGCCGGTGATGGTGTGAACTCAGCTTCTGAGTCCGCACTATCACCGCAACAGAATGTCGGGAAGGGGTTCATATAGTTTGGGATTAATTTTAATATCGTTAGCCATTTTTTTTCTGTCAATAACTTTGCTAGCTTGATTTCATTTTTACATTTCCTTTTGAGATCTTTGTAAATCTGGAATGCTTTTTCTGAGCCCTCATCCTTCAATGGTTTGAATGCTTCTTGTTTTTGTCTTATTATATTCAGTAATTCCCTATTCATCCATATTGGTCTCCTTTTATTTCTAGACATTTTGTTCCCAGAGGGTATAAACTTATTACATGATTCACGTAATATATCTTTAAAAAAATCCCCATTTAGCTTCCGTATTCTTATTTACCATTACATGATCCCAGTCAACAAAACTAAGTGTTTCCCTCAGTCAACAGAATTTTGATTTTCTAAAATTCCAGGTTTTTGTAGCTCCCCTTCGTATTGTTTTATTGAATCTTATATTAAAACTGTTGCCCAAGTGCTCCCGGACCTCCACATTTGGGTCAATGGTTATTTAATGTACCATACAGTAGCATCAAAGCTAGGAACTTTGGGTTCTAACGGTTTCCTAGTTGAGAGCGGTTGACAGACTAAGTTTTGCCTAAGTTGAAGAAGGGTAAGTTTTTTTTTGTATCTTGCCATTGAGCTGTCTAGGCAGACTACTGTATTTCTGATCTTATAAGGGTTATTCCCATAACAGAAATTTATAGCATATCCACAGTATATGACAGATTCCCAACCTTTTGAGGTTTGAGGCACCCTAGAAAAAATAAAATTTCCTCAGGGCACCCCTACCAAAAATTGTTTACAAAAAGACAAAAAGTGGCTAAAAACAAGCACTACATTCTGAGGGTATGTTCACACGTAGTGTTTTCAGCCGTTTTAAGGGCCGTAAACGTCCCGTAAAACGGCTGAAAAATCAGACGCAGAACGCCTCCAAACATCTGCCCATTGATTTCAATGGCAAAAACAGCGTTCTGTTCCGACGGGGAGTTTTTTACACGGCCGCGTAAAAAAACGGCCATGAAAAAGAAGTGCATGTCACTTCTTCAGCCGTTTTTGGAGCCGTTTTTCATAGACTCTATAGAAAAACAGCACGAAAAACGGCCGTTAGAAATGCAGCGAAAAACGCGAGTTTGCTTAAAAAACGGCTGAAAATAAGGAGCTGTTTTCCCTTGAAAACAGCTCCATATTTTGAGATGTTTTTTATTTTGTGTGTGCACATTTACTTAGGTATGATTTTGAATTGACAGGGTTTTTTTGCTGTGTTTTTTGCTAGCATTTTTTTTTTTTTGAGCCATTGGAGCGAATGCATAAAACACAGGCAAAAACGCACTCCAAACGAGCGGTGCAGGTATTTTCTGCTTCCTATTAATTTTAACGGGAGGTCTGAGGTGGAAACCGCCCGAAGGCCAACAGCCCCCTACTCACAGTAAAATGACCATCAGCCCCCCACTCACAGTAAAATGACCATCAGCCCCTCACTCACAGTAAAATGACCATCAGCCCCCCCACTCATAGTAAAATGACCATCAGCCCCCCCACTCGCAGTAAAATGACAATCAGCCCCCCCCCCACTCGCAGTAAAATGACCATCAGCCCCCCACTCACAGTAAAATGACCATCAGCCCCCTCCCCACTCACAGTAAAATGAACATCAGCCCCCCCCCACTCACAGTAAAATGACAATCAGCCCCCCCACTCGCAGTAAAATGACCATCAGCCCCCTCCCCACTCACAGTAAAATGACCATCAGCCCCCCCCCCCACTCACAGTAAAATGACCATCAGCCCCCCCCCCACTCACAGTAAAATGACCATCAGCCCCCCCCCGCTCACAGTAAAATGACCATCAGCCACACTCACACTAAAATGACCATCAGTCCGCCGCCCCCCCCCCCCAGTCACAGTAAAATGACCATCAGCCCCCCCCCCCAGTCACAGTAAAATGACCATCAGCCCCCCAGTAAAATGACTATCACAGACAGGAGTTCGCACACTATAACGCCACTACTATCACATCTTAGAGATGTAATTGTAATGGCACAAAAGTGTGCTTACTCCTGGTGAAGGATTAAATACTTCCGCTACCCAGGACGGCTGCGTTAATGGCGCCTCTCCCTCTGCCAGGCTCTTTTGAAGTGGTGGGCATTGTTGAATAAGTAAACGTCAGGAGCGGAGCTTGTAGCAGACATGCGTGCATCACGTCTGCTACAATCAAAATCTATTTTTTTTCATGGCAGTGGATGAGCAGAGTGTCGCGGCACCCCTGGACGGTTCTCACTGCACCCCGGTTGGGAACCACTGGTATATGCCATAAATCTATGATCGATGCGGGACCCAGCTCTGAATGAATTATGAATTATGAATTCATTATTAAAGTGGAGAGAAACTCTATTTTGTGTCAAATGTAGGCAAATGAAGCACTTGCCCTTTGCAAATGACATGTATTTTTTATACACATTTCTGGCATACTTTTGCACCATTTTTTTTCTTCGTTCAAAAATGTTAACCTTGCCAAGCATGGTGTGAAAGGGGCCTATGGTTTTTGTCAGAAAAAAGGAAAGTGGCAGGCTCGCTCCTGCACGGATATTGTCTCTAGGAAGATCATGCACAGTGCTATAGTACAACCTTCTGGTGGTGAAGAGAATGGCAGTGGGAAGGAGGTTAAAGGGTTTCTCATTTTTTTCCCATTTCATTTTTGTTTTGTGCCAGAATTTTTGGGTAACTGAAACATGTCAGGATTAGTGTTGTTAACATGTAACGTGCATATAAAATCACATGCAAAAATCATCAAGTGGTGGCAACACTATTGTTTTTTATCTTCAAAAGATTTTTTTATGGGTTTGTTTTTTTCAGGATAGGCCATCAATAGCTGATGGGTTGGGATCCGACTTTCAGGACACAGATGCTCTTCTGGATGAATGGGCAAAAATTCCCACAGACACTCCAAAATCTTGAAGAAAGAGGGCCAACTCCATATTAATGCCTATGGATTTAGAATGGAATGTCATAAAAGCTCCTATAGGTGTAATGTGTAGGTGTCCCATTACTTTTGTTCATATAATGTATGTAATCTACTCCCTGTGCCTAAAAAAAATATGCTAATGGTAAATTCAAACAGTGATGTACGGTCATAGTATATGCAAGGAAAATCTCCAGTTTTCCGCATCCCCAACTGTATTTTGACTGCACTCAGTTCCTGGGTAGCACATGAATTGGTTAAAGATGCTTTCTCTGCCCGGATAGGAGAGACAGTTACCATAGGTTAGGGTGCAGTCACAGGTGGCGGATTTGCCTTGTATTTACAATGTATGCCTATAGGAAAAATATTCTGCAATAGATTTCTCTAGTTCTTGCGTTGTGGAATATTTTTCGTGTAATGCAGCCTTATTTAGCAGTAATAACGAATCAATTAGGTGACATTAGTCATGTGCATAAACAAACACTCCAGAGAGACACAAATAGTCCTAAAGTATGCAGGAGAGAAAAATGGATTTGAGGGTGGGAAACTTGTGCTGCCTACGAACTCCAAAAAATGAAAATTTCTCGCAACAAATTTTACACTTCCTGATCGTCCTATGGCAGCCTACGAATGGGACTTCTAAATCAGTGAGAAAGGGGGGAGATTAAGGCTTGGAGGACCCTACTGGCATTCTTTTGCAAAAGGTTGTACCCTCTGAGGAAAGAACATCGAGTCTGTAGTTCATGACTAACGTCAAATATGACGACCAGGTAACAGCCTTGCAGATTTTGTCTAGTGAAATGTGACATCTTTCTGAAGAGTAGGTAAACGTGGACCATATGTCTCACACGCATGCACCAAACACTCACTAGGCGGCCACCTTGGTACACCCAGAGTCTTCAAGTATGCAAAGTTCCTGTACTGACAGCGGAGGGACAAAAACAGTCTGTACGCTGCTGTCTTTGTTTTTAAAGGAGTTGTCCAAACGGGTTGACACACGTACCCCACACCGATCAGCTGCTCCGGCTGCCTGTGGGCACCGGATGTTATTGCACAGTATACAGAGCCGGAAGCAGTTGGCTCCATACACTGCATAGCGGCCGTGCTGCAGAACTGCAATCCTGCTTCTATTTACTTCAGTAGGAGTAAAGCTGAGTCCGGGTATCGGAACCGCACCAATCATACACTGGTGACCTATCCGGTGGATAGGTTATCAGTTGTCCGGTAGTGGACAACCGCTTTAATGGTTTAGAAAAACTCACACTTATGCAACTCTCTGTTAATACCCCTATTTAAACTTATACCTTTCTCACATGACCAGATCGTCATCACTTACCATTCAGTATATAAGTATACTTTCTGTGGTATATTTTATGCTGCCTGTTGAAGACCTTGGTACAAGGTTCAAACGAGTTGCATTTTAATAAAAATATACTTTCTAAATATAATCCCTCTACAAGCTTTTCTGATCGAAAGCCCCATCTTGATTACCATCGACACAGGAGTGCCTACATAAGAGAATCTTTTTCTGTTTATTCTGGATACTTCAAGCCACGGAGACAGCTGTCAAAAGCCTACACCCGGTTTTATCTCCCAATGCCACAAAACTGTGTATCATAGAGTCAGATGACTCAACATGTACCAAAATTGAGTTTTGCCAATGAACCAGCACAACCAAAAAAGGTGAGCAATCACTTCATACCTATAGTTCAAAGTACTCATTAAGAAACCTAATACGTTATTACCTTAGAGGAGCGCCAGTGTTTCTTCCCTTCCCTTTTCATTTCTTTCTCCAAGCAATAGACATGTGGATGACCTTGAAGGGAATGTAAAAATTAGTACTTAAGGAGCAACCAAATCGGGTCAATCAAAGGTGCACATTATCTGGTTAGTTTGGTCTATCACACCCAATCTAAAATAATCTCCAAGACGAAAAAAGGGAAAACGCACACCAATACATGTTACAACTAGTTAAACGGCCAGGAACAGCGCCATCACCGTTCCTGGCCATTAGAGCAGCGTGTCAGCTGTAAAACCCAGCTGACACCTGCAGTGTATGGAGCGGGCTCAGTGCGTGAGCCCGCTCTGCTTCAAACATACCCTCCTTGCTCCATGATGTGCCGCCACATCAAGAGTCGGGAAGGTGTTAAAGGGAATGTGTCGCTAGAATTTTTTCATTTTTTTTCAGTTAAACAGTTAGTATATAAGTGATTAGACATTGTTTTAATTTTTTTTATTTTTTCACAAGTCAGGAAATATTATAAATTAGATTCTAATTTCTAACATTTCCATGTGCTGGTCACTAGAGGGAGCAATTCCCAAAATTGCAGCATTGCAATGTGGTAAAGCAACCTCATTGCTTTATGCTGCAAATTTGGGCTAGACACACTCGCTCTAGTGTCCTCACAGAATCCCCCCTCCCTTATCCTGGCTAGTGCCAGGAGAAAGGAAGTGGTTGAATCTTCTAATCCTCCTACACTGTGCATTCGCTCAGAAAATGGTGGCACACATTGTAGGAGGATTAAGACAGTATAACACGAACATAATACACACATCACATACACAAACATAACTTACCTGCCGCCGCTGCCGCCTCCGCTCCTATTCCTTGCGCCTTTGCATATTGCCGGAAGTCGCGACCAGAAGTCGTCATCTTACTGTCCGGCCGCAGTTTCCGTTCCACATGAAAATGGCGCTGGATTTCGCTCTGCCGAAGGCCTTCCTTTTGGTCTGTGTGGGAGCGGCGCATGCACCGTTCCCACACAGATGGCGTACGCTATAGTGAATAGAACGGCTCCCATTCGCATTCTCTATGGGGATGTATGTGTCGTATTCCATCTCTGTATGTGTCGTTAATCGACACATACAGAGATGAAAAAAATGGCAGCCCCCATAGTGAAGTAAATGTAAGAAAAAAGAAAAAAGTACAACACAAAAACACAAATAAATAAAATGTATTTTAATAACATACTAAAAGCAATATTATATATATAAAAAAATAAATAATTTGTGACACCTTCCCTTTAAGTAAGAAGCGGTCAGGGGGCCCCGATGCAGCAGGATCCCTTGACTGCCGGCTATAAGACACAGGGACTTTTTTAGCAAGATTTATTCTTGCTAAAAACTGCGTCGTATAGTCCAAAATATACGGTAGGTTAGGGTGCAGTCACTCGTGGCGGATTTGCCTTGTATTTACAATGTATGCCTATAGGAAAAATATTCTGCAATAGATTTCTCTAGTTCTTGCGTTGTGGAATTTTTTTTGTGTAATGCAGCCTTATTTAGCAGTAATAACGAATCAATTAGGTGACATTAGTCATGTGCATAAACAAATACTCCAGAGAGACACAAATAGTCGTAAAGTATGCAGGAGAGAAAAATGGATTTGAGGGTGGGAAACTTGTGCTGCCTACGAACTCCAAAAAATGAAAATTTCTCGCAACAAATTTTACACTTCCTGATCGTCCTATGGCAGCCTACGAATGGGACTTCTAAATCAGTGAGAAAAGGAGGAGATTAAGGCTTGGAGGACCCTACTGGCATTCTTTTGCAAAAGGTTGTACCCTCTGAGGAAAGAACATCGAGTCTGTAGTGCATGACTAACGTCAAATATGACGACCAGGTAGAAGCCTTGCAGATTTTGTCTAGTGAAACGTGACAGCTTTCTGAAGAGTAGGTAAACGTGGACCATATGTCTCACACGCATGCACCAAACCCTCACTAGGCGGCCACCTTGGTACACCCAGAGTCCTCAAGTATGCAAAGTTCCTGTACCGACAGCGGAGGGACTCAAATGGTCTGTACGCTGCTCTCATTGGGGAGATTCTCAGGAATATGTGTTTCTTTCCTTCCCTTTTCATTTCCTTCTCCAAGCAATAGCCATGTGGATGACCTTAAAGGGAATGTAAAAATTAGAAATTAAGGAGCATCCAAATCGGGTCAATGATCTGGTTAGTTTGGTCTATCTCACCAATCTCCAAGACGAAAAAAGGGAAACCACACACCAATACACATTACACACCAATACACATTACACACCACTGTAGTACTGTCACTATTTTTTTTACATTTTAGATATTATTTTAAAGGGATTATATTATCTTATTTGTTATTTTATTAATCAAAAATATTGTACATAGTGAAATATACCCCGAATTCTAGTTAATTTGTTTGATTGTTTTTTGCTTGTATATTTCTTTATTGTATTTTCTTGGCAGTTGCAGGGATTTGCTATACAGCAGGAACCTGGATATAAGAAAACGAAGTCAGAAAAAGACCTATTGACTTCAATGGGAGAGTGAGGATGTTCAGCCTCATGAGCTGTCTTTATTACCTATTATCAATGCCATGATCCTGCAATAGCAGTCTGTAGCTTTATAATACTGCCGTTCCTTTCATTTTATTCCCTCCGTTTGATAAGATGAGTGCTGATCCTGCCCTCAGTCTACACAGCGAAGGCTAAAAAAAATATTTCTACAAATAAAAACGTATAAGCCAATAATGAGCCTCAGTGTCCAGCGTAAGAACTGCAACATTTCTGGATTTCTTTCAATTTAGATAGAGAGACGGTAATAAAAAAAATAGCTCCAAATTTTATTTTAAAGAGGCTCTGTCACCACATTATAAGTGCCCTATCTCCTACATACGGAGATCGGCGCTATAATGTAGGTGATAGCAGTGCTTTTTATTTAATAAAACGATCTATTTTCACCACTTTATTAGCGATTTTAGATTTATGCTAATGAGTTTCTTAATGCCCAAGTGGGCGTATTTTTACTTTAGAACAAGTGGGCGTTGTACAGAGGAGTGTATGAAGAATCAGTGACCAATCAGCATCATGCACTCCTCTCCATTCATTTAGGCAGCACATATGGATCCTTTTAGATCACTATGTGCTGTCTTATACTAACACATTAACAATACTGAAGTGTTTAGACAGTGAATAGACATTCCACGGGATGTCTATTCACAATCTCTGCACTTCGTTACTCTGTCTGTGGTAGTTACAGCAGAGGAAGTGTAATCTCGTGAGATTATGCTGTAGATGACAGGTTACAACGAGATTACGCTTCCTCTGCTGTAACTACCACAGAGTAACGAAGTGCAGAGATTGTGAATAGACATCCCGTGGAATGTCTATTCACTGTCTAAACACTTCAGTATTGTTAATGTGTTAGTATAAGACAGCACATAATGACTTTGGGTCTAAGTTTGACCTAAGTGACATTATCAGCAATGTCCTGTAAATCTCAAATAATATTTAAAAATAAAAATGCTATTTTTTTTGTACACTTTTAATGCGATTAATAATCATTGAATAACACTGAACTGTATTCCCTGCCAAAAAAATCTAATACTCAGGTGATGGTTTGTTAAACTGTGGCCCATAGGATTATTTTGAGTGATTTTCAAAATAACTCTTAAAGAGGACCTGTCACTAGGTTATATAAGTTGAACTGGTTAACTGACCTGAATAGCGCTGCCTCCCTAAATCCAGCGCTGTTTTTATTTTCTTTTTTTCCTAGACCCCCTTGTTCCAGAGATATGGCCCACTGTTGTGTTGGCTCCCTATATGCTAATTTGCTGCAGTTAGCCAACAGGACGTGAACTACTCTCAAGCTGCCTCGTGCCGATTGGTCAGCATCAGAGGCAGGGAAGCTAGCTCCACTCCGTTGGCTAACCACAGTAAATTAGCCTTTAGGGAGCCAACAAAATAGGGGGCCATATCTCTGGAACAAGGGGGTCTAGGAAAAAAAGAAAAGAAAAACAGCGCTGGATTTAGGGAGGCAGCGCTATTCAGGTCAGTTAACCAGTTCAACTTATATAACCTAGTGACAGGTCCTCTTTAAGAGTTATTTTGAAAATCACTTAAAATAATCCTATGGGCCACAGTTTAACAAACCATCACCTGAGTATTAGATTTTTTTGGCAGGGAATACAGTTCAGTGTTATTCAATGATTATTAATCGCCTTAAAAGTGTAAAAAAAAAATAGCATTTTTATTTTTAAATATTATTTGAGATTTACGGGACATTGCTGATAATGTCACTTAGGTCAAACTTAGACCCAAAGTCCTGAAGGTCTCAAATGTCCTGTAAGTGGGTACCAAGAATTTGAGGTCAGGAGACAAGATTTGTTTACTCGGTTCCCAAACATTGGTCATTGTTCAGATAATCTTAAAAACAGGTTCCAAATATAGCACATTAAAATCTCAAACAACTAGGTAATTTGTGTAAACCATGTGCCAGGATGGGGCATAAAGTCTTAATCAGTTTAACAATCCAGAGCTGTACAAACTGGTGTAATTCACAGATTGAGATGCTATTAATAAATCTCCTTTTTTAATTTCTTTCAATTTGGCAGTTAAACTCAATGGGACGTTTAGTAACAATTAATATTTAGACAAAAATATTATGACATTCTAAATGTGTTTTGAGTGACTACAATCAAACATATCATAAAAGTCGGATTGGTAGGTAATTCAGCATGAGGCATTCTCTTTAGGTTGGCATTTTCTTAGCACGGAGGCGTAAATGCAAAACCACACCAAAACGACACAAATTATTTATTATGCGGTTCGCTCTGTCTGTGTCACTGATGGAAATCAATATATATTGGTAGCCACAGTTACAAGGCAAATACGTGGTGTTAAAAAAATAAAAATAGTATTTTCTGACCATTTTTTAACAAACAAAAAATATTAAAAAATTCTAGAGAAAAAATAGAAACTAAAACTTCACCCATGCAGGTGACTAACTATATATTATTATTATTATATACTATATATTATATATTAAAATAACCATCCAAAAATGACGGGAAAAAATGTTTATCTTGTTTAGATAATTTTTTTTTAAAACACACATTTGAATTTAACAAAATTTAATATTTTTACATTTTTTTTTAAACCCAATATTTCTAAGAAATCAACTGCTCTTTGGTAATAATAAAAACTTAAAAAAAGGTAAGGAAAAGCAAAGCCGTATTTTATTTAAAAATTACTTCAATAACCTTAAAAAATGACAAGGTTATATTTGTTCGACTAATACGTACATGTGGAAAATTTCAAAAAGTTGTTCTGGTAGTTAAGGACCAAAATTTCCTGGATATTACCGGGGTATTCCCATCTCAGACATTTATAGCATATCCACAGTATAGATGATTGACCCAGCCACCTTGCCAGTTTGTACCTGGATGTCACGGACAGCTGCATCAGGGACAGTCGGGGGACCTCCGTTCTCTAGATCGATATGGATCCACAAAATGGGAGCTGCATCTATTAGATATTTATGCCATTTCCTGTGAAAATGCCATAAACGTCCGAGATGGGTATACCCCCTTTAAACCCGCTCTGTGCATTGACAATGGGGCAGGGTTAAACGCAAGGACTTTGATAACAGGTGGATCCTGCGTGTCAGAGACAAGCAGGACCCGCTGTCACTGAAGCCGTCAGTCCCGCTGACATGACGGATTCGAGTGTCAGTGCAACATACAGCTTCTATATATCCAGGATACATAGAAGCTGCATCTAAAAAAGTCAACATTTTTTAATAAAAAAAACAAATGACAAAGTTGAACTAAACACTA
Source organism: Rhinoderma darwinii (assembly GCF_050947455.1). Taxonomy (NCBI): domain Eukaryota; kingdom Metazoa; phylum Chordata; class Amphibia; order Anura; family Rhinodermatidae; genus Rhinoderma; species Rhinoderma darwinii. The sequence continues at coordinate 55,695,370 of NC_134699.1, forward strand.
TAATACATTTAGTAAAGAAGAAAAAAAGTCTTCAAAAAGGTTTTCGTAGCCTTTAACGAGAAAATTAGTGTATGCAATTTTACTCAGTACTTAACAGGTTACACTTCTTCCATAACACTTTTGGCAATAGACCAAGCGTATTACAAACTCTACCTCTGAGTGGTTATTCATAGTTCACTAATCATGTCTCCTTTCTTCAGATGAGATTATAATACGGGCCTGGTACCGCTTGATCATGTAACAGAACAATGTAGGGAAAAAAAACAAAAATATAATTTTTTTTATGAAAGATCACTTTGTGGTGGCAAACTCTTTCTTCGAGTGGGATAAATGCAATTTGTGAGAATACTAGAAACGTAAGAGTATGTATAAGTGTATAGGAGTATGTAATGTGTTATTTTTGGCCAGAATATCCAGGACTCGGTAAAGTGGTTTCCATAATGTTATGTAATGAAACAGCCACTGGACGAGTATACCAACGCTATAATACATTTAGCATCATTTCATCAAACATTAACCCCTTAAAGACATGGCCTAGTTTCTAGGGGATAATATCTCCGTAGTACGGTGCCGTATAGAGGCTACATACTGTGTGCCTTAGTACAGGCTTCCTGCCCATGGCTCTGCCGTGTGCTTAAGGTCTTAGGCCACATGCACACGAACGTGTTTTTGCGTCTGCAATTCACCCGAAAATCTGCGGGTGAATTGCGGACCCATTCATGGGCCCATGCATATGACAGTTGTTTCCACGGTCCGTGCACTGGCCGGGAGCCTGGAACGCCAAAAGATAGGACATGTCTTATTATGGGCCACATTTGCGGTCCAGGCTCATTGAAATCAATGTGTGCATGGTCCGTGATTTGTGGGCGGCCCACAGATGACAGTCCACGGCCATCCGTGCCGCAACCATGGGCCATGCACACATACGGTCATGTGCATGAGGCCTTAAGCCTCTCACACACGATCGTAGCGTTTTTCTGGTCCACAAATTCCTGGACAGTGGTCCATATTTTGCAGTTGAAATGTCATCCGTAGTGCATTCGTGTGTCATCCGCAAAATGCGAATCATATAAAAAAGTGCAATGAAAACAATGATGCTGACTTCCTGTCAACGCTTAGCAACACTTACGCAAATTACGGATGTCACACAGAGGTGTATCCGCAGATTCCACGAGCCCATTGACTTCTATGGGCAAGTCCATTGTGAATTTGCGGGCCGTAAGAAGACATGTCCTGAGTTTCTGTGGCTCATATCTGCAGTCCTGGAAGAAACCCTGAAAACGACACCCTCGTGTGCATGGTGCCATAGCTATGGCACCATGCATACGACCGTATTTTTTCCCTCCCGTAAATACTGGCCGTAAATACGGGTCCTTTGTCACACGTTTTTAATCCGTATTTAACCCGTAAATACGGGTCCGTTGTCATCCGTATTCTACCAGTATTTACGAACCCATAAAAAAAGTGGGGCTGGAAATGATGTCGCAATCATGTCCAAACCCCTTAAAAGAGTCACACGATCGCTCAGACGCCATTTTCTCTGCTTCTCTTTATTCAAAAATTGAAATCCCCTGACGTCGTCTAGCAACGCTCGATGGGTGCACACACGTAGCCATCCGTAATTACGGGAGCCCCATAGACTTCTATGGGCCTGCCCGTGCCGTAATTACGGCCTGAAATAGGACATGTTCTATATTTTTCAACGACTCAGGAACCTTTCCGTACGCAAATGGGAAGGTACCCGTGGCCAATAGAAGTCTATGGGCCCGTAATTCGGCCCGTAATTACGGTCGTGTGCACAGGACCTAAATATGGGATAATATAGAAAATCTTCAGTATATTTTCCAGGTTTGCAAATCCCCCAGCTCACTTGGTGAAGTCACAAAGTATATGCTTCATTTTTTTGCCTAATGGTTGACTGACAATTTTTTTTTTTTTTTTTAAATCCTTGTAAAAGTCCCAGCGTTATATTTGCTAATATTGGGTTATTTTACACATTAAGAACTCTACAAATCTCCACTTTCAGTCTATAACTATATGTAGAATATCTTCTGTCTAGACGCTAAGGAAATAATAACACTGTTATATAATGTTACAGGGTCCCATTAAACTGAATGATTGCAAGTTGTTATTGAGTTACATATGTCTTCTGTAAAAGACAGTGTGGTTTGTTTCAATGTGTGCTGGCAGGAGGCACGAAAATAGTTCTTTGCTTATTTTCTGGCTTTGCCTGCCGATGTTTTTGGGCAGAAATGCCAATATCACTTTAAAGCTAGTAAAGGTAATAGATGTAAAAGATAAAAATATCAATTTAAATATTGAAAAAAACAAAACCGTGGGACGGATATTCCATATAAATGGTAAAAATAGTGATATGTGTTATCATTACATTATAAAACTAATGCGGTACATTCTACTAGGATATGCCACCAATCAGCGGGGGTATGAACATTGTAATCTCCACCGACACTTGGCAGGTGTCCCAGTGGTCCGACCTTGCAGTGGTCTGACCTTGCAGTGGTCCCACCTTGGTGATCAGACATTGGTGGCGTATCCTAGATGTGACTACTATAATGTTTCAAGAATAGATCTTTTTTGCTTTTTTGTTTTCTTCTAATTTTATTGGAAACTGAAGCGAGGTCCAGCCCTGATCTAGAGAATAATAATGATCGCTTTATCGCATTCCATGTAAAGCGCGCCGTATTAAGGGACTAGCTTAGTTATTTTAGCTGGCTCTAGATTGTAGCAGTTATAACTTCCTTCTTATGCTTTGGCATGGACTTCATTCCTTTTGCAGGGTTAAAGGGGTTGTCCACTTTCTGAAAATTGATGACCTATCCACCAGATAGCTCATCAGTATATGATCGATGCGTGTCCAACACCTGGACCCTGCACCGATCCGGCACTCCGGCTTCCAGACGATGTTGCCGGAAGCAGATTGCATCTGTCAAAGAATAGCGGCCGTACGGCGGTATTGCAGCTCTGCTCCTAGTCAAGTGAATAGGAGCAGAGCTGCAGTTCCGCCGAACGGCCGCTATGCAGTGGTCAGAGTCCTCTGCTTCCGACTCTAACTACTGCATCCCGTTCCAAACATCCAGTGCATGGAGGCAGCCAGAGTTGTGGATCGGTGCGAGGTCCGGATGTCGGACACCCACCGAACATATACTGATGACCTATCCGGTGGATAGGTCATCAGTTTTCAGAAAGTGGACAACCCGTTTAAGGGCTCTGATTCTACCAATGTATAATTAGGGTAACTTCACATGTAGAGTAAATAAAGCGGATTTTCCGCAACGGATCTCGTCGTGGAAAATCCGCAGCATAATGCAGTGCGTTGCGTTTTTTTTAACCCGCTGCATGTCAATTGTATTTGCGTAATTGCTGCTTTGGTGTTGTGGGATTTCCCCATTGAATTCAATGGGGAGGTAAAACCAGCAGCAAATAGCAGATGTTGCGTTTTTGCCGCCCAAAAACTCAACTTAAAAAAAAAAATCTTACTCAGATTTCTGTGCTTCTTCATCCAGGCTAAACGTGATTTCAGGGGGCCTGAAATCACGTTTCATCTCATGGGATCGCTTCAACCGATTAGCGGTCACATGGGCTGAAACATCATCCCAGCAGGACGAGCTGCAAGACGTCAGAGGGTAAGTATGTGGGTTTTTTTTTTTTTTTCTTGTTTCTTTACGAGCAGTTTTCCGCATCGGACATTCCGTCCGAAACACTGCACCACAATTTGGTGTGGTTTTTCGCCCGGAATTCCCTGCGGCGGATACGCTGTCTACCTTTACGCAGCGTATCTGCCATTGTGTGACGTAGCTTTAGAGAGGTTTTGTCATGGTGCCAGGCCTACGTAAATTACGTCATTTATTTTATGCCCTAATTAAACCAGAGGGTGAAATTGCAGGAGAGCATGCTATGAAGAACGTGCCACTCTCTCAGATGATAAGCCTATTGGGATCAAATGGCCACGTTCGGTAAGAAATGTAGCACCAGACGGCTTGTTTTGCTTAGGGCAGTGTTTCCCTACCAATGGCTCGGGAGCCACATGTGGCTCTCAGGCCCCCTGTATGTGGCTCCCTAGCTGGTAAAAGTTCCAAGTACATTTGTGCCTAGTTGTACTAGTGGTACCAGACATGTATAGTATTATTGAAACTTGGCACTAGAGTCAAAACCATATCTCATGTGATTAATGATCGAGTTAGAGCCATATGATTAGGTCATATCTTTAATTGACTTTTCCACTTTTAAAATCCAGTGAGGCTCAATACCACCCAACACATTTAACAGTGACTAACAGGTTAGAAAAGGTCCCCACAGGACGATCAAGTAAAGTAAGATAAAATAATAGAAGTCGTATTGCTTGAGAACTGGTTGGTTCCCGTAAAGATGTGATAAATTTGTTGCAGAATGTGTTCCATACATCTGAGTAAGGCCCCATGCACACGAACGTGTTTGTGCAGCCACAATTCACCCGCAAATCTGTGGGTGAATTGCGGTCCCATTCATTTCTATGGGCCCATGCACACGACCGTGGTTTCCATAATTCGTGCATTTCCCAGGAGCCTGGACCGCAAAAAGATAGGACATGTCTTACTACGGGCGTGTTTTGCGGTCCAGGCTCATAGAAATGAATGCACGCAGCCATGTGCACGGCCCGCGATTTTTTTCGGGTAGCCCGCAGGTGACACTCTGCAGCCGTCCGAGCCGAAAATCACGGCCGTGCACACCATTACGGTCGTGTGCATGAGGCCTAAGGTGGTTTCTGCAGCACATGGATTTCTGCAAGCCTCATTTAGATCGACGGGGCAGTCATAGTAATTTCTACAATAAAAACTACCGCATGTGAATACAAGTTTCATTTTCCACTGGTCAATAGAATAGCACTTTCTTTTTCACCCCTTGTTTAATTGTCTGCAGGTCTTAGGGCTTGTCCACACGTCACGGAATTGCTGCCGAAAATTTCTGCAGCAATTCCGTTGAAAGTAGCACCGTTTCATGCATTTTTAACTGCAGAAAATGGTGCGTATTTTTCTCAATGCTGGGAGATGGTGACATCTCCTCCGAAAAACGCAGCAATCCAGTCCACATTCTGCAACAGGAATTGACATGCTGCAGTACAAAAAATATGCACCGCAGGTCAATTTCTGGTCGGAATTTTTACGCAGCGTGTGAATGAGATTTGTTCATTTGCTGCTGCCATATTCTGCTACGTATTTTCCATCTGCAATTCCGAATGGAAAATATGCAGCAATTCAGTTACATGCGGACAAGTCCTTACGGTGAGTTTTATAATGGCTCATTCACTGCCCTTGAGTGTCGCATGTAAAATTCATATCCCTCACGAATGGATCGCAGATATTGCCTGGGGCATTGGGTAAAGGAATATATATATATATATATATATATATATATATATATATAAAAACAGAAAGTAAGTAAAAGTCTGACAGTTTATGGTGCATTGCGGACTGCGAAGTCGCAGTTCATCATCAAAATCGTGTTGTTTGTTTTCTCTGACCCCACGAGGCAGAAGAGAATTTTCCACATATTAACGGCAAAAATTATTTTCTGACTCCAACTATGGCAATCAGAATAAATCCCTGGATCAATGACTTACTTTCAAGAAAGACATCCAGACCCCTTTTGAAGTCTTTGAGGCCTGGTTCCCATGGGACGGATACGCTGCGTAAAGACCACACAGCGTATCCGACCTGGAACCCACAGTGCATTCCGTCCCAAAACAGCACCACATTGTGGCGCGTTTTTTTTTTGGACGGAACTTCCACTGCGGAAATTAGAGGTAAGAACCGCTCATACTTACGTAGGTCGTTATGGCGACGCGTCCCTCCATCGCAGTCTGGTCCGGCCTTCCTGGATGATGATACAGCCCATGTGACCGCTGCACCCTGTGATTGGCTGCAGTGGTCACATGGGATGCAACGTCATATCAGGAGGCCGGACTGCAGAAAGGAGGAGGGTGTTCTGGGTAAGTATGATTTTTTTTATTTTCCGTAGTTGTGATTTTTTCAGTGTAATCGCTGCGAATATGCTGCAGAAGTCGCAACACTGGGCTTTCTATTGCGGGTTTTACATCCCCATTGAATTCAATGGGGAAAACCTGCAACAACAAAAAAACGCAACATAAATGGACATGCTGCGGGATAAAATTCTGCACAGCAGGACAATTTATGAACGTTTACGCTGCGTTTTTTCTCCGGAATTTTATTAATGCCATATTTGGAGAGTTTTTTACTTAAAGGGGTTGTCCCACAAAACACCTGTCCCCTATCCAAAGGAGCTCCCCAGCGATTAGGAGAACGGGGGGACCGAAAGCCCCCCGAAGTCCCCAGACCAGCGCTTCATCCATTTCCTTGGGACTTCCAGGACCCCTGTATCCTGCAGCTCCATAGAAATGAATGGAGCGCTGGTCGGGCATGTGCACCAGCACTCCATTCTCATTCACTTTCAGTCCCCCGTGCTCCTTATCGCTGGGCATCCCCCCCCCAGTGATCACACATGTATCCCCTATTCTGTGGGTAGGGGAATACATGTGTTTTGTGGGACAACCTCTTTAAGATTAGGACATTTGGCTTTTGGCTCACAGGGGTTTTTGCCCTTCCCTTGATCAATATTGCAAGAGAATGGGTTAAACTGGATGCGTAGGAGACTCAGTTAGGGGCCTCCATCACGGATCCAGGAGGGATTACCGTAAACAATAACGCAGCATGCTGTGCTATTGTAACCGGTAAAATCACGGACACCCCGACGGAAAGCTGACGGAACCCATGGGTGCTCGTTGCTTCCGTTATTCCCTTGTTCTGCTCCTCTGACGGAACAGAACAACGGAATGTCACAACGCAGGTGTGAACGAAGCCTAACCGCTATGCTTTTCCACAGTCTAATTTTAAAGAGACATTTCTCTCTGGAAGTGGAAATTACAATAAAATAACTTTTTCTTTACACATTTTACAAATTATATAAGAATGAAATACACAGAACAGTTATATATCTGCAGCCCGAGAGGGACGTCTCCTGTGCTGGATTTTGCAAGGATATTAAAAAGCATCTCAATACGGCAGAATATTTGTGGGGAGAAATGATATCAGCCGGGAGCACCAGAATTCTGCGATTTGCTCTAGGGTTACGTATTGAGTTATGCTAAATAAGCGTCTGAGTGGTATTAATAATGTTATGTTAGCTCGGCCGCTGGGAGAATTCCTGCAGGACCCTCCGGCTCCAGCAACGCATACAGTTATGTTTCTGTAATGTATCCCCAGCCATAACATGCATACTGACTGTCTACCCTACCGGAGAGCTACTTCATTAGAAAATGTAATTGGAAGAAGGAAAATAAGATAACGACATATTCGCCCACAGAAACTCTACTGCGATGTGTTAATAACCTATTGTCCACCGTAACTTCATATTCGTTTAGTCAATTTAATTTGCAGAAAGTTGCCCGGTTCAGATTAAATTCCCAAAATTTGAACCAGAATCACATGCATGGGAAATGTTTTCTGTAGGGGCTCATTCGCATCTTCCGTATATCGGATACGTAGTCATTCCATTATATTTTTATTGAAAAGGTGGCGATACGTTTTGCAGGTTTTATTCACATTTTAGTTTTGCATGTGCGCGTTTTTATAAGCGCATGGAGTGTTTTTTTTTTTTTTTCCCAATTTGCAGCAGGTTTCGACATATCCGTATTACTACCATTTTCAGCCCATAGAAAACAATGGGTTGATTTTAAAAACGCATGTTCTGTTTTTTTGCAGTCGCTTGTATTTTGACATGTTATATATGCAATGGCTGTTCGCGCTTTTATTATAGTATTAGGGCTCGTCCACACGTAACTCATTTCGGCCGGAAAAAATGCAGCAGAATACAGTAGCAGCATAGTAGATGAGATTTCTCATTCACACGTTGCGTATAATTTCCGAGCCTAAATTGACCTGCGGTGCGTTTTTCAGAGGAGATGTCTCCATATACAAACACTGGGGAAAACGCAGCAATTTACGCACCATTTTCTGCCGAAAAAAACGCAGGAAATGTTGCATTTTTGCCGCAGCAGAAAACATTTGACTTTTAACGGAATTGCTGCAGAAATTTTGTGCTGCAATTCCGTTGCGTATGGAATGGAATACTTCTACATGTATCTGCCACTTTAGGCTACATGCACACGTTGCGTATTTTGCTGCGGAAAATACGCAGCAAAACCACAGGAAAAAAAATGCACCTAAAGGTGTGTATTCTGATGCGTTTTTCAGTGCGGTTTTTATATTTTGCTGCGTAAATCGCTGCATTTTTATGCTGCGGGTCTTGCTGCGTATTTCTGTAGAACTACAGGGATAGAATTTTCAAGCAGAATCGCGGGATAAATTGACATGCTGCGGTTTAAAAAATACGCACCGCAGGTGAATTTACATCCCGAAAAATACTGCAACGTGGACATGAGATTCCCTGGAATCTCATTGCCTATGCTGGTACAGTATTACGTGGCGGTTTTGCTGCACACAGAACTGCACATAATACGCATCGTGTGCATTGACCCTGAGGGTATGTTCACACGGCAGCCTCCGTTACGGCTGAAATTACGGAGCTGTTTTCAGGCGAAAACAGCTCCGGAATTTCAGACGTAATGTCATGTGCAGGTGTTTTTCGCTGCATCCATTACGGACGTAATTGGAGTTGTTTTTCCATGGAGACAATGGAAAACGGCTCCAATTACGTCCCAAGAAGTGACAGGCACTTCTTTGACGCGGGCGTCTTTTTTACCCGCCTTCTTTTGACAGCGGCGCGTAAATAAAATGACCGCCTGCACAGAACATCGTAAAGCCCATTCAAATGAATCGGCAGATGTGTGCCTACGCTTTGGAGCCGTATTTTCGGACGTAATTCGAGGCTAAAACGCCCAAATTACGTCCGTAAATAGGGTGTGTGAACCCAGCCTTACACTGTAATTTTCTGCCGATGGTTCTTTTACTTTTAGGATCAATGCACACAATGCGTATTACGTGCAGTTTTGCTGCGCGTATTTGTGTGCGGCAAAACTGCAGCATAATACAGTACCAGCATAGGCAATGAGATTCCAGTAAATCTCATGTCCACGGGTTGGTATTTTTCGGGACGTAAAAGGTACGTAAATTGTTTCTAAACCGCAGCATGTCAATTTATCTTGCGATTCTGCTTGCAAATTCTATCCCTGTAGTTCTATAGAAATACGCAGCAAAACCAGCAGCATGAAAACGCAGCTATTTTAGCAGCAAAACGTAAAAACCGCACCGAAAAACGCATCAGAAAAGGCACCTTCCTGCGAATTTCCTGCGACCGGGCCCCTAAGCACATTCAGTTTGGTTCAATGCCGGAGCATTGCAGTGAGGTAATCACGCCAGTCTGTGCTGAGTCACTCACAGCACAGTGCAGAGGAAGAGAAGTATCGCCTCCACCCGTCGTAGGAACGGGGATTGGTAAGTAATTATGTTATTTTTCTATTAGGTACATACATATGGGGGCATTATACTGGGTACGGTAGGGGGGGTTCATATGGTAGCTGCTGAGGGATCATTATACTGTATGGGACAGCTAAGGGGGGCATAAAACTGTAAGTTGCAGCTATGGAGGGCATTATACTCTATGGGGGATTATACTGTATGTGGCAGCTATGGTTGGCAATATACTGTGGGGCAGCTATGGGGGGCACTAGACTGTGGGGGGCAGCTATGGGGGGCATTCATGGGGTCTGTCGGGCAAGGCAGCTGTGCATAGGCGTGCGCAGGGGTTTGGTGGTGTTAGGGAGGGGTAGGGGGCCCCAAGCTGAATTCTTGCACAAGGGGCCATGAGCCTTTAGCTATGCCCTTGGAAAGAATGTTTCCACACAAACATAAGAGGTGATTCTTTACTGTAAGAGCAGTGAGACTATGGAACTCTCTGCTAGAGGAGGGGGTAATGGTAAATAATTTAAAGTTCAAAAGGGCCCTTAACCCCTTAATGACCGGGCATGTTTGTACCTTAATGACCAAGCCAGATATGTCTGACTTTATCAGAGAATAACTCTGTGAAAGTTTTGAATATCCAAGTAATTCTGACATTGTTTTTTCGTCACATGTTGTACTTTATTTTAGTGGTAAAAGTAGACTGATACGATTTGCGGAAATTAATAAAAAAATAGAAAAATGGAAGAAATTTTGTAAAAATTACCATTTTCCCCTATTTTTAACTGCAATATGTCACATATGTACACACATACTGTACAATTTTTTTAATTAAATATATATTTCTATCTCTTTACTCTATTTTGGCAGCACTTTTGAAAAAATAAAATAAATTTTCAGCAATTTAGAGGACTAAATTTTATAAATTTTGAAGTACATTTTGTTTTCCTGCACCAAGCCAGGTTTTCAGAGGCTCATAGGTCTCAGAGTGATGGAAACACCCACAAATGACCCCATTTAGAAAACTAGACCCCTTAAGGTATTTATCTAAGGGTATAGTAAGTATTTTGACCCCACAGTTTTTTGCTAAATTTAATACATAGCAGGTGTGAAAAAAAAATATTTCACTTTTTTTCATAAAAGTATCAGTTTGAAGACCAGTTTCTTTGTAAAGCGACCATGAGAATGAAGAAACACACCACAAAATCTATCACCCTGTTTCTCCTGTTTTCAAAAATACCAACATTGTGGCCCTAATGCGCTGCCTGGACACACGGCAGGACCCAAAAGGAAGGGAGCACCCGGAGGCTTTCAGGACTCATATTTTGCTTGAAAATGTTTTAGGCCCCACTCTACATTTGGAGAGGCTTTGAGCTGCCAGAACGATAGAAACTCCCCATAAACGACCCCATTTAGAAAATTAGACCCCATAACATAATTATTTAGGTGTATAGTAAGTGTTTTGACCCCACAGTTCTTTGCTAAATTTAATGCATATCAGGTGAAAAAAAAAATTATTTCACTTTTTTCATAAAAGTATTAGTTTGAAGACCGATTTCTTTGTAAAGCGAACATGAAAATGAAGAAACACACCCCAAAATCTATCACCCTCTTTCTCCTGTTTTCAAAAATACCCACATTGTGGCCCTAATGCGCTGCCTGGACACACGGCAGGACCCAAAAGGAAGGGAACACCTGGAGGCTTTCAGGACTCATATTTTGCTTGAAAATGTTTTAGGCCCCACTGTACATTTGGAGAAGCTTTGAGCTGCCAGAACGATAGAAACTCCCCATAAACTACCCCATTTCGAAAACTAGACCCCTTAAGGTATTTATCTAGGGGTATAGTTAGCATTTTGACCACACAGGTTTTTTGCTAAATATATTGGAATTAGTCTGTAAAAATTAAAATGTACTTTTTTTCTGAAACAACATAGAAATGTTTATTATTTACAAGGAATAACGAAGAAAATGCACCCCAACATTTGTAAAGCAATGTCTCCCGATTACGACAATACCCCATATGTGGTAATAAACGGCTGTTTGGACCCACAGCAGGGCTCAGAAGGGAAGGAGCGCCATTTGGATTTATGATTTTGCTGGAATGGTTTTCGGTGCCATGTCACATTTGCAATGCACTGGAGGGTCCAAAACAGTGGAAACCCACGAAAAGTTACCCCATTTTGGAAAAACCTTCAAGAAATTTTTCTAGGGGTATAGTGAGCATTTAGACCCCACGGGTCTTTTGCAGAGTTTATTGGAATTAGGGCGCGAAAATTAATATCAACATTTTTTCCACTAAAATGTTGCATTTTCTCATTTTCACAAGGGATAAAGGAGGAAAAAAACAAGCATTTTTTATAAAGCAATTTCTCCCGAGTATGGAAATACCCCACATGTGGTCAAAAGTTTTTTCATTAGAAATGAATTAACCCTTTCAGGACTGATCCATTTTTTGCTTTCATATTTTAGATTTTCACTCCCCGCTTTCCAAGAGCCATAACTTTTTTATTTTTCCATCAATAGAGCGGTGTGAGGGCTTATTTCTTGCGGGACAATCTGTAGTTTTCATTGGTAGCATTTTGGGGTACATGCGATTTTTTTTTTATCACTTTTTATTCAATTTTTTTGCAATCCTGAGCAAAAAACAGGAATTCTGACAACGTTTTTTAGGTTTTCTTTTTGCGGCGATCACCGTATGCTATAGGTGACATTTTTACTTTATTCTGCGTGTTAGTACGATTACGGCGATACCAGATGTATATAGGTTATGTCCTTTTTTTTAGCGTTTGCGCAATAAAATGACTTATTTCTAAAAAAAAAAATTCTGTGTCACCATATTCTGAGGGCCATAATTTTTGAATTTTTTAGTCAAAAAAGCTGTGTAAGGGCTTGTTTTTTGCGGGACAGATAGAAGTTTTTATTGGTACTATTTTCGGGTACATGCGACTTTTTGATCACTTTTTATTCTCTATTTTGGGAGGGGTGGTGACAAAAAAAACTGCGATTCTGTCGTAGTTTTTTATTGATTTTTTTTGGGGTGTTCATCGTGCGGGAAAAATAACATTATAGTTTTATAGTTGGGTTCGTTACGAACGCGGCGATACCAAATATGTGTACTTTTTTAACGTGTTCATTTTTTTTCTATAATAAAAGTCTTATTATAGGAAAAAAAGCATTTTGTGTTTATAGAACTTCTAACTTTTATTTGTACACTTTTTTTAAAACATTTTTATTACTTTTTTTTACTTTTTTTTCTTGTCCCACTAGGGGACACTTAGTCTTGCAGCTTTGATCGCTGCTAGAGTACATTACACTACACACGTAGTGTAATGTACTCTAACTGTCATTGTGACGTGACTGTCACACTGACAGGAAGCAGAGGAGGAACGGCCGGAGGCTGTTCCTCCGAGGCTTCCGTACATGGCAACCCGGAGGTCATTATCTGACCTCCGATTGCCGTGACAAGCATCTGTAGCCCCCACGATCACTTTGTGGGGGCTGCCGATGTGCTTCAAACCACTTAAATGCGGCGACGGCAATCCGTCGCCGCACTTAAGGGGTTAACTGCCTAAATCAGCGGCGATGGTCCGCTGTCCGGCGAGACTGATGTCTCAGCTGTCTAGGACAGCTGTCAGCGCGCGTCTGTCACTCTGTGTTTACACAGAGTGACAGTTTGAAATGCGGACGAAAATGAACGTCATGGTGCGGGAACTAGCAGCCGACCATGACGGTCATTTTCGTCCTTGGTCGTTAAGGGGTTAAAGCCATTCTTACAAGTCATAATACACACATATATATATATATAGATGGAGATGTGGAGGTGGATTGTTGATCCAGGGTTTATTCTGATTGCCGTATTTGGAGTGGGAAAAGGGTCTTTTTTCCCTTAGTGAAAAAGATTGGCTTCTACCTCATGCAGGTTTTTGCCTTCCTCTGGATCAACATTGAAGTGGAATAGATTAAACTGGATAGGTGTTGCTCTTTTTTCAACTATACAAACCATGTTAGTGTAAAGGATCTGCCAGGCACAGCTTCGGGGTTAACTCCCAGAGTTAATCAGTCTACACCTGAATCTACGTCTCTGAGACTGACTCCTTCTTCCACCACTCAGGATGGCAGGCTTAGGAGTGGGAGAGCCTATCGCAGCCTGGCCAGACGGAGCTAGCTCCCGCCCTCTGTCTATTTATACCTGCCTTTCCTGTTTCTCCCTTGCTTGTGATTCTTTCCGTGTGGTTTCCTGGCCCAGCTACAGCTCCTACTATTTTGATCCTGCTCCATACTGACCCTGGCTTACTGACTACTCTTCTGCTCTGCGTTTGGTACCTCGTGCTCTCCTGGTTTGACTTGGCTTGTTCACCACTCTGGTTGCTCACGGTGTTGCCGTGGTCAACTGCCCCGCTTCCCTTTGTTCTGTGTTTCCTTGTCTGGTTGTCTGTCGTGCACTTACTGAGTGTAGGGACCGTCGCCCAGTTGTACCCCGTCGCCTAGGGCAGGTCGTTGCAAGTAGGCAGGGTCTGAGTGGCGGGTAGATTAGGGCTCCCTTGTCCGTTTCCCCACCCCTATCATTACATAATCACAAGCCCATACCTAGTCTACCCTGGTCCCTGACACCACTATGGACCCCCTTGAGACCCTGGCTCAGCAAATGCAGGGTCTCTCCCTACAGGTCCAGGCCCTGGCTCAGAGGGTCAACCAGCCTGATGCTACCTTGGTAGTTCCCCTCACCTCACCTCCTGAACCCCACCTCAAGTTGCCTGACCGGTTCTCAGGGGACCGGAGGGCTTTTCTCTCCTGTCGGGAGAGTTGTAGGCTTTACTTTCGCTTAAAGCCCCACTCCTCAGGTTCTGAGAGCCAGGGAGTGGGTATAATTATGTCCCGGCTCCAGGACGGGCCCCAAGAATGGGCCTTATCCTTGGCTCCTGACGCCCCTGAACTTTCCTCCGTTGATCTTTTCTTCTCTGCTCTCGGACTCATTTATGACGAGACTGACAAGACTGCCTTTGCCGAGAGTCAGCTGGTGACCTTACGTCAGGGTAAGAGACCTGTTGAGGAGTATTGTTCTGACTTTAGGAAGTGGTGCGTAGCTTCTCGGTGGAATGACCCTGCCTTAAGGTGCCAGTTTAGGTTGGGTCTGTCGAATGCCCTGAAAGACCTGCTAGTTAGCTATCCCTCTTCTGACTCCCTAGACCAGGTTATGGCTTTAGCGGTACAACTTGACCGACGTCTCAGGGAACGACAACGCAAACGTTTATGTGTTTTCTCCTCCGACTCCCCCATGATGCCTCCCGAGGTTCCGTTGCTTCGTTCTTCCCCGGAAGACTCAGAGGTACATATGCAACTCGAGGGCCTTCGTGTCCCCCCAACAACGTAGAGATTTCCGCAGGAAGAATAGTCTCTGCTTCTACTGTGGGGATTACAAGCATCAAGTGAACAACTGTCCTAAGCGTAAGAATGCAGCCGGAGAACTTCCGCGCCTAAGTGATCATCGGGGAGGTCACTTGGGCGCACAGGTATTTCCCGTAAATATGAAACGTAATAAGATCTTGCTTCCCTTTCAGGTCTCTTTTGGTGGTAGGTCTGCTACCGGCAGTGCCTTCGTGGATTCAGGGTCCTCTGCTAATATCATGTCTGTGGAATTTGCTATGTCTCTTGCTATGCCTTTGATTGCTTTGCCTAAACCTGTCCCGGTAGTGGGTATCGACTCCACTCCTCTTGCTAATGGTTATTTTACACAGCATACCCCGGTTTTTGAACTCCTTGTTGGCTCCATGCATTTGGAGCAGTGCTCTGTACTGTTGATGCAGGGATTATCGTCCGATTTGGTTTTAGGCCTTCCCTGGTTGCAGTTGAATAATCCCACGTTTGACTGGTATACTGGGGAGCTTACCAAATGGGGTAATGAATGTTTGACGTCATGTTTTTCTGTTAATTCTATTTCTCCCCCTGAGGAGGTGAACATGCTACCTGAGTTTGTTCGGGACTTCGCTGATGTTTTCTCTAAGGAGGCCTCTGAAGTGTTACCTCCTCATAGAGAATACGATTGCGCTATCGAATTGGTACCAGGAGCTAAGCTTCCTAAGGGTAGGATATTTAATCTTTCTTGTCCCGAACGTGAAGCCATGAGAGAGTATATCCAGGAATGCCTGGCCAAGGGTTACATTCGCCCCTCTACTTCTCCGGTAGGTGCTGGCTTCTTCTTCGTAGGGAAGAAGGATGGTGGTCTTAGGCCATGCATTGACTACCGTAACTTGAATAAGGTCACTGTAAGGAACCAGTATCCCCTTCCTTTGATTCCTGATCTCTTTAATCAGGTTCAGGGGGCCCAATGGTTCTCTAAGTGTGATCTACGGGGGGCGTATAACCTTATCCGCATCAAAGAGGGGGATGAGTGGAAGACTGCGTTTAACACGCCCGAAAGTCATTTCGAATACCTCGTCATGCCCTTTGGGTTGTGTAATGCTCCGGCGGTCTTCAAGAATTTCATAAATGAGATTTTGAGAGATTACCTGGGGATATTTCTGGTAGTGTACCTTGATGACATACTGGTGTTTTCCAAGGACTGGCCCTCCCACATTGAGCATGTCAGGAAGGTGCTCCAGGTCCTTCGGGAAAACAAACTGTTTGCAAAAACCGAAAAATGTGTGTTTGGGGTACAGGAGATACCATTTTTGGGTCAAATCCTCACTCCTCATGAATTCCGCATGGACCCCGCCAAGGTTCAGGCTGTGGCGGAATGGGTCCAACCTGCCTCCCTGAAGGCGTTACAGTGTTTTTTGGGGTTGGCTAATTATTACAGGAGATTTATTGCTAACTTCTCGGTCATCGCTAAGCCTCTTACGGACCTCACTCGCAAAGGTGCTGATCTCCTCCGCTGGCCTCCTGAGGCTGTTCAGGCTTTTGAGGTCCTTAAGAAGTGCTTTATCTCGGCCCCGGTGCTGGTTCAGCCCAACCAAATGGAGCCATTTATCGTGGAAGTTGACGCATCCGAGGTGGGAGTGGGGGCTGTCTTGTCCCAGGGTACCAGGTCCCTCACCCATCTCCGCCCCTGTGCCTACTTCTCCAGGAAGTTTTCGCCCACTGAGAGTAACTATGATATTGGCAACCGCGAACTCTTAGCCATTAAATGGGCATTTGAAGAGTGGCGCCACTTCCTGGAGGGGGCTAGGCACCAGGTAACGGTCCTTACCGACCACAAGAATCTGGTTTTCCTAGAATCTGCCCGGAGGCTAAACCCGAGACAAGCTCGATGGGCGCTATTTTTTACCAGATTCAACTTTTTGGTTACCTATAGGGCTGGGTCTAAAAATATTAAGGCCGATGCACTGTCGCGTAGCTTCATGGCCAGCCCTCCTTCGGAGGAAGATCCTGCTTGTATTTTGCCTCCCGGTATAATCATTTCTTCTATTGATTCTGATTTAGTCTCAGAAATCGCGGCTGATCAAGGTTCAGCTCCCGGGAACCTTCCTAAGGACAAGCTGTTTGTTCCCCTGCAATACCGGCTAAGGGTACTTAGGGAAAATCATGACTCCGCACTATCTGGTCATCCATGCATCCTGGGTACCAAACACCTCATTGCCAGAAACTATTGGTGGCCTGGGTTGCCTAAAGACGTTAAGGCCTACGTCGCCACTTGTGAGGTTTGTGCTAGGTCTAAGACTCCCAGGTCCCGACCAGCGGGCTTACTACGTTCGTTGCCCATTCCCCAGAGACCTTGGACACATATCTCCATGGATTTTATCACCGATTTGCCTCCATCCCAAGGCAAGTCGGTGGTGTGGGTGGTAGTAGACCGCTTCAGTAAGATGTGCCACTTTGTGCCCCTCAAGAAACTACCCAACGCGAAGACGTTAGCTACCTTGTTTGTCAAACACATCCTGCGTCTCCATGGGGTCCCTGTCAATATTGTTTCGGACAGAGGGGTACAATTTGTTTCTTTGTTTTGGAGAGCCTTCTGTAAGAAGTTGGAGATTGATCTGTCCTTCTCCTCTGCCTTCCATCCTGAAACCAATGGCCAAACTGAGAGGACTAATCAATCTCTAGAACAATATTTAAGGTGTTTTATCTCTGACTGTCAATATGATTGGGTCTCATTCATTCCCCTCGCTGAATTTTCCCTTAATAACCGGGTCAGTAACTCGTCAGGGGTCTCCCCCTTTTTCTGTAACTTTGGGTTTAATCCACGGTTCTCCTCCGTTTCACCTGGTAGTTCCAACAATCCCGAGGTAGAGGTCGTTCATCGGGAACTATGCACAGTCTGGGCCCAGGTTCAGAAGAACCTAGAGGCGTCCCAGAGCGTACAAAAAACTCAGGCTGATAGAAAACGTTCTGCTAACCCCTTGTTTATGGTCGGGGATCTGGTGTGGTTATCGTCTAGGAACTTGCGTCTTAAGGTCCCGTCCAAGAAGTTTGCTCCCCGGTTTATTGGGCCGTATAAGGTCATTGAAGTCTTCAATCCTGTCTCCTTCCGGCTGGAGTTACCCCCATCTTTTCGTATACACGACGTGTTTCATGCCTCCCTCCTTAAACGCTGCTCCCCGTCCTTGGCTCCCTCGAGGAAACCTCCTGTTCCCGTTCTCACCCCTGATGGGGTGGAATTCGAGGTGGCCAAGATTGTGGACAGCAAGATGGTCCAAGGCTCCCTCCAGTACCTGGTCCATTGGAGAGGATACGGGCCTGAGGAGAGGACTTGGGTACCCGCCCGGGATTTTCACGCTGGGGTATTGGTCAGGAAGTTCCACCTTCATTTCCCCATTAAACCAGGTCCACTTAGAAAGGGTCCGGTGGCCCCTCATAAAAGGGGGGGTACTGTAAAGGATCTGCCAGGCACAGCTTCGGGGTTAACTCCCAGAGGTAATCAGTCTACACCTGAATCTACGTCTCTGAGACTGACTCCTTCTTCCACCACTCAGGATGGCAGGCTTAGGAGTGGGAGAGTCTATCGCAGCCTGGCCAGACGGAGCTAGCTCCCGCCCTCTGTCTATTTATACCTGCCTTTCCTGTTTCTCCCTTGCTTGTGATTCTTTCCGTGTGGTTTCCTGGCCCAGCTACAGCTCCTACTATTTTGATCCTGCTCCATACTGACCCTGGCTTACTGACTACTCTTCTGCTCTGCGTTTGGTACCTCGTGCTCTCCTGGTTTGACTTGACTTGTTCACCACTCTGGTTGCTCACGGTGTTGCCGTGGGCAACTGCCCCTTTCCCTTTGCTCTGTATTCCCTTGTATGTTTGTCTCGTGCACTTACTGAGCGTAGGGACCGCCGCCCAGTTGTACCCCGTCGCCTAGGGCGGGTTGTTGCAAGTAGGCAGGGACAGAGTGGCGGGTAGATTAGGGCTCACTTGTCCGTTTCCCCACCCCTATCATTACAGTTAGTATGTAACTGGTACTTGGGAGCTCTTCTAAAACCACCAGTCATCTTCATTACTAGAATCTAGTGCCATTCCCACCAATATTCTTGCTGTTACAGAGTGAAATACCCTCAGATAATATTTCTTTCTGTCTGTTAAGTGTGGAGGATAAATCCCCAAGTTAAAGGGAAATGTCATTTTGCATTGCTTTTGTATTTTGAGCTCTCCATGGCATTGTACATATGTGGCAGTATAATATGTGTACTGTATCTTTATGTTGTGCTGTTTTCTGCTGTTGTCCACATTTTTTATTTCCCTCACTGGGTGGATTTCCAGTAAGTGGTCAGTCCGGCCACAGCGAGGATAGCACTTCTGTCTTGTGTGGTCAGTCCAGCCACAGCAAGGATAGCACTTCTGTCTCGTGTGGTCAGTCCAGCCACAGCAAGGATAGCACTTCTGTCTCGTGTGGTGAGTCCAGTCCCAGCAAGGATAGCACTTCTGTCTCGCGTGGTCAGTCCGACCACGGCAAGGATAGCACTTCTGTCTTGCGTGGTCAGTCCGGCCACAGCAAGGATAGCACTTCTGTCTTGCGTGGTCAGTCCGGCCACGGCAAGGATAGCACTTCTGTCTCGTGTGGTAAGTCCAGCCACAGCAAGGATAGCACTTCTGTCTCACGTGGTCAGTCCGGCCACGGCAAGGATAGCACTTCTGTCTCGTGTGGTCAGTCCAGCCACAGCAAGGATAGCACTTCTGTCTTGCGTGGTCAGTCCGGCCACGGCAAGGATAGCACTTCTGTCTGGTGTGGTCAGTCTGGCCACGGTCTTGCATTGCACTGTACACATGTTGTGTGATGTTGTTTCTTGTTTATTTGCCGGCATGGTGAGAGGCATATTTGACTTGCTGGCTTTGTCGGCTTTGTACGCACCCGACACCTTTTTTTAATGTCTTCTATCCCCCTGTAGCAGAGTGATGACGCACGCACAAGTGAATAAAACGGCGGTGAGGCCGTTCAGAGTCGGGAGGAAGTTGGTGTGACCTGGGCTCTGCTGCTCTAAGAGGAGAAAGTGGTGAAAGAAAGCTGCTGTGGAGATTGTTGCTGAGAAGTAGGAGAACTGCTGAGGAAAGAGCTGTTGGAAACTTTTAGGCAGATGACGGTGCCTATCATTAGGCCTGTGTGGCAGAAATCCTGAACAACAAGCTATGGGTGAGGGCAATAGTCCCCCATTGTCTGGTGTCCGTGCGTGTGAGCATGTGACTAATTGCCCACAGAACAACAAGTGGTGAGCGGCCATTTTGTGACTCGAATATCCAGTAGGTAGCAGCAGCCATTTTGCAGCTTACTAGGCCTTATTGCCAGAACAAATTCTGCACAAGGGAGGGGCGATCTTGGTCCCAAAATAAACCAGGCCAGCCATCTTAACTTGCCGAGCCATGTCTAAATTTATGCCTCCCACCTTTGTAAAATCTGCATGTATTTGTGGCTCTGTACAACATTGGCTTCAGCCTGAAATAAAGTTTAGAGTTTTGCAACTACTGTTCCTCATGTCTTCATATCATTAATTCCATGACACAACCTGCACCATGACTCAAATACCAAATGCCAGGGACCCACCACCTTATAGGTCTTGGACTTTTGCCAACTCCAAAGTTGGTATTGTTTCTCTAGTAATATTAAAAGAAATCTTATTTTTTCATATATTTACAACAATTAGAAAAACAGACATAATACAGTATACACCGTGTTCCAAATTATTATGCACATTGGATTTAAGTGTCATAAACATTTAATTATTAGTGTTTCTATTAAACTCATGGATGGTATTGTGTCTTAGGGCTCTTTGGATCATTGTAATCAATCTCAGACACCTGTGATAATTAGTTTGCCAGGTGTGCCCAATTAAAGGAAAACTACTTAAGAAGGACGTTCCACATTATTAAGCAGGCCACAGGTTTCAAGCAATATGGGAAAGAAAAATTATCTCTCTGCTGCCGAAAAGCGTGAAATAGTGCAATACCTTGGACAAGGTATGAAAACATTGGATATTTCAAGAAAACTTAAGCGTGATCATCGTACTGTGAAATAGATTTGTGGCTGATTCAGAGCACAGACTGGTTCGTTCAGATAAAGGCATAATGAGGAAGGTTTCTGCCAGACAAATTAATAGGATTAGGAGAGCAGCTGCTAAAATGCCATTGCAAAGCAGCAAACAGGTATTTGAAGCCGCTGGTGCCTCTGGTGTCCCGCGAACCTCAAGGTGTAGGATCCTCCAAAGGTTTGCAAGTGTGCATAAAGCTATTATTTGGCCACCCCTAAACAATGCTCACATGCAGAAACGGTTGCAGTGGGCTCAGAAATACATGAAGACTAATTTTCAAACCGTGTTGTTTACTGATGAGTGCCGTGCAACCCTGGATGGTCCAGATGGATGGAGTAGTGGATGGTTGGTGAATGGCCACCATGTTCCAACAAGGCTGCGACGTCAGCAAGGAGGTGGCGGAGTCATGTTTTGGGCTGGAATCATGGGGATAGAGCTGGTAGGCCTCTATAGGGTCCCTGACGGTGTGAAAATGACCTCTGCAAAGTACGTAGAGTTTATGACTGACCACTTTATTCCGTGGTACAAAAAGAAGAACCGTGCCTTCCATAGCAAAATTATCTTCATGCATGACAATGCACCATCTCATGCTGCAAAGAATACCTCTGCGTCATTGGCTGCTATGGGCATAAAAGGAGAGAAACTCATGGTGTGGCCCCCATGTTCCCCTGACCTCAACCCTATTGAGAACCTATGGAGCATCCTCAAGCAAAATATCTATGAGGGTGTGAGGCAGTTCACATCAAAACAGAAGCTCTGGGAGGTTATTCTGACATCCTGAAAAGATATTCAAGCAGAAACTGTCCAAATTCTCACAAATTCAATGGATGCAAGAATTGTGAAGGCGATATCAAAGAAGGGGTCCTATGTTAACATGTAACTTGGCCTGGTAAGTTTTTTTGATTGAAATAGCTTTTGATTTCTGTAAATATGACCTCCTGATGCTGCAAATTCAACAAATGACCATTTTAGTTCTCTTTACAACCTTTAAAATGTTTTGATCTCTGTTGTGCATAATAATTTTAAATAGTGCATTTTGAGTTTTTTACTTCTAAAAAAAAATCTTTTATAATTAGGAGATTTATTCAATAAAATTCGCATTATACTCCAACGGTTGATGGCTTGAAGATTATACTGACTGTCATTTGCATCGACTATTTAGGAAAATCAGCGAAAAATAACATTTGCATAATAATTTGGAATGCGGTGTATGTAGTTCCCATCTCAAACATTTATGGCATATTCGAAGAAAATGCCATAAATGAGTGATCGATGTCGATCTCAACCTTTCGGACCGACAGCTATTTCCAGAACAGGGGTCATCCAACCTGGCATAGCCTGGAGAAGCGGCCACTGGCCGCTGCATCCAGGTGGAGGCTCAGTCGCAAGATGGCTGTTTTCATATTCTTGAACAACCTTGCCACCGAGCCCCGTCTCGAGGTGGTGGCCAACAGCCGCCTCACTGGGCGAGTACAGGGTCAAGTAACCCCCATTGAGATAGGTGTGGGCCTCAAAACTGGGACCCGCTTCTATCAGACATTTCTGAGTTGGCAATACCCCTTTGATGTGTTGGAGGCAGGAAAAATGGGCAAGTCCAAGGATCTGAGCGACTTTGACAATGCCCAAATTGCGATCGCTAGAGGACTAGGTCAGAGCATCTCTAAAATGGCAGGTCTTGTGGGGTTTTCCCAGTATGCAGTAGTTAGTACCTAGCCAAAGAGGTCCATTCAAGAACAGTATTTAGTAAAATTAGAAATTGCAATATTAAGTTTGTGTAGGTATATCTGTATTAGCTTTACAGACACATTCTCAATTGGATTGAAGTCTAGGCTGTAACTTGGCCACTCCAGGACATCAATATTGTTACCTCTTTAACGTTGGCATTATTGTCATAGTCTCATTGGAAAATCAATATTCTCCCAAGTTCTCTTGCAGACTGCAGCATGTTTTCTTCTAGGATTTTCTTGTATCTTGCCGCCATTTTTTTACCTTGATCCACACAAGTCTTCTTGGTTCTGTTGTAGAGGAATATTGCTATTACCATGCTTTGTGGCAGGGAAAGTGTGTTTTTAGTGATTCGTGTTTGATCTTGTAATTTATTGGTCATAGATTTCTAATTGGCCTCACTATTGCCACTTTGTACAGCTACTCATTTTTTATGGACAGCCCGTTCTAGGCTGATTTACTGATATTAGTTCCATTTAAACCATTCACGTAACATTGCTCTGTGTAATACTCAGCGATTTACACTTCCTGGACAAGATGTGCTCCATACATGCAAATGGTCAGGGCCCATTAACTCCCTATTATTTTCATCAACACCTGTCTTATATCCTAATGCATACATTTCCATACAGGAAGGTTTATTCTCAAGCACAGTGACCCAATGAATTAGAAATGAAGAAGAAAAATATAATGCAACTTCTCAGTCCCATGCCATAAGTGGATCCATGACAAATGGGTAAGAAAATACTATTTACACTTATGTAACATAAAGGGCATAATGTTTGGAATAAGGTTTGCATATCATTCCCTATGAAATAGGGACCCTTTAATTTTTTTATACAGTGACTGACGTGTAATAGGTGGGTGGCAACTAGAGACGAGCAAACCGATTTGGCACAAATCAAATTCTGTTTGAATTTCCCAAAGGTTTTGGATTGGCTGAAATTCAAAACTTTTAAGGTTTGCGGCGCATGAATTGTCAAAACAGCGGCCACCGGCAAGCGCTGGTTGCATTTTGCAGATTATAGAAAAGAAAAGAGGGGAGAAGGAGATTAAAAATAAAATAAAAAAATACCTCTGCTGCAGCAGTTACATGGGTCAAATTTATATCATCTCACCTGCCGGCCTCCTGATAAGACATTATTTTGTCCCATGTGATAGCTGCAGCCTGTGATTGGCTGCAGCGATCACATGGGACAATATGACATCTCAGGAGGCCGGCTGGGACACCTCGCTACGGGAGACCAGGGGAGGTCGTGAGTATTGTATATTTTTTTATTTTAGGTGTTAAATCCTAAGTGCCCCGATTGCCTTGTGTGACAAACACAAAAAAGATCATTGGACAAAACTAGCACACTCTAGGTAGAACATATTAGTATCAAAATAAATACAAATGTATTTATTAATTTAAAAAGTGCCTTGTGTGACTCTGATTTCTTCTTTGACCGTATCCCACCTGGATACGGTCCTAAAGGACATCGGACAGGCTAACAGGGGACTTGCGATTCACGGCAATTTTAATCGGACCAAAACAAATTTTAGGAAATTCGCTCATCACTAATGGCAATCCAGAGATAAATTTGGGCCCCTCATTTGCCTGGGCCTTGACAGCAATACCACTGGTACTAACATGACCGCGGCCATGCACAAACCACATGATCATGGTGGTTAGGCAGAATCTACTAATAAAAGTAAAGGCCTTTGCTTAAACTAAAGACTCTTATAACAAAACAATTTGATCAGAGTTATAAAAAGCCTATTAAAATCCACTGCTATTGAATGTTGTAACTTTGTAAAACTTAAAAAAAAAAGATACAATTTTTTACAAATGCTCTCTACATGATCTTATTTTAAGTTACATTATTTTATTTATTTTTTTACAAATAGCAGGGAGAGGGGAGATTAGCATTTTATCCCTTTCCCCTCTCTGGTGTCATTTTCCAAGTTTTTTTAAAAATAAATTATAAATTATAATAACTGTTAAAAAATTATAACGCTTAAACATTTACACTTACAAATTTTATTCATACATTTTAGTTGAATTTGTTTTGTACATGATAAGATTGCCTATAAGACTTAAACAAAACGTTACCACACAATTAAATCATTTTCAAAAGTTAAATTCTATTATTTATTTTTTTTCTTTATTCAATACCGGTTGTGCCATTTTAACTTAGACATGAAATCAAAAAGAAAGAAAAATTGGTTTCCTAATTAGGAATCTTTTCAAGTGAAAAAGTGGGTTTCATTCCCTACTTTGTGTCAATGGAAGAGTCTCGACAAACTATTCATCCAAGATTTTTCCCATCATCACATAATGTAAGAGGGAATTTGCCACTGAATGGATTGGCGGCTGAATAGACCACCACAAAACAAAAATGACGTTCCTTGTGAACAAAATGCTACTGTTCTATAAAAGCTTTTGATTTTTCTTTCCCCCCCCCTGCCTTCTGATGACTTCCTGACGGAATACTTAAAGAAGACATTTTTTTCCTCAATTTGGTCGGTGTTAAAAATAATGTTAAGCAATCTCATTAACAATTGTCACAGCTTGTAAAGTGAAAGAAAAGGCTCTACTTGTTGGTTTCTGGTCTTTGCCGTTACGTCTCCTTTGTTAGCTTTTTTTTCAATGAAGGAATCAACAACTCAACGCATATTTTTCACATTATTTTTCAATGTTCTTTTCACTAAGTAATTAAAACTCCCTTTGAGATTAGAGAGTCCTCTTTTCTCTCAATGCTGGAGTCTTTATGCCCTCTAGTGGAGGTTCAAAGGCTATGTACATCTTTTAAATATTTTTTATTTTATTTTATTTTTTTATTAAAAGTTGTACCAGTGTGTTTTGTGCAACTTTCGAAATACTTTTTCTTGAAAATTATTTTTACTTTTTGAGATATAGCTACTTTGTATCTTGTATATAGAGCAGCTGTATTGTGCGCGGAGATCTGAATCTGTCAGGTCAGCGGGACTGACGGGTTCAGTGTCAGCCGGTCCTCCATGTCTCTGACACGCAGGATCCACCTGTTATTGATCACATCTATGAAATTAGATGTGATTGGTAACAGCCCGATCATATTAATAAACAACTTACACACAGAGGTATAAGGGCTCTAAAATTGTCAGCTCAAAATTAAGAAAGAGACATAAAAATCCTTTAATTTCCAGAACAATGACAAACACTGGACTCCATAAATTCTACATGTCCATGTATAACATTAGTATTTCTGACACTAGATCAAATATCCAGGATAAGCATAAACTTATCTCCACTTTCCTAGACTCCATTTACCTTTCCCATTTAACGGTTACTGAACAAGAAACTCTTGCAGCTCCATTTACAGTAGAGGAATGGACTGCGGTACGGACCTCTATCCCAGGAGGCAAAAGCCATAGCCCAGATGCCCTACCCATTTTTTACAATAAAGAATTTCCAGATATCTTACTACTCCAATTTTCTCTCGCTATGTAATTCTCTACTGCTGGGCGACTATCTACCGAGACAAATGCTAGAAGTCTACATTACCATACGTCCCAAAGACGGTAAGGACCCAATGAAATGCGGAAACTATAGACCGATATCACTATTAAATGCTGATGTTAAGTGGTGGGTGAAACTCCTAGCACATCGAATAAATACCCTCCTGCCCAAGCTACTCAACGGGAACAAAGGGTTCTAGGTTGTGATGGGAACTTCAACATGAGTAGACCGATAAACATGATTTCATATGCATAAGTACCACCTTATCCCACTTGTCCTTCTTGGCACTAATGTCGAGAAGGCCTTTGATAGGGTGGCATGGAACTATATGTCATGTCATCAGTGCTGTAGAGATTAGGTTTCCCTGCTCCCTTTATCGAAGCAATTCTCACTCTCTATAAAGATCTGCATGCTAGGATCAGAGATAAAGGTACACTCTCACCTACCTTCAAAATTAGTAACGGCATTAGGCAGGGATGCTCTCTCTCCCTCACTGCTCATCCTGATGATGAAGACAATAAAACAGAAGATGAAACAAACCCCAGATATTAGAGGTCTAGAATTAGATTCTCTGACTCCACAGCGGCGTTTGCAGACGATCTGCTGATTTTTATTACTAACTCTTTTTAGTCATTCCCAAAACTGTTTGAAGTGATTGGAAAGATCTAAAATTTGAAAATCAATTTTGAAAAATCTGAGGTTCTCAACATTAGTGCATCCTGTAGAACTATTAATAAATGTACAAACTACAGAAAAAGGGACTTTAAAAAAAAAATCACAGAAAAAAAAAGGCCATACTAAGGCTTCGTTCACATCTGCGCTAGGGCTCCGTTCCGAAGTTCCTTCTGAACATTCCGTCGGAACGGAGCCCTGACAGACAAAAACAAAACCCATAGGTTTCCGTTTCCATCACCATTGATTTCAATGGTGATGGATCCGATGCCAATGTTTTCCGTTTGTCTCCACTGTGCAAGGGTTCCGTCATTTTGACGGAATCAATACCGTAGTCGACTGCGCTATTCATTACGTCAAAACGACGGAACCCTTGCACAATGGAGACAAACAGAAATCATTGGCACCGGATCAGTCACCGTTGAAATCAATGGTTTCCGTTTGTGTCTATCAGGGCTCCGTTCCGACGGAAAGCTCAGAAGGAACGTCGGAACAGAGCCATAGCGCAGATGTGAACAAAGCAAGGAAAGACTTAATCACCAGCTCCCAGCAGGATGCAGACAAGCACAACTCTACATGTAGGTAAGTTACTCAGGTGCAAAATACTGATGAGCGACCACTCTCACACCTACTATTCATAAGGGGGGTGGCTGCTTAGTATTATCATTGCACACAGATTAAGCTTATACAAGGGTGCCAGTCACACGGTTAATAAGTTTAAACCATCTGTACCTTTTACGTGGCCCTCATTGACGATCAAATACTTAGGAGTAAATATATCCCTCCAGATCCTACGAAACTATATATTCACACACAAATATAAAACCGCATTGCATACAAATTTCCACACAACTTTCCCCACTTTAGATCCCTTATGTGTCATCGTAAGGGAGAAATAACTTACTTAAAACTTACTTAAAACCTCTATCTTACCCCAAGTGCTGTATGTCCTCTTAACACACCGTTAAGAGGACATACAGCACTTGGGTTAAGACATCTATTTATTTGCCAAAGCAATTTTTTAGACCAATAGAAAGTCGCTTTTTCAAATTAATATGGAACAGAAAATGACCTAGACTATCTTATTCCCAATTAAAACAGATTAAATTACATGGTGGCTGCACTCTGCCGGACATTGAGACTTACAATAAAAGCGAATCATCTAGCTAGGTGGCTCTCCTTGGTTCGAACTCAAGCGAACTCTCTGCACATTCACATAGAGAAGCATCTTCTGGGTGAAGAAGGTCTTTTGTACCTATGGTCGGATACTTGGTTGCAACAACTAACTGCAGTAAAACCCTATTGCAGTGCTTCAAATAATTTTCCCAACAACAATTGTGTGATGGCCCCTCCCCACTTATGAATTTATTGCCAGCTTACGCCTAAAGCTGGCAATAAATTCATCTAAAGCTAATGGGGGTTGTAGTAACCTCTCCTCGCCCTTTTTTTCTATGCACGCAGTGTAAGTTGGCATGCCCCGCCGAGCAACCAATAGCAGGATAAATAACCATATCCAATGGGAGGGATCTAAGAGGGGGTTCTCACATCCCTCTCTCTCTTTCCTGGGAGCAGGTGTCAGCTTGGCTTGCTGGCTGTCCGATATGACTGATGGTGTTGCTGCAAGCGCTTCATCCATGCATCCATCCATGGTGAAGGGGAGTGCTAGCTGGGCTGTTTGCTGGCCGGCCTGGGTTACTCTGTGACTGTGGTCCCAGCGGTGCCCCCTGTAGAGGTAATGTCACATGGTGTGGTGTCTGGAGGCAGGCGGACCACCCCCAGTCCGATTAACTCCCAGTCCAAACACAGCGGCAGAGTGATAAAGCCATCTATTTTTTGCCAGTTCTTTGAGCTCCTTCCTTTAACTGCTCAGCGATGGCTGGAGCCGGCAGTGTAAACTGCCCGTTCGGCTTCTCTGCACGGCACCTCTTTTCCCTATGTGCGGCCAAAAGCAGAATAGATGCCTTCCATTTGATATAGTTATTTAAGCAGGGAACTCACGTCCCTCTTCCTCTTTCATGGGTGCAGGAATCAGTTTGCCCATCCGACCTCCCAAATTGAAGCTATGTTTGATGCGGTTTTCCTTCATTGGTTTCTGTATGTCATTCTCTAGTCTTTTTTTTATCCAGAACGTTGATTTTAATTTATCCATCTCAACAAGTCACAGCTGGCAGTATGGTCTTAAAAATACGATGGTGGTCGTGTAGCTTGAAAGGCAAACTTGCCCGTCAGGAATATGGCTGCTTGCATACCACTTCCAATCTTGTGGTGTTTATAAGTAAAGTTCCTGTCAAAATCTATGGCCGAGATTCATTTAATAAACCGTAACCAACCACCCCCGAACAAATCGTTTTGGTGTCATTTATTTCAGGTTAAGGCCCAAGGGCAAGAGCCAATTTGTGTAAGTTAAAAGTTTTAGTCCGCCAGATGTCTCATTTTTGTTTGGCTTCCCTATTAGAACTTGGGGTCTCAAGCAGAAGCTATGCAGTAGTCATCCTTGTCTTATCAATCCACAAGCGGTCAAGTATAAAGAGTAGAGTAGCATCAATGGGCAATGTCCACTCTAACATGTTCTTCTCATCCTGGTTACGGCTGACATCTTTGCTAGTGTTGTCCATGGAGTCAGGGTGTTCCTACCCACAAGCTGTTGTGGTTGTGAAGGCCCCATCTCTGGATGAGAAGCACATACAGATTCTACACAAAGAAGCAAAGTTAGCATGTGAGAAAAACGCAGTGACTAATAGCAGATTTGTGCAGGGGTGTAGCTAGAGGTGCTACTGGGGCATGTGCCTTATTTGCTGGGTGCCAACAAGACTTTTTCTTGGCCAGGATATTTAGTTACAGGGATGGGGCAACATACTGAACCTTTGCCCCTGGGGAAAGAAAGCCTAGCTATGGCTCCGGATTTGTCATGTCCTCCATGATTTTAACCCCTTAATGACCAGTCCAATTTTCGGTTTTTCATTTTATACTCCCCACTTTCCAAAAGCCATAACTTTTTTATTATTCCGTTTACATAGCCGTACGAGGTGTTATTTTTTTCATGCCACCATTTAATGTACCCTATAATATTCTGAATATATACTATTGTGGAAGCGCCCATAGACTTCTACGGGCGAGTCCAAGCCACAATTGCGGACAAGAATAAGACGTGTTCTATATTTTGGGGATCACATATACACATCCAATACACATCCATAAATGTCCATGGCCAACAGAAATGAATGAGTCTGCAATTTCATCTGGAATTACGGATAAGAACTATGGTCGTGTGCATGGGGCCTAAGAACAGTTAAAGTAGGGAAAGTTAAGACTGTATTCGATCGAAGGGCAATATATTTGAGAACTGGAAAAAAAAAACATTTTAGAACTAGAACATGTTCACAGGATGAAAGAGCAGGGATATAGAACATCACTACTTTTTTCAAAGATGTGCACAAAACAACCAATCACCTACAGAATACTGCATATAAAAGGGCAGTGTCCAACACCATCTATATGGACAGTAATATATATATATATATATATATATATATATATATATATATATATATCAGTACAATATATTTGGTTTGTGGGGTCCAAATTTGTCCTTTGCTATAGTAAGACACGGGGTTGTAGGCGAAAAATTGCTCTGCATATAAATTGGTTTGTTCGACCATTGAATTTATATATTTATTAGAGAAAATTAGCTTGGAAAAATCTAATTCTCCGAACCCCGTTCTCCACTGGGTTTTTCTGAGGATGCAGTGAAGTCAGGAACCTGGGATGTATAAATGTAAGCGTCCATATCGTAGGGCAGGTCAGAACCAGAAAATCTTCACTGCTGGGGCGGTGGGGGGGGGGGGGGTTCATCAGACTGGCTAGATGATGACGTCAGCACGAACGGCATTTCATCGTTGCTAGCAGAGTCTGTATCAAAACACAACATTGTGTATGCTGGGCTAAATTTCGGCTAAAACTTCTGCGCCATATTGCAGTAACGTTTAATAGAGGTACTATATATATATATATATATATATATATACACATATATATAGTGGCCTTGTCAGGGACAGACAGGTAGACCACTAGTGGGATTTGATGGAACAGTACAGGGTTTTATTCACAGCAAATTAAACAGTGTTTTTCCAGCAACAAATAAAGTCCAAAGGGGAAAATAAACAATGGATATGCTTTCTTCAGCAAAACAGAAGTTCTCAAAAGTATTTTTTTTGCAACCGAAAAACAGTTCGTTGCTCACCCAGGAACCGTGCCGTTTCTGACAATAGTTTTCCAGTTCAGAAGCGCCCCCAGACTCAGCCCTTCACCTCCATACTGCTCACACATAACTCTCTCTACAGACCTAGTCAGTTGGTCTCCTTTAATTAAACTAGGAGCCCCACCTGGACTCTAAGTCAGACAGAGAGAAGTCCTGGAGTGGTTGTATGTCTTAGCCTACACCCACTCCCAAATCCGGACTACAAAATGCAGCTTTTTTTTTTTTCTTTTTAAACCACCTGCTTGGCAATCTACATGTTGCTCATTGCCAATTGCTCTGGGGTTTATGCCACTCAGTGGCACATACCTGCCGTCCAGCACTTTGCCTGCTGACTGCTTACAAAAAATAAAAAAAATATATATATATTTATTTATTTATTTCTTAACGTAACCCTAAAACCTAGCTGTCCCTAAGACAAAATTAATAAACTGTCCCTTCATTTATTTATTTATATATATATATATTTTAGAATTTATTTACGTATTTAATTTTTTTATTAACTAGAAAAAACTGGCTCTCACAAAAATATAGGAGCAGGATGGGACTGAATGGATCACGTGAATGGGTGAAACTGTCAGGGGGTTACTGAGGGTGTCACGGCAGCAGTAAAATGGGGTGATCTGGGGGGATCATACTTAACACTGACTGAGCACAATGTCCTCTCACTGGGGCAATAAGGGGCAAACAGGGGGATTGTTATTTTTTTTTCACTGGGGCAATGTGAGGGCAATCTGCAGGATTATTATGAATTTACTGGGCTTCTCCTCCAGGGGCAGTAAAGGGTAAATGTGGGGGGGGATCCTTTTTCACTTTTTCTAAAAAAATCTTTCTGACAGGGTTTTATCTAAACTGTACACCAACTCTCACAAGCTCTCTGACAGAAATGAGCTTGTCAGAGCCGCTGATGACAGTTAAACCAGTCCCTGATGCTGAGCTGTGATCGGTCAGTCAGTTTTGAATGACCAATCACAGCGATCGGCTTCACAGGAACGCTCTCATTGGTCCTATTCTGGCGAGCGGTTATTGGTTGTTGTCACTTTGCAGCCGCGATCTCCTCCCTATCACCATGTAATTTCACATGGTGGCAGTTAATTGTCCCAACGAAATTGTACATGGGAATGCGCCAAAGCACCGCCGATTCCGTCATAGTTGAGCAGGAAGGGGTTAATAGACATGTGTCTTTTTATTTTTCCAACCATACTATGTAGCTATGTAATGATGATAAGGTAAATGCAAACGTAGCGCAAATACTGTGGATTTTCCGCAACTGATTTCTTTGTGGAAAATCCAAAGCATTAGGGCTTGTCCACACGTAATGGAATTGCTGCCGAAAATTTCTGCAGCAATTCCGCAGAAACTAGCAGGATTTCCGCTGTGGAAAAATCAAACCATTTCCTAAGTTTTTCACTGCAGAAAATGGTGCGTATTTTGCTGCGTTTTTCTCAATGCTGGGAGATGGTGACATCTTCTCTGAAAGACACAGCAATTCAATCCACAATCCGCAGCAGGAATTGACACGCTGCAGTACGAAAAATACACACCATCAGACTCGCAGAAGCCGGCTATCTATTCCTTAAATTTTTCTATCCCCAGGAGCACATTCTGTAAGGAAAAACCTCGTTGCTGCCATCATAGAGACGCAGAGGCAAATAAAATCCTTATGATTCAGTGCAAAGGGTAACCACTGATTACTCATGTCCAAATAATCTGTGAATAAGCAAAGTGCATATGGCTTGTCTCATCAAAAAGATGTGAGTTCTGAAGAAAGTAATAATTAAAATATTATCTATGTAGCAACAGCACAAATTGTATTGAGTGGGAGTAATTGTAGGGGCTGACTAATAGCAGAAAGTTCAATTAATACAATGTGACCATGGACCGAAAAGGGGTTGTTTGAGATTATAAAAAACATGTGCTGAGTCTGTTATTGCAATTCAAGTAAATGAGACTGAGCCGCATTACTAGACACAGCCCATGGCCGAGAGTGGCACTGTTTCTGGAAGAAAGCAGCCATGTTTTTCTCATACCTTTAATGACTTTTAATGAATGTGATTACAAATTAAAGTGTACCTGTACTTACATAAAACTTTTGACTTGTCATAGTGACAGGTCAGAAGTTTTGATCGGTAGAGGTCCGAGCACTGAGATCTCCTCCGATCGCTAAAAAGAAGCAGCAGAAGCACTCAGGTGAGCGCTGAGCCGCTTCATTTCTGATCGGCTCTGATCGGCTTTCCGAGGAAAGTCGATCAAGCAATGTACGGGCTCAATAGAAAGTATATGGGTCCATATAAAGTTCACTCGGCTTGCCAAGGAAAGTAGGGCCAATCAGAAACTAAGCGGCTCAGCGCTCACCTGAGCGCTTCTGCCGCTCATTTTAGAGATCGAAGAGAGTCTCAGTGCTCGGGCCTCCACCAATCAAAACATCTGACATGTCACTATGACATTTCAAAAGTTTTATGAATGTACAGGTAAACTTAAACCTAAAAAGAGTTTGGATAATTTAGTTCTTGAATATATTATCTTGTGTGCCTCCAAACCAGTACATTCAAAGTGTCACTCCAGGTAAAGTCAAGTAGCTCTTTATGCCCACAAAGTTTCTTTTACCTTTATGGTGGTTTTTATAAAGATCTCCGGCTGTCCATATTACGACCGCAAATGAAGCAACGCTGTGATAAGCCACTTGGAAGCCATCACAGGAGATAAACTGAAACTGCATCACATAGTTTTACAATTATGTCTACCCCCCCCCCCCCTTTCCCTGCAGGATAATAATAAGACAACAGTGATGATGGAGCTTGGAAAATGTTACAGCTCTCATTGGTGTACGGAGAAGAGATTTGTTTAATGGAGATAACAGCCACATTACAATGTAGATAATAGGTAGTAGCGGCAAATAAAAGGATGCACAAAGGACCTCCTTTATACACTTTTTTCCTGCATATTAAAACACATTGAATAAATGCCATGCATTTCAACTAGCTCACTGCATACTGTTAGGCGAGGGCAGGACCGCTATCAGAAATTTCTGTGCCCCATACAGCCAAGAAGTCTGTCCCCCTCATTGCCAGGGACAGAGGCGTAATGGAAAGTGGTGGGTGAGGTGCAAACTGGTAGTGGCTCTGTGAAGGGGCAGTTTAGAGACAGATGGGCAGGGGCTCTGGTATGGGGCAAGGGGGAGAGGCTAGGTGCAGGGCTCTGTGGGAGGAAGAGGGTTGGGGCAATGGAAAGTGGCAGGGACGGGAGACAGGTGGGATGGGTGAGACGCAACCTTACGGCTTACGGCTGTGTGGAGGGGCAGGGCGGAGACAGTTGGCACGGGGTTCTGTAGGGCTGTAGGAGGGCAACAGAAAAAAAAATTAATTGCACTGAAGCTGATACTTTTATACAACACAGTAACTCAACAAGATGCAGTGCTGGCTGCTTCTGGCTCCTGCAAGCTCCAAAATCTCCCACCGCCGCGGCAGGCCTAGACTAAATCTCTGCTCCTCCTCACAAACGGAACCCACGTCACCAGATGCCAAAATTAATTCAAAACCCGGACCAGACCCCTTAATTAATTCAGGCATCAAAATTTGTTCAGATTCCAGACCAGACCCCTAAATTATTTCAGACCCCAGACCAGACCCAAAAAGTTTGTGCAGAAGAAGCGGCTATTATGGTTTTAGAACAAAATGGTTGCAATAATATCAAAAGTATTCCTAACAACCTCCTCTCGGCAACTGCTGGTATAATTTAGGGTTGCTGGATAGCCACTCTATGGAGGCGGACTGACCTGAGAATGACAGATGAAGGCATCTGAATGAAGAAAAAGGAGAGAGGAGGACAACGGCGCGCCTCTAAGGTAATATTGTAAGGAACGGGGACAGTGTGAGCAGAGAGGTGAGCTGATGCACTCACCTGGCAGTGTTGTGCTAGGATAGGCACAACACTATTGCTTAGCGTGGAAACGAGAATTCGTGAAGATCGTTGTGGATGTTGGCTGCCATCCGCTTCTATCCCACGAGAGAAAATTCTGTTCCCGGGGAAATCAAACACAGGATGTGGAGAAGAAAAAGTTGCAGTATTCGGGACACGGCGCCTGACAGGTAAGTATTCAAAACGAAGTGTTTTTCAGTGGACTTTATTTGTAATAGATACTACGCGTTTCAGGACCGGACAGGTCCCTTCCTCAGGTTCATATAGTGATATACAAGAAACAGGCATAATTTTATGCACAGAAAGACCAGGGGGGAAAAAAAAAAAGAGACAAGCGTTTTTTCTAGGATGGCAATTACAACTGATTTTTCCAGCAGGAAGGGAGGAGTGAATTAACCCCAAAGGTCAATCTAGATCAAACAGTGATGTCAGGTAGTAGCTTCTCCTGATCGTATGCAGGTGAACAATATATACACAATTGTAATGATGGGTATTTTACCTTGCCACCACAACTGTCTTACTCATATAAATAAGTTTTTACCATATAGGAAAAATACATTAACGTATATATATATATATATATATATATATATATATATATATATATATATATAAAATTATAAAATGTATATATCTATAAATAACAAAGCACAATACTGCGTGTTTGTGATAAAAATCTGATCTATTGCCGGTCAGAATAAAAAATAAAGTGTATAAAAGCCCATCCTTATTCAGCAACAATGGGCAGGGTAAAAACTAACTGATTTTAATAGAAACATATGGATATGACCTAGTTCAGCATTCAAATTTGTGCTGTTTTTACAAAAGTGCCAAAAATGTATAGTAAGGCTACCCAAAATTAAATTGATGATATATAGTGCAGATGAAATGTCCCAAACATAGCACTGTCATCCTTTACTAGCATTTAATATTGGATTATTTGATATAATTGCTATTTGAAACAGAGGGCCCCATATGATATATATTTTATTTAACAAGTGTTCTCCAGGGTCTCATTCAGCCCCTCCGGAGAGAGACTACGAAATTTAAAAATCCAAAAGGATTCCCTATTTTTCAGAAGTGAGAATCTGTTAGTGGTCTCTATGGGGATTTGTTCTAGTGGTGTCTTCTTCACCTCAAAGCGTCCCCATGATGGTGATGCAGATGTCTAGAAACACTGTGTTTTAAAAAATGTATATTTGTGTTGGACATGTGTTTGTTTGATCTGGTTCCCAACATTTGTTTGGTCCTACCTATGTATTGTAGTCCACATGTGCATTCCAAAAGGTATACCACGAAATTAGACGCACAATTTAGGAAATGTTTTATTGTAAATATTTCTCCCGTTATGTTGAAGGCAGACCTGGTTACCTTTGTTCGGCCCCCGGCTGCCATGGAAATTCTTTTGCGGGGGCCCGATGGGGTGACAGAGGGTGCTCCCTCCCTCTGTCAAACACATTATATGCTGCTGTCGCTATTGACAGCGGTATCTAATGGGTTAAACTGTCGGTACCCACGCGATCAGAGGACGGATATATTCGTCCTTATGCGGGAACTAACTCCTGCATAGAATATATCCATCCTTCATCGTAGAGGGGTTAATCGACGGAAAAAAAAAAGTTATGGTTTTCAGAATTTGGCAATACAAAAAAACATTTTCTTTTTCACAGTTTTTTTCTTTGTAAAGGTAGTAAAATATAGAAAAAATTATCTAAATTTGATATCGCCGTAATTGTATTAACCCACAGAATAAAGTTAAGATGTTGTTTTAGTTGCACGGTGAATTCCGTAAAAACTAAGTGCAAAAAACAAAGGAGGAATCGCTGTTTTTTTTTCATTTTCTACCCCACAAATATTTTTTCTCCATTTTCCTAGTACATTATATGGTGCAATAAATGGTTTTACAAAAAAAACTACAATTCGTCCCGCAAAAATTAAGCCCTCATGGCTTTTAGAAGGTGAGGAGGAAAAAATGTAATTGAAAACCTGAAAAAATGGCTGCGGCGTGAAGGGGTTAAAGGGCTTGATAGTAAAGGTCATAGTCTCATAGACAAAGAATGGGACTTTGGGCACTTTGTAGGTAGTAAAAAACAGCAAAGTGCCTTCAAGTTGATACTGCACATGTCAAGACACTCTAAAAATAAAATGGCAGAGAGTCCGCACTGCGCATGCTCATAGACTTAGGACAGAAGCCCTAATAATGAACAAGGAGTACGCATTTTCCTCAGAAGATCAGATTTGCTGTGCATGGTCACAGACTTAATGTAGGACATCTTACTAGTAACGTAAGGGCTACAAGTCAGATTATACTGCTACACTTTTATGTGAACTAAAAATGCAATAAGACCGGACTGACTATAATGAGTCTCTGCTAAAAAGATTTTAAATATAGAAATTGGTGGCATCCACTTATTAAGATGCTAGTAAGTACCTGCAATGAGTAGGTATAATAAAGGTTAAGTATTTGCCAATACCAGATCCATCACGAGTGCATGTTTAATACTACCTCAACATACAGCAGTTGATATTTTTTATGGCCAATTAAAAGTATATATAGTATATTTTTCATAAATATTGAATATAATTACAAAATGAGGCAGGCAATCTGGCAATATCAAAAGATTACAGAAACAATACAAAAGTGAATTCCTCATTAAGTCCATTGGGACTAAGACTATTAAGGCAATGGATCAATCTTGTCTCTTCTTGTAGCGATCTACGGTCAAGATTGCCACATCTAGGACCCAATTTAACCTGTCAGATAACCCCAAAAAGAGAATGCTTCGGCATCACTATTGTGCATATATCTGATATGTCTCGACAGAGGCGTATCCCCTTTCTGATTAATGAAACTCAAATGTTGAGATGCATCTACTCAGCTGCTGGATGGTCTTACCCACATATAAATTTGCGCAAGAAGATCTAGCAGTATAGACTACTGCAGATGTGTAATGACGGGGTAGGGAGACAGACAGGTGAGCCCTAATCTACCCGCCACTCAGTCCCTGCCTACTTGCACGACCCCTCCTAGGCGACGGCGTACAACTGGGCGACGTTCCCTACGCTCAGTATGTGCACGTCAGACAAACAGATAAGGGTACACAGAAGCTAAGGGAAATGGGGCAGTTGCCAATGGCAACACCGTGAGCAACAAGAGTAGTGAACGAGCCGAGTCAAACCAGGAGTGTACGAGGTACCAAACGCAGAGCAGGAGCGCGGTCAGTAAAGCCAGGGTCAAAATGAAGCAGAGGTCAATAGTAATAGCTGGAACAGCAGAGCCAGGAAACAAGAAAGAATCACAGGCAAAGACAAGAAGCAAATGAAGGTATACATAGACCGAGGGCGGGAGCTTGAACCGTCTGGCCAGGTTGTGATAGGTTCTCCCACTCCTCAGCCTACCAGCCTGAGTGGTAGCAGATCGAGTCACTCTATCAGACCTAGGAGCAGATGCAGACTGATTAACCACGGGCGTCGACACAGAAGCTGTGTCTGGCAGATCCTTTATAGTACCCCCCCTTTTATGAGGGGCCACTGGACCCTTCCTAGGTGGACCTGGCTTATTGGGGAACCGAAGATGGAACCTCCTAAGCAATACCCCAGCGTGAACATCCCGGGTGGGTACCCAAGTCCTCTCTTCAGGCCCGTATCCTCTCCAATGGACCAGGTACTGGAGGGAGCCTTGGACAATCCTTCTGTCCACAATCTTGGCCACCTCGAATTCTACCCCTTCAGGGGTGAGAACAGGGACCGGAGGTTTCCTCGAGGTAACCAAGGACGGGGAGCAGCGTTTCAGGAGGGAGGCATGAAACATGTCGTGTATTTGAAAAGACGGGGGTAACTCCAGCCGGAAGGAGACAGGGTTAAGGACCTCAATGACCTTGTACGGCCCTATAAACCGGGGAGCAAATTTTTTGGACGGAACCTTAAGGCGCAAATTTTTTGAAGACAGCCACACCAGATCCCCGACCACAAACAAGGGGTTAGCAGAACGTCTTCTATCTGCCTGAGTCTTTTGTATGCTCTGGTACGCCTCTAGGTTCTTCTGAACCTGGGCCAAGACTGTGCACAGTTCCCGATGAACGACATCTACCTCGGGATTGTTGGAACCACCAGGTGAAACGGAAGAGAACCGTGGATTAAACCCAAAGTTACAGAAAAAGGGGGAGACCCCTGACGAGTTACTGACCCGGTTATTAAGGGAAAATTCAGCGAGGGGAATGAATGAGACCCAATCATATTGACAGTCAGAGATAAAACACCTTAAATATTGTTCTAGAGACTGATTAGTCCTCTCAGTTTGGCCTTTAGTTTCAGGATGGAAGGCCGAGGAGAAGGACAGATCAATCTCCAACTTTTTACAGAAAGCTCTCCAAAACAATGAAACAAATTGTACCCCTCTGTCAGAAACAATATTGAGAGCAACGCCATGGAGACGCAGGATGTGTTTGACAAACAAGGTAGCTAACGTCTTGGCATTGGGTAGTTTCTTGAGGGGCACATTGTGTCACATCTTACTAAAGCGGTCTACTACAACCCACACCACCGACTTTCCTTGAGCTGGAGGCAGATCGGTGATAAAATCTATGGAGATATGGGTCAAAGGTCTCTGGGGAATGGGCAAAGAACATAGTAAGCCCGCTGGTCGGGACCTGGGAGTCTTGGACCCAGCACAAATTTCACAAGCGGCGACGTAGGCCTTAACGTCTTTAGGCAACCCAGGCCACCAATAGTTTCTAGCAATGAGGTGCTTGGTACCCAGGATGCCTGGATGGCCAGATAGTGCAGAGTCATGATTTTCCCTGAGTACCCTTAGCCGGAATTGCAGGGGAACAAACAGCTTGTTCTCAGGAAGGTTCCCGGGAACTGAACCTTGATCGGCCGCAATTTCGGAGACTAAGTCAAAATCAACAGAAGATATTATTATACCTGGGGGCAAAACACAAGCAGGATCTTCCTCTGAAGGAGGGCTGGCCATGAAGCTACGCGACAGTGCATCAG
Source organism: Rhinoderma darwinii (assembly GCF_050947455.1). Lineage (NCBI taxonomy): Eukaryota > Metazoa > Chordata > Amphibia > Anura > Rhinodermatidae > Rhinoderma > Rhinoderma darwinii. The sequence goes on from NC_134699.1 coordinate 55,735,291, forward strand.
CTTTAATATTTTTAGACCCAGCCCTATAGGTGACCACAAAGTTGAATCTAGTAAAAAACAACGCCCATCGAGCTTGTCTCGGGTTTAGCCTCCGGGCAGATTCTAGGAAGACCAGATTCTTGTGGTCGGTAAGGACCGTTACCTGGTGCCTAGCCCCCTTCAAGAAGTGGCGCCACTCTTCAAATGCCCATTTAATGGCTAAGAGTTCGGGGTTGCCCACGTCATAGTTACTCTCAGTGAGTGAGAACTTCCTGGAGAAGTAGGCACAGGGACGGAGATGGGTGAGGGACCTGGTACCCTGGGACAAGACAGCACCCACTGCCACCTCGGAGGCGTCAACCTCCACGATGAATGGCTCCATTTGGTTAGGCTGAATCAGCACTGGGGCAGAGATAAATCACTTCTTAAGGATCTCAAAAGCCTGGACCGCGTCCGGAGGCCAGTGGAGGAGATCAGCACCTTTGCGAGTAAGATCCGTAAGAGGCTTAGCGATGACCGAGAAGTTAGCAATAAATCTCCTGTAATAATTAGCAAACCCCAGGAAGCACTGTAACACCTTCAGGGAGGCAGGGTGGACCCATTCAGCCACAGCCTGAACCTTGGCAGGGTCCATGCGAAATTCATTAGGAGTGAGGATTTGATCCAAAAATGGTATCTCCTGCACCCCAAACACACATTTTTCGGATTTAGCAAAGAGTTTGTTTTCCTGAAGGGCCTGGAGCACCTTCCTGGCGTGTTCAATGTGGGAGGACCAGTCCTTGGAAAACACAAGTATGTCATCAAGGTACACTACAAAAAATACCCCCAGGTAGTTTCTTAAAATCTCATTTATGAAATTCTGGAAGACCGTGAGATCATTGGCAACTCGGAACTTCAGCTCCCTCCATAAGTTTTCGATGGGATTAAGGTCTGGAGACTGGATAGGCCACAAGTTCCCCCCGTGTAGTTTTCGGCTGAGCTCTCACCTTCCTCAGGATCAAGGATACCCCACGAGGTGAGATTTTGCATGGAGCCCCAGATCGATGTCGATTGACAGTCATTTTGTATGTCTTCCATTTTCTTACTATTGCACCAACAGTTGTCTCCTTCTCACCCGGCGTCTTACTTATGGTTTTGTAGCCCATTCCAGCCTTGTGCAGGTCTATGATCTTGTCCCTGACATCCTTAGAAAGCTCTTTGGTCTTGCCCATGTTGTAGAGGTTAGAGTCAGACTGATTAATTGAGTCTGTGGACAGGAGTCTTTTATACAGGTGACCATGTAAGAGCTGTCTTTAATGCAGGCACCAAGTTGATTTGGAGCGTGTAACTGGTCTGGAGGAGGCTGAACTCTTAATGGTTGGTAGGGGATCAAATACTTATTTCTCTGTGCACAATGCAAATAAATATATATCATTTTGACAATGTGATTTTCAGTTTTTTTTAAATATAATCTATCTCTCACTGGTAAAATTAACCTAGCCTAAAAATTCTAGACTGTTCATGACTTTGACAGTGGGCAAACTTACAAAATCAGCAAGGGATCAAATACTTATTTCCTTCACTGTATATGTTTTTTTTTAACTACTTAGTTTTCGTGCTCCTAGCATCGACGCCGCCAGGTGAGTGTACTGTTTTCACTTTCCAGTTTCTCCAACTTATCTAGTTTTTTTTTTGTTTGAGGCGATAAATTGCAAAAGGCACTTAACAGCTTCGTGTGTCATAACCATTTGATGCGCGGCTGTGTGATTTTCGCGCAGTCGCCATCATTATGACACTCTGTTTGTATGTTTGTAAACAGAAAAGCACGTGTTGCTTTTCTGTTTTCAATCATACTTTTGACTGCTGTTGCGCGAATCACGCGCGTCCCACGGAAGTGCTTCTGTGTGACTTCAATGGGTGCGTGATGCGCGAACAGCGCACAAATATAGGACATGTCGTGCGTTTCACGCAGCGGACACACGCTGCGTGAAAATCACGGACTGTCTGCACGGCCCCATAGGCTAACATAGGTCCGTGCGACGCGCGTGAAAATCACGCGCGTTGCACGGACGTATATCACGTTTGTATAAATCCGCCCTGATATTTACTAAAGTCTCATTATTCACAGTTTCTGAATATGTCAAATTACATGTGAGAATATGGTCCCTGCCATTAACAACCATTACGTTGTAATATATATGGTATTTTGTTAGTTCATTCATTATAAATAAGGAAAATATGTGAAAAATTTAAGTTGTTTTTTTTTTTAAGATCTAATAACCCTTTGCATGTGCTTGATTTCTTTTTTGGGTCCATTTTTTTTTTGTTGTAGAATTTATTATAATTTTTTTCTAAATATTGTTAAGGCATTGCTGCTTTGCTTTGGTAATCCTCTGGTAGTAATTGTCTCGGAATAAATATTTTCATTCTTCCTTTTTTACTGTTTTGCTCTAATGGAATGGAATCCTACTTTCACAAGAAATATATGATCCTCACAGATCTATATATAGTTTTGAATGAGCCTAAAATTATTTTGTGACTATTTTACACACAAACAACCAGGATTTAAAAACAATCCAATGTTGCATTGAGTTGAGTTGGTGCCTCAATCAAGTGCATACGTACTTACCATAGGGGCAGCCATGCGGTTGCTATAGGGCCTCTGAAGAGGGGTTCCCTATTTTAATGACTAGTGAGAGCTTGGGTGGGGACTACGTCTGCACAGACCCTACAACATTAGTAAACAAGGGTGTAGGGGCTTAACCCAGGGGCGTAGCTATGGGGGCAGGCGGGGCATGTGCCCCGGGTGCAACTTAGAGGGGGGTGCTAGCACCACACCATCCATGACACAGCAGTCTGCCTGGAGAGAGGGAGCAGACACACCGGAGCAGAGCACTGCAGAGGACAAGAAAACACAGGACAGTGGTGAGTACACGGTGTAAACAATTTAGTGCCTGGGAAACTAGCGTTTCTAAAATCATAAAATAAATGACATTATTTTATGATTTTAGAAACTCTTGTGTCCCCAGGCACATTCTTTTTGCGGCTCCCGCCCCCCCTCGCAACCCCCCCCCCCTCGCAGCCCCCGTGTCCAACCCTCACCCCACCCCACCCCCCCCCCCCCACCCCTCACGGGACTGCTGTAACTTTTCCCTCTTCGTGGCAGGAGAGGGGGAATAGTAATAGCAATAGTGGTAACAAAAAAACACATTTCTCTATTAAACATATTTATCTATCTATCTATCTATCTATCTATCTATCTATCTATCCATCACCTATCTATCTATCTATATATCTATCTATCTAGCAAAACGGAAAGTCCAGCAGCACCGGAAAAGGTGTGGGTGCAAGCCCTAGGGAGCAGACCAAGCTCCCAGCTATACAGAAATCGAAAAAAAGAGAAAGGCTCTAGTGGATAGAGCTGAAACGTCGCTCATGGGGCAATAAAGTACCCTCTTTCTTACACTTCAAACTACGGTGTGCTGCCTGTTTTTTGGATTTCTATCTATCTATCTATCTATCTATCTATCTATCTATCCATCTACAAATCGAAAAATGAGCAGCAACTCCAAAGATCTTTGGAGTTGCTGCTCATTTTTCGATTTATATGTACTTAGAACTTGACTGTTCCTCAGAGCTTGCACCCACATGCTGCCAGTGCTGCCTGACTCTGTATATACCTATCTATCTATCTATCTATCTATCTATCTCAATCTCATATCTATCTATCTCAATCTCATATATGTCTGTCTGTCCATCCGTCCGTCTATCTATCTCATATCTATCCATCTCAAATCTATCTATTATCTACTAATACCTCCCAACCACCCCGGATTCAGCCGGACAGTCCCGGATTCCGGGCGGTGTCCCGCTGTCCCGGCTGCCGGGGCTATGTCTTGCTGATTGACCGGGAAAGTCATTCTGCCCTGCCAATCAGCGCCTTTCGTAGACGCAAGCGGCACGATCACGTCATCGTGCTGCTTGCGTCGTTCAACCCCAAGAGACCTGCGCAGAAAAGAGCAGGTCTCCATTGCTGCCGGACGGTGCTGGAACGGGATTAAGGAGTTTGTTTAGTTTGTTTTTTTATCCTAATAAAAAAGTGTGTGCCATTATCTACGAGGGAGGGCTTTTTCTACAGGGGGGGCTTTATCTACGGAGGGGTGGCTTTATCTACAGGGGGGCTTTATCTATGGGGGGGCTCTATCTATAGTGGGGGCTATATACTGGGGTGGGCTATATGTGGAGCAATATATACAGGGGTGGGCTACATGTGGAGCACTATATACAGGGGTGGGCTATATCTACAGGGGGGCTATATACAGGGGTGGGCTATCTGTGGAGCACTATATACAGGGGTGGGCTATATGTGGAGCACTATATACAGGGGTGGGCTATATCTACAGGGGGGCTATATACAGGGGTGGGCTATCTGTGGAGCACTATAGGGGGAGCTATATGTGGGACACTATATAAAGGGGTGGGCTATATGGGAGTACTATCTACAGGGGGCTCTATGGGGGGCACTATCTACAGGGGGCTCTATGGCAGGCACTATCTACAGGGGGCATGGTGTGTGTGGGACACAGTGTATGGTTCTATTATAATTAGAGGTGCAGTGTATGGCGCTATTATATTTAGGGGCATAGTGTGAGGTATAATGAGAACTTTATTTTTGTTTATAGGTGTAGAAATGTTTGAAAAGTGAGAAGCTGAAGACATCTGAGCGGCAAATTGCAGAAATGGGCTGTGGCCGGGAGAAGTCATCATAGAGGTCTGGACCGGATGGAGAAAAATTAATAGAATCCGAGACGTCACCGGTGAGTCACTTAATGTAAATGTTTATTCTGCCTCTAATCAGTACTGTAGTCACTGTATAATCTGCAGCGAGATGATGGGTGGTATGATTATGATATGATTTTTTTTTTAAACAGCATCTCCCAGCATATACTTACCATTGTTTGGGCCATGCTGGGAGCTGGAAACAATTTAGTGCAAACCTATACAGCAGGGGTTGCACTAAATTGAGCTGTATTTGTGCTGGTGTAATTATGTAATGAGCTGGGTTCTGGTGCTGTATATATGTACTGAGCTTGGTTCTGGTACTATATATATGTACTGAGCTTGGTTCTAGGGCTGTATTTATGTACTGAGCTTTGTTCTGGTGCTGTATATATGTAATGAGCTTTGTTCTGGTGCTGTATATATGTACAGAGCTTGATACTGGAGCTGTATATATGTACTGAGCTTGGTTCTGGTGCTGTATATATGTAATGAGCTTTGTTCTGGTGCTGTAAATATGTAATGAGCTGTGTTCTGGTGCTGTATATATGTAATGAGCTTTGTTCTGGTACTGTATATATGTAATGAGCTGTGTTCTGTTGCTGTATATATGTAATGAGCTTTGTTCTGGTGCTGTATATATGTACAGAGCTTGGTACTGGAGCTGTATTTATGTACTGAGCTTGGTTCTGGTGCTGTATTTATGTACAGAGCTTGGTACTGGAGCTGTATTTATGTACTGAGCTTTGTTCTGGTGCTGTATATATGTAATGAGCTTTGTTCTGGTGCTGTATATATGTAATGAGCTTAGTTCTGTTGTTGTGTATAGAACTATATTGCTTGTAAAATGTACAAATGTTTCTATGCTTGAGTTACATAAAAAAAAAATGTGGAAAATAAATGACACATCATTGAGTGGTAGGGAAAACAAACATGTCGAGGGGGAAGGAGATGTCGGGAAAGAGGTTGGGGGGGGCGCCAAACTGAATCTTTGCCCCGGGTGCTGGAGAACCTAGCTACGCCTCTGCTTAACCCAATGGAAAGAAGGGGAGCCCTATTTTAATCTTATGGGGTCCCTCACCACTGTGTATGAACCTGGCCTCAATAAATGTTAGCCATAAAGAAATTAATTTGGTTGGCAACAATGTTCAGGTAATCAGAAAATAAGACATTCGTTTCTCTCTGTCTTATTTTATGTCTTAGGCATTTACGAAAAGTCTTACAGACTGCCAAATAGGTATTTTTTTCTAAAGTTTGTCTGGTCATTAAGGCATTAAATGAAATCAGCCTTGGTAGACAGAGTGTCTCCAAACTTGTTTATTGTCTGCAGCATGGAAGTAGAGCGATTGTATCTAGTAGTTGAAAAAAGGTGACATACAATAGGCAATGTTCATCTCCAGACTACAGAAGAAGCAGTTTTCGCATATTATTAAGGAGATTTGCGAGAACTTCACAGCCATATAATGCACAAGAAAAGACCTTTTATTTTCTATACACAAAGTACACAACTCTTGTATTAGAGTTATCTTCGTACACAATATAATACACACTTGTATTTCACTGCTCTTTGGCACATAGAATTACAGAGATAGTACTAATGTATTTTTCATATGCAAACTAGAAGTATTATTCACCTGTCTGCACATTTTCAGTCGAAAGAGGTGAGATGGTCTCACAAGAGAAGTGGAAAGTAACAAAAAGTTCCTTTCAAGAAAGTTTTTTCAATGCACCTTCTTCCTTCACAAAACATCAATGCCTCTTTGTCTCCAATCAAGCTTTAATATATGTCTAGGAGTTGGTAAGTGCACAACCGAATGTATTCAAGTTTAGACTCCAAAGTCTGCTGAATTCATGAGGGGAGTGCTCTCACCACCTCCTACCGCCCCCACCCCTCACCATTTGCTGACAGTCGCTGTGTATACAGGCTGATAATACTAATTAAAAATGTATTTAAAATGTATATAAATACATATTACCAGCAAAGTAATACTATGCATATTTACTAAGCTATAATAGCAAGAGCATAAAAAAAGGGTTCAAACAAAAAGAAATCTCTCAGGATGATAGTCGGGGTACACATCATTCTGATAGCTGGCCGACACCAGTGAACAAGGAGATGTGAAACCAGTATCTACATCGTGTGTAATTGTTGGGCCTCCGGTCACTGACTGCCAGCAGGCTGTACTCAACGGCAGCCGAGACCACAGGACACTGAAAGTTTGCAGGCATCTCCCTTCCAGGAGACGCCAGCACACGAGACTGCACTGTTCTGCTACTGCCTCTAGGGTGCGTGCCCTCGTCCCCAGCCTTAAAGGTCCAGCATGCACACCAGTAAATTGTTCCCTACCCAATCCCCAGCTCACCCTGGACTATAAAGAGGACTCTGCCCTCTTCCTCCTTGCCTGAGCGTTGTTGTGCCTACCCATGTTCGTTATTGCAAAAGGTCCCTTAGTTGTATCCTGTATTCCGTATCCAGTAATTGTGTTTGTTCCTGAGCGAAGTCTAGTGTTGGAGTCTAGTTAATCCTCTGTGCCACGTGTCATCTGCCACGCCAAGTGTCATCTGCCACGCCAAGTGTCATGTGCCATGCCAAGTATCATCTGTCCCAAGTGTCATCAGTGCCAAGTGTCTGCTACTCCTCGTGTCTGCTATGCCACATGTCTGCTACGCCGAGTGTCTGCTAAATCATCTATCTATAGGGAAAAAGGGAACAAAGCGCACATAGTGCATGAGCCTGTAAAATATGAGAACAATAGGATAAAGGTGGTCAATTGTGCTGACCTGATGTTGTTATGCTAGGAGCATAACATCCCATGATGCATGTCCAAGTTATACTTAGGTTGAGACAGTTGCAGCCCAAATTCCGGTTCGAAGATTGATAAAAATCCACTATGTAGATCAGGAGATAGGGGGATAAAAAATGGAATATCCGAGGGCGCAGCTGTACTGAAAATTGCTTTTATTTGTACAACAACTAGGTATCTCCTAAATCATCTATCTAGGTACTCTTGACTATTATTGACTATAGTTTGGCCAGCTGCTACTCCGCTACGGCGGAGCGGTCTAGTGTGTCTACATACCCCACAGCCATGGCAGTAATAGTAAAGATTGTGGGTACTCAGTTCCGCTTCACATAAACATGGTTGATGTCAGGGATGGATGATTGGTTGCTTGATTCTCCAATTTTTTTATGCCAATTAATCATATTAAAAAGTTATTGGGTTTTGCCAATAAAAATAGTCTGTTTGATAAAAGCATCATCTCTTGGTAAAAATGAAAGCATGAAATTTGAAAATATTCAGGGTTTTTGTATTTCATTTTCACTCTTCTTCCTACTTTACGACCTTGTTGGGTTGATGCTATTCTAAAGAAGTTGTTTTGGTGCTGCTGTTGCTCAAGAACACAACACCAGTCAATCTCTATCATATGGGTGAAGCATGCATCAACACTGACAGAAAACTAAAGGAACAAGTAACTCACCAATGGACGAGCGGAACTCAACACCAAAAGTAGTAGAAGATGGAGATGATGTATAAACGGAGTGGATGGCAGATGAAAAGCATGCAAGCAGTTAACGGATGATTAGAGAGTAGACAAGAATATACATCACTCACTGACCCTATCTGAATACTATCCCACAGCAGGGTAAGACAACAGCTTGGCAGCAGGCCAAACACACAGGAAAGGCAAACAAACCAGTGGAACTACTGATCCCAGGATACACACAAAACCATTATACAAAAACTAGATCTCTCGGAGGACTAACAGGTCCCACAGTACAAACAAACACATAGACAAGAAAAAAGTCACATACTAAAATCTGGAAAGAGTTAGCACATGCCAGAAACAGTGTAACCAGCCACTGAGAAATCCAAGCTTGACGTATATATAGGCCCAAGAAAAGTACTCCATCCTATATAACCAGACAAGCTAAATGATGACCAAATCCAGATTCAGACCAAAGGCACTGCTTAGCAATGCCCAAACACAGATAACAGAAATTATTGATTAGCAGCAGTCCTGCTGCTGATTGTAACAGAAGTGAGTACTTCTAACTTTGTGGCTGAAGCTTGGAAAAATTGAAGCCCATAAATAAATGGTTGCCAAATTTGATGTGGAAGAACTTGACTGGTTTTTAAAAATCCCTAATCTCAATCCTATAGGACTACTCTGGGATTAATTGAAATGTAGGTTGCTGGCCAAGATTCAGTGGTCAACCTCACTAATTCTCACATGGCTGAATAGATGTGAATCCAACCACCATGTTTTGGGAAGCCTTCCTAGTGGAGGTTGTCTTAGCAGTTAAAGGGGGTGTGTCAGAATAAATGTTGATGGAATATGCCACCAATGCTCCATTAGTGTCATCCAACCGTGGTGAACCCCACTGATTGCTATAATAAAGTGGCAGTGGTGGTAGGAAAGTACTGTGCCACTTTGTTCCAGTTCAGCTTGTTCTAGGAGGCCACATTAGTCACATTGGCCACATTCGCGATTAACTACAACAGGAAATGAAGTGGCACAATCCTTTCATAGCGCCACTGTTACTTCATTATAGCCATCGGCAGGAATCAACATACTTTTGTTAATTTAGTATATATAATATAATTAACAATGCTATCAGTATACCCCTTAGTCATTCTACCGGCCCTCTATTCCCAAGTGCCTGCAAGCAGACATACCATTGCCAGCTAGAATACAAATCAAACTCATTTATTCTCACAAGAAGATGTGAGGATTTCATACATACCACATGTCACAAGTTCACTGGCGCGTGTGATTACAAAACTGCTCAAAATTGGTATGCAACAACTGATTTTTTTAAGCACAGATCATGTGAAATGAACAATTCCTATGGTATAACGGTAAATTATTGTAACATATATAGGTATCACAAATTGGTGGCTTTCCAGGTAGTAAATACTTACATGTTGATGTGCAATTTAGACCAGGGTTTTAGCTTTAGCAAAATTAAAGTTTTATGACAGTAACAGAAATGTTGATGCCCCCTAGTTACAACAAGTCTAAAACATTGACTTAATTTTAAACATATATACAAAATAAAATTCCTGCAAAGAAATAATATTTATCAAACAAACATGCAAAATTTCCACATCTTGCAGCATTAAAGATAATGCCATGTTTTCTTTAACTGCAGGGAACACACTAAAATAATCATTTGTTTGGCAAGATATCTTTCAGTGTTATGTTGAAAAGGAAATGTAATGTGTAAACAATCATTGATTAAATGTTACGATTGTTTGGAATTTTATTATTGGATTAAGCAAATTAACTTTGTTTAGTAAAACTTTTGGTTAAAAAATATTGTTGTTTATTGCGTTTTTGTTTTCTTGCTATTTTCTTATTATTTTATCTTTTTCATTCTTCCATCAAGCCATTTGATTATCCTGGTGTTCAGGGTAGTTGACAGCTGCACCGAACATGTTGACTGCGTCGCCACCGTGTTAGGGCCACTCCGTTTGGACTTACCCTAAATGTCCCGGCTAAATTTCTCGCAACCTTCAATGTTCACATTTTGGCATACGCCTCCATGACGGAATATGGTTGCCATAATGAAGTTGCTAACCTTAACCATAGATGTGTAAATGACAGCTGGTTCTATTGGTAACATCCACCACTACTTGATAACGGGAATGTGCTATGATGGGACACCATTGGATCATTCGCTTATTTCAACTTTAGATTGAAATTCATCAGCATAGACTCACACAGACTATCTGAGAAGAGGGAGATGTCCATTTGGGGATATTCTCTTGGGGTGAGTCTTCACAGTTTCCTCACCCTAAACCACGAGTAAGGAAACGGAAGATTCACGACAAGAGAATATCTGTCTCTGGAGTAATATGGAGTTAAAATTATTAAAAATCCATAAAAATGTAATTAAGGGATTAAAAAATGTAAATATATACTGTATATAAGCAAAAAAATAATAGTGGGAAAAAAAACCTGCAAAACACAGTAGGGCAGGTTTACTAATGCCATCTAAAGTTTAGACAGCGGAAACATTGAGCAGGCTATTAGACGATGCACCAAACTTATCAAAGGCGTTTTAGTGGTGTTTTTGTAGCATTTTCAATTGGTGTTATTTTGTGATGTTTTTTTAAGTCCTATAAAGAAGTCTATGGGAAAAACACCTAAAAAAAGGGCCATACCCAGAGTATGCTTGCATTTGGAAAAACACACCACTGACCACAAAATTGCCTTAAAAAGCCACAAACCAAAATGCAGTTGTGTGAAGTGCATTTGATATTTTAGTATAGACTTTAACCTCTTGCTGCGCTGTCCCGCAATAGTACGTCGGGAGCGGGACTGCATTCAAACACTCCAACGTACTATTGTGGTGCTGTCATAAACTGTCACTGCAAGTGACAGAGTGGCGACCGAACAGTGATGGCCGCTGTCATGGACAGCTGACTATCTTTGTCTTCTCAGGATATGCCATCAATAGCTGATCGGTCAGGGTCTGACTTCCGGGACCACCACCAAACCGCTGTTTTGAAGGGGGTGCAACACTCGTACGAGCGCTGCTTCCCCTTCTTTTCTACTTGCTCACTGTGAATTTTTGACACGTTTAGTGGCGATTCATAGGTACTGCAGCCTTCTTCTCCCATTGAAGTGAATGGGAGAAGAAGGCTGCAATACCTGTGAATCGCCACTACATATGTAAAAAAGGAACGGAAGCAGCACTCGTACGAGCACTGAACCCATTTCAAAACAGCTAATGGGCGGGGGTCTTGGGAGTGGGACCCCGACCAATCAGCTACTGATGGCCTATCCTGAGGATAGGCCATCAGTTTTTAGGGGCTGGAAAACCCCTTTAAGCACATGATGCTACGTTTTAAAGAGGTTCAAATACAGATGCAAAACAAAGTCATTGAAATATACAAGTCTGGAAAGGGTTACAAAGTCATTGCTAAAGCTCTGGTGCTCTAACGAACCTCAGTGAAAGCTATTATTCACAAATAGAGAAAACCTGGAACAGTGATAAACCTTCCCAGGAGTGGCCATCCTACCAAAATTTCCTCAAGAGCGTATCGGCAACGCATCCAGGAGGTCAAAAAAGAACCCAGACGAACATCTTAAGAACTGCAGGCCCCACTTTCCTCAGTTAAAAACAATGCAGACGATGCCACAATAAGAAAGACGCTGGGTATCTGTTCTCTATCAGCTGAATCCGTCAGTTCAGCTGAACTGACGGCTCGGCTGAGAGCGGGTCCTGTGTGTCTCTGACAGACAGGATCCAGCTAATATGGATCACATCTTTGTTCATAACTTAGATGTGATCAATATTAGCAGGATGCTGTATATCAGAGACAAGCAGGAACCTCTCTCAGCCGAGCCGTAAGTTCAGCTGAACTGATGGATTCGACTGAGAGAGCAATACAGCGTCTATATATATATATATATGCATAGACATTGTAACGTAAAAAGTAGAAATTGTTTTTTAATAAAAGTCTATATAAAAATTCATTCCAAAGGTGTACATAGCTTTTAAGGCATCATGCACACGACCGTAAGGGTTTTTACTGTCCGCAAATACAGATGTGTAGCAATCCGCAAATCATAGGCATATCTGGCACGCTGTTCGCAATTACGGTCCCGAAAAAAAAGAGGCTACAAATGATGTCACCAACATGTGTCAACCCCTTGAAAAGGTCTCCATGGTAAATACCCTGCCATCGTGTAGCAACGCTTCCACAATTACGGACGGCTACACATGCGGTCCGCAATTGCGGAAGCGCCCATAGATTTTTATGGGCGAGTCCATGCCGCTATTGCGGACAAGAATAGGACATGTTCTATATTTTGCGGATCATTTCTACAGTACGGACACATTTCCGTAACTATAAAGAAAAGCCGCCGTGGTCTATAGAAATGACTGGGTCCGCAAATTCATCCGTAATCCGTAATGTGCATGGGCCTTAGGAAAAATGTCTGAATCATTTACATGTACAGTATCATCTACAGGAGATATCAATAAATATGAAATATCAAGTCAGTAGTTACTGGCTACGTTATAGTCAATTCACATTTCCACTATAATACGATGACAACAAAAGATACTATACGTCGTCTGCATGAGCCCTAATAAGCTTCGTCTCCCGCTTTAACATATGCTAAAAAAAGTAATTAAAACATTTAAAGGATATGTAAACCTTTGAACACTGTTTTTTTTTTAAATAAAACAATGTATCATGGTCTTTTAAGGAACTTTTCAATTGGTTTTCTTTTTTTACATATATATATATATATATATATATATATATATATATATATAAAATAAAAAGAAACTGCTTCTATGTATCCTGGATACATAGAAGCTGTATCATGCGCTCAAACCCAAATTCATCAGGTCAGCAGGACTGACAGTTCTGGTGCCAGTTTTCACTATGTCCTTGCCACCCCAATTAGACAGGTAAATAAATAAAGAACAAAAAGGAGAATGACACTTACCTCTCCACGCCTCTTCTTCGCCACTCATACAAGGACCTGACGCCGGGCAGCTTCAGAACGTTGTATGCAGCACTGATGAAGTTGAAGTCCTGTGTCGTATATAAGGTCCTGGTGCTGCTTGGCGTCAGGCCCTTGAATGAGCTGCGCTGGAGTGATGTAGGAGACATAGAGCGGAGAAGAGGAGCGGAGAGGTAAGTATTGGTGGTTTTTTTTAGCCGAAAGGGGAAATGTTTGGCACGTTGCGGCAGTCGCTGCGCTACAATTATGGTGCACGGCCCGACTGACAGATGCGACACATTTATTAAGAGTTCACTCCAACTTTTTGTTCTATTAAGACTGACGTATAAAACATCAGTAATAAATTCCCCTCAAAGTTTACTTGTGAATTCACAGTAGTCAGAGCAATTTTTAGACATTGTGCAGCAAATAAATAATGACATCTAGTGGAAATTTGAGCCATTGCACTTTATTCCCTGTTCCTAAGACAATCATAGATTTCAAAAGAGTAAAAAGTCATGCAACTTCTTTAGGTTCGATTTATGTATAAGTAGATTGTGATATACAATTTGTTCATTTTTCAGATTCACATTGCTATAATAATAGGAGGAAGGGGGGGCTGAATTCCTTTACTAGAAAAACCGCTCGTTTTTGGAGTTCTTTAAAGGCTATGTAAACTAACGAGCTAATTTTTTTTATATATATATATATATATATATATATATATATATATATATATATATATATATATATATATTAGAGGATATTAAATAACTTCTTAATTGTTTTTTAGTACAAAAAAAAAAGTTTACTTTTTGAGCTACAACATCTACTTATCCTGGATACAAACAGTAGCTGTATTTTGCGTTCAAACCCTAATCCGTCAGGTCAGCGGCACTGACGGCTTTGAGGGAAGCGGGTCCTGCATGTCTCTGACAGGCAGTATCCAGCTGTTGTCGATCACATGTAAGTTCATAACTTCAGGTAGCATCAGACCTATTCTTACCACTTGTCTTTTTATAACACAAACAGGAGCACAACTTTACAAACCCAACCGTTTCGCGTCTACCCACTCTTTGCCAAGGCCGATTGATCTAAAGGATCACTTTACCAGCACGACCTGGGATACAACAGGACTACTGGAGGACTATTTACAGACCACAGATGGGGAGGACAATCCCAGGTTCAAGAACTGAGGATCAAATTTCGCCTCACGATGGCGCGGGCTCTCTTTACGTCTCTCACAAATGCCGAGCTTGCTGCATATGTATTTATATTGCTCCCATGCAGGAAGCCAAAATTGTATAATTTAATTCTACGTCTGTGCGAAGGGAAGCAGATGATTTTGGGCTCTTTAACAGAAAAACAAAGTCCATGAACTTATGAAAATAAAGTGCTTTTAGTCAAAACTTATAGTGCTGTACCACAAAGATCAATGTGTTGAGTTTAATAGAGCGTGCCAACAAGAACCGGTAAGAATGAGGACAACAGTAATGAACTATAGATGGTAGACCTGCGTCAATGAGAACTAATTTTAAGATAAATTGGAGACATTTTAAGCTGAGCGTCATAGTCAGAGCAATCAAACAATTACAAAGTAACATAGTCATAAATGTCAGATAGATGCGGATCCCACCTGTTGGACCACCTAAAGCCAATTCTACCGCGCTGTGTTGTAGCTGGAAAGTGTGATTTTCGATTATAAATTACGGTCCCATAATAGTGAATGTGTGAATGGCAGTTAGGGTATGTTCACACGATAGCAGGCATTTACAGCTGAAATGACAGACTGTTTTCAGAAGAAAACAGCTGCGTCATTTCAGCCGTAAATGCTCCTCCTCGTAATATACGAGGCGTCTGAGACGCTTGTAAATCTTGAGCTGCTCTTCATTGAGTTCAATGAAGAACGGCTCAAATTACGTAGCAAAGAAGTGTCCTGCACTTCTTTGCCGAGGCAGTCAATTTACGCGTCGTCGTTTGACAGCTGTCAAACGACGACGCGTAAATGACAGGTCGTCTGCACAGTACGTCGGCAAACCCATTCAAATGAATGGGCAGATGTTTGCCGACGTATTGTAGCCCTATTTTCAGGCGTAAAACGAGGCATAATACACCTCGTTTACGCCTGAAAATAGGTCGTGTGAACCCAGCCTTACGTTGATTCCCTAACTACCATTCAATTAGATGGGACACACAGAAACAGCGCAGCTCAGCGAAATTCATCTTCGGGAATGACAATTTTCAGCTACAACACAGAGCGATAGAACGGGGTTTAGGGGATCACGTTCTAGAGATAGGTTCGGGAATGACACTTTTTGGTGCCCATTAACAAGAAATTTGACAACCACGCTGAAAAGTGCGCAGGTATGGTTTTCGACCATATCACAGCCGGGTCAATGCCGATCCGTGGGGGCCCAGGTCATTGCCGAAAGATGTAGCCCCTAATTAAGGTCGCATGTTATACCTGACAGCTCTGCTTTTAGATTGTATTCACACATTCTGTTTTTGATCCCATTATATTTTGTTGTACAGTGCAGTAATATGGTTGTGTGCATGAGGCCTTGACTGTTTAAAAAGGGTCAAAAAAGGGTAAAATAAGAAAAAATCAACTATGTTTAGGTAGATGGTACGTATCAATGGCAGATCCCATAGTGCATCCTGGTGCCATATCTTCCCCAGTTAGGTGACCCACACGTACCTGGCCATCCACATAATGTAAAAGAAAATGTGATTAATCCGACAGGGCCACCTTCTTCCACTGCTCCATGGTCCAGTTCTGATGCTCACGTCTCCATTGTAGGCGGCAGAAAGAGGTTAGCTTGGGCAGTTTGACCAGTCTACGGCTACGCAGTCCAAAAATGCAGAAAGCTGCGGTGCACCGTGGGATCTGACACCTTTTTATTAAAGCTAACATGAACTATTTCAGGAATTTGTGGTACAGAAGCTCTTCTGTGCGGCTAGACTTCACTCCGCACACACATCGATGAGCCTTGGACATCCATGACCCTGTAGCCAGCTCACTGGTTGTCCTTCCTTGGACCACTTTTGTAGAGGCACTAACCACTACATACTGGGAAGACTCCACAAGACCGGTCATTTTAGAGATGCTCGGACCCAGTCGTCCAGCCATCGCAGTTTGCCGCTTGTCAAAGTCCCTTAGATCTTTGCGCTTACCCGGTTTTCCAGCTTCCAACACATCAACATCAAGAACTGACAGTTCACTTACTACCAAATATATCCCATAGGTGTCATTGTAATGAAATCATCAATGTTATTAAAGGCTTTGGACACCTTTGAGGGCATTTTTTTAATTTATTTTTAATAAATAGCTTAGTCAGTGTGATTAGTGTAACTTTGGAAATAGTTTTTTTGTTTTTTTTTACTATTTTTTGGGAGATACAACTGTACTATATTCTCTATACAGAACAGTTGTATCGCTCGTTTTACACTGAATCTGTCGGTCATCGGTATGAAAAGTAGTCCCATGCCCAGACAACCCTTTTAAATTGTGTCCCTCATAAATTCTCGATGCCATTTTACCCATGTACGCAGTGATACATGCTTAGTCACAGATTGTCAGGACAATTCCCCAGCTTTGATTGTGATGTAATTAATCATGAGTTAGTCATTACTCGATGAACAGTTTCACATTTCGGTTGGGGACATGACTGTATAATGTATAGTTTAATGTGACCTTTCAATTATGAAAATGTGAGCTGTCATTAGTGTAAAACATGTTCATTTGAATTCATTTTGCCTTTCTCTGACTTTTAAATTCAATGCAAAATACTGTATGATAAATGTACTAATATAAGATTGTATTTTTTTCTAGCCAAACCTCCTTTAAATGCTCTGTAGAACAAACGGCAGGTGTTGCTTACCGTGGCTAAAATATGCCATCACTTACTGATCGGGTCGACTACTTGGACCCCACCGATCCTCAGAATGAAGCGGCTCCTTCACTGATCTTTCCTGCTCAGCGATATACAGTATACTTACCCAATGTACGGGGAACTGCAACACAGCCCAAATTTACTTGAATGGAGCGACCGGCAGTGCCGCTGTGCAGGAAAACTGGCGAATGTACAACTGGCCCTTCATTTTATGGAACGACAGGGGGCCCAAAGGCTGGGTGCCACATTTTTGGTTGGTTAAAAAAAAAACCTCAAATGATAGTCATCCTGTGTAGTAAATGGCATAACTACTCACCACCTGGTGTCCTAGCCCTCGAGACTACCCCATCAGCGAAGTTCACACACTTTTTTTTAATCAAAGTTTTAGGCAATAGGATTAGAGGATGTAGGTTTATCTAATTAATTTATCTAGTCATTTGCAAAATTAGTAACTATATTTTTAGATTAATTTAATGGTTCATTGATAAAGAAAAACAATAATTCCTTCAAAAAGAAAAACTTTTGAATGATAGTTTATGCAACAGCTTCAGTAACCGCTAGGGGGCAGCAAGTACAAACTTAAAGGGGTATTCGCATCGAAGACATTTATAGCATATCCACGGGATATGCATTAAATGTCGGATAGATGCAAGTCTAGGACCCGCACTGATCTCCAGAATGGGGGTCATCCGACTCCATCCCAACCTGGTGAGCCGGATGCTGGCCGCCGCATCAAGCCCGAATAATTAAAGGAGAGGTGGTCGCTGTGTGTGAAGCTCCGTCCATTTCATTCTATGAGAGTTACAGAAACAGCTGAGCAAGCGTGCCACCTTTTTATTGACTCTCCACCAAAGACCGTCTCACCAGGCGGATGGGTTAGATGAGCCACATTATGGAGAGAGCAAAAACGGACCAGAATGGGACATGCGGGGAGTTTCACGCAACGGACACAGCAGGGGCGTAACTAGGAAAGACTGGGCCCCATAGCAAACTTTTGACTGGGCCCCCCCCCCCCTCCCCTGGGTGTCACACAACCCCCCTTGTAGATAGTGCCTTTTTTACAGCCCCCCCTGTAGATAACGCCATACAGCCCCCCCTGTAGAGAACGCCATACAGCCCCCTGTAGATAACCCCGTACAGCCCCCTCTGTAGATAACGCCATACACCCCCCGCTGTAGATAACGCCATACACCCCCTCTGTAGATAACGCCATACAGACTCCCCTGTAGATAACGCCATACACCCCCTCTGTAGATAACGCCATACAGCCCCCCTGTAGGTAACGCCATACAGACCCCCCTGTAGATAACGCCATACACCCCCTCTGTAGATAACGCCATACAGCCCCCCCTGTAGGTAACGCAATACAGCCCCCCTGTAAATAGCACCATACAGCCCCCCTGTAGGTAACGCCATACAGCCCCCTCTGTAGGTAACGCCATACAACCCCCCCTGTAGGTAACGCTATACAGCCCCCCCGTAGGTAACGCTATACAGCCCCCCCCCTTAGGTAATGCTATACAGCCCCCCTTGTAGGTAACGCTATACAGCCCCCCTGTAGGTAACGCTAAACAGCTCCCCCTGTAGGTAACGCTATACAGCCCCCCTTTAAATAGCACCATACAGCCCCCCCTGTAGGTAACGCCATACAGAACCCCCCTGTAGGTAACGCTATACAGCCCCCCCTGTAGGTAACGCCGTACAGCCCCAACCCCCCAAAAAAATCTGACCTATAGTGTGTTCTACAAAAGACATGTATCCCCTCTCCACAGGATAGGGGATACATGTGTGATCCCTGGCAGCGATAGGGAGAACGGGGGACCGAAAGTCCCCTGAAGTTCTCCATGACTAACCTCTGACTTCCGGCGTCTGCGCAGTTCAATAAAAATGAAAGGAGCGCTGGTCACGCATGCGCACAAGCGCGACCGGCGCTCCATTCATTTCTACGGAGCTGCCGACACAGACCCCGGAAGTCTGAGGTTTGTGATGGAGAACTTCAGGGGACTTTCGGGACCCCGTTCTCCCTATCGCTGCCAGCGATCACACATGTATCCCCTATCCTGTGGATAGGGGATACATGTCTTTTGTAGGAACAACCCCTTTAATGGCAGATCGGGGAGATACCTCCCTGCTCTGCTGTAGTGTTAAGTGGCGTCGCGCTGTAGTAGCCATAGCGGCAGCTAGCGGAGCCTCCGGCCATGGTGGGGGCCCGTGCCGGCGGGCGACACGGGCCCCCTCATGCCGCGGGCCCCGTAGCAGCCGCTACGGCTGCTACAGCGGTAGTTACGCCACTGGGACACACGATCTGTGAAAAAACATGGATGTGTGAACAGCCCCATTGAATTGCATTGGTTAGTGTGCTGTCGAAAACGGACATGAAATACGTTCGTGTGAATAAGGCCTACGTCTTCTTAGAGAATATGATTGAAGTCTTAAGGATCCTAAAAGCAACAGAACAACCAGCCCAAGACATTGCTTTTGGGTCATATTGGTCCAGAGAACACAGCAAAACTAAACTTTCCAAAAACTTTTGACATGACATAGTGACAAGCAAAAAGTTTTGATCGGTGGGGGTCTGTGCTCTAAGACTCCCACTGATCGCTAAAACGAAGCAGCAGAAGCGCTCAGGTGCTTATAGACTTTCTATTGAGCTGTACACCACTTGCTCACCTTTCCAAGAAAGCCGATCAGGAACGAAGTGGCACAGCGCTCAGACCGCCACCGATCAAAGCTTTCCACATGTAACTATGACATGTCAAAAGTTTTTGGAAAGGTTAATTACCCTTTAAATCTCAACCCCAAGAAGTTTTACTTACTCAGATACGGAAACCAGACTCTACCAAGAGGTTACTTTTTGTTGGTCAATTTCAGCATACCTGTCAATTCAGGTGACTTTTCAGAACAAGTTATCATATGTGTGACCATAAAGACTAACACTATTTCTGGCCATTATATGACTTGTATTCTACATTTTTTTTTACAGTTTTACCCTCTGAAGATTTTATCTCTAAATCTGAGTTATCCTGAGATTAAGCCAGAGAGTCACCGACTATTGTGCAATGGCATTACCCATCAGTCAGTTCTCTTAGGGTATGTGCACACGTAGTCAACAAAAACGTCTGAAAATCCAGAGCTGTTTTCAAGGGAAAACAGACCCTGTTTTTCAGACGTTTTTTGACCAACTCGCATTTTTCGCGGCGTTTTCACGCCGTTTTCGCAGCGTTTTTTACGTCCGTTTTTGGAGCTGTTTTCATTGGAGTCTATGAGAAAACAGCTCCAAAAACGTCCAAAGAAGTGTCCTGCACTTCTTTTTACAAGGCGTAATTTTACGCGTCGTAATTGCCGTACGACGCGTAAAATTACGCGTCGTGTGGACAATACAGCGTTATACCCATAGAAAGTAATGGGCAGATGTTTGACGACGTATTTGAGACGTATTTCCAGACGTAAAACGAGGCAAAATACGCCTCGTATACGTCTGAAATTTGGCCGTGTGAACATACCCTTAGGGGTTGTAGTTATTGGTTGGGAATATCACATGAGTGGGTGGTCCTATTACCCAATTAAAACCATGTTGTCTCATTCCCCTCTTCCTCTTTCCTGCTCCCCAGCCAGGGATAGGAACCCCCGTCGACTCTCCCTTTACGTCTAGCTTGATCACGGTATTTGACTGTATTACTCGTCCACTTTTTTTTGCTTATGCTCAGTTTCTGTTCTCAGATGTTACAGCATTATTGGAAGGACCTTGTTCCGTTCTGGTTATGGGTAAATTTAATACAAATGACCTGATAAACCAACAAAGACATGCCCACCACGGCTGCGGTGGCTCAGCATTCAAGGTGATATTTCAAGTATTCACAATCAAAAAAATTATAACATATTTACCGGACAAGGTTCTCCATACATTATGCCGACCACCACTTATTTTGCCCACAAGAAGGTCTCAGTCTCTTTATTGTATGGTTTAAGCATTATCCATCAGGATGTTTTAGTGGTACTGGCAGTCCTGAGCTTGTGGATGGAGCCTAACTGCTACTATGTCTTCAATATACTACAGGGAGAAGAAGAAAATCCTGCTTCCCAATCTCTTTATAGCACACCTACAGTAGCAGCAGCATAAAGGACATCATACAGCAGTATGGGCAGTGTAGTTGTGAGTCAAGCACTGTAGGGAGATAGAACACTTGCTAGAAGCTGCAGCAGTGTCTCTGTGTGTCTCTCTGTCTCTCTCACTCTGCTTCTGCTCTCTCCCCTCTCCATAGACTTCTATGGGCAGCATGTAACCTGATCCTTCAGTGAGCTGATATTGCATCTCGTCTCTCGAGACGGATTTATGAGTAAATTCAGTCAGTGGACAGTTAGAAGCGAGTGGGCGGGGAGCCTGATAAGCAGAGAAAGCGGCATTTTTCTATAATAAGATATTTTACAAAGTTTCCTATATTCACTTATACTATTGATTTAGGCAAAGTTTGTTGAAATGACAGTGACAATGACAGTGACTTGAGATTTAAAGGGTAACTAAACTTTACAAAAACTTTTGGCTGTGCCGCTTCGTTCCTGATCGGCTTTTCTTGGAAAGGTGAGCAGGTGGTGTACAGCTTAAGCCATGAGAATATCAAAATTAACTGCAAAAATTGGAATATTCTTCATGTTAATTATCCATCTATACCAGAATTTCAGATACCTCCGTTTCAATCTTTTAGGCATAGATATTCTATCCGAGAACAATTGGGCAAAGCTGACTCTTTTACTAAAGTCAAGCCCAAGGGAAAGCGAATGTTCTTACTTCCTCTTCCCAATGGTACAAATCTGTTCATAATGTAATAGTGTCATCTGGGCCACTGACATCTTACATCCACATTCGGGAGAAATGCCTGTGCAGACTGTGTTGTGTGGGAAAGACAGTCCAAAAAATGAAAGGACTGTATCTTCCAACATACATCCACAGTCCGTACGAGGCAATGTGAGCTTCCATGAACCCCCAAAAATGTTGCGGAAGCTGGTCAACCATGAAATGTGTTCAGAGAGCCACCAGAAAAAGGCTTGTGTAATGCTCGATGTGATTGACAGTATATTGTGAACTTTATCAGTATTTGCTTATATGATTGTTGCATCTCATGTAAAATATGATCATAACCGTCTATTATAAGTATTTTCTGTGTGGTTGGTGCAACTTTGTAATTACATTTTATTAAAAAATTACGTTTTATTTATCCTGCATACAGAGCAGCTGTATCTTGCTCTGAAACCTGTGTCTGTCAGGTCAGCGGGTCCTGGGTGTCAGATACATGCAGTATCCACCTGTCATCAATCACATCTAAGTTATGACCTGCTGACACTGAACCTGTCAGTCCCGCTGACTTGACAGATTCAGCGCTAGATACAGCTGCTCTGTATACAGGATACAAAGCAGCTGTATCTGAAAAAGTAAAAATATTATTTTTTTTAAATGTAATTACAAAGTCGCACAAAATACAATGATACACATTTTTATTTTAAAAAAATCTCTTTCCAAGGCATACATAGCTTTTGACCCACACCAATTTAATTGAAGAGATAATGAATTGATTTTCTTACTCGTCTACTAGGCAAATTCTATTTGGTCATCTATGTTGTCACAGATTTGCAGAAAAGAGTAATTTGCATTTTGGGGACTCAATGAAGAATAAAATCTTTAAAGATTTACACTTAAAATTTAAAATATTTAAACTAGTGTAATATTAAACTCACAGTTTGCACTTGCAAAAATTTTATTGTTGCAGACACATTAAGGCTTTATATGGGTATACAGATGCATGCATATATACAATGGAATACAATGTTTAATAGCTTTCATGCTTTATATCATATCATAATTTGTATATACCATTTGCACTATATATGTTCAAAAGCAATTTATAACTAGTCATTGTGAATGTACTTATGCTCCACCCTTTTAACTATATTTAAATCATGGCCTGTAAAGACACAGCCAATTTCTCAGATTGATACAAGGGAGGTTGATCATGTAGAATACCAAAGTTACTGAAGTTACTGGTGTGGTCCAGCAGTCCTACAGATACCAGTGCTTTTATGACTATATGAAAATGTGGGGAAACTAACATAAAGCAGATTTTTCTTGTTTGCAGCTCTGATCAGGTTCTGATCTGCAAGAAAGATGACAAAATATTATTGCCTCATTTTACACATTTTCAGTCCAGTTACAGTTCCTTGGATTCGGTATATTTGTCACATTGAATATTTTCTAAACTTTCCAATTCACGAGAATGGGCACATCATTATTTTATAATTAGCAATATCATAGACGGGATTCTTTACTGTAAGAGCAGTCAGACTATAAAGCCACAGAATGTTGTTGTGATGGTTGATTCTTTGAACATGTTCATGAAGGGCCTTGATGCCTTTCTTGACAAATATAATATTACAGGTTATGAGAACTAAATTCTGGAGATGGGACGTTGATCCAGGGATTTTTTCTGATTGCCATATTTGAGTCAGGGAGAAATTTTACCCCTAATGAGGCAATTGGCATCAACCTCATGGGGCTTTTTACCTTCCTTTGGATTAACACGGTAGGATTATAGGTTGGACTTGATGGACCTGTGTCTTTTTTTAACCTTATCAACTATGTAACTATGTAATTGCGTCTTTTGATGTAATGGTACGCCCAGTGGATAGCATGGTCACAGGAGATGTGCCAGCTCCATCCACAGCGGATCCTGCCTGTAATATACAGCTGAGATCTCACTGTAATATGGCAGGGATCAGAGTTATGTCCGACCCGAGCCGTTTAATCGTTTAGAGGATGCGGTCAATGGCGACATCTAAGAGGCTACAGAGGGAAGGGGCCCCCACTGTCAACCCATTGGTGCCCGCTGCACGACTATAAAAAAGGCCTGCAGGCTTGCCATGGCTGCAGATGTGTCCACCCTTACCTTTGCTTGAATCTGGCTCAGGGCCCTAATTTCTCATGAAACAAATTCAATACAATATCATGACATGTTAGTAAAACCCTTAACAGGCTGAGGGCATGAGCTCTGAGCACATGCCGGCGTCTTCCTCCCTGGAGACGCCAGCACACATGGCCGTAGTGCGCTGCAGTCACTCCTAGGGTGCCAGGGACGAGCGTGCGCACTGGTAAAAAGTTCCCTAACCAATCCTCAGATCACTCTGGACTATAAAAAGGGCTCTGCCCTTCCACCCCTTGCCTGAGCATTGTTGTTATGTTCCCATGTTAGTCTAAGCAAATGGACCCTAAGTTGTATCCTGTTCCCAGTGTTCCCATACCCTGCCTCCCGTATCTTGTTGCTGTGTTTGTTCCTAAGCGAAGTCTATTGTTGGAATCGTGTTCACCATTATCTGCCTCGCTAAGAGTCATCTGCTACGCTGAGTGTCACCTGTCTCGCTAAAGTGTCATCTGCTATGCTTAGTGTCACCTGCCTCTCTAACCTACCACTAGTTTTAGAGACTTTCCGTATTGTAGGACTCTGGAGTGGCTGCAAATTTTATTCAGCAGGACTTAGTAGATCGTCTCCATCTTGAATTTGTAAACGACATCTTCTGGGATCTGCTGTATGTCTGTGTGGTGGTGTATCTGGGCGACATCTTGATCTACTCACCAGATCTGACGAGGCATTGGAAGAAGGTTCGCCAAGTCCTGTTGCAGTTAAGGGGGAATCGCCTATATGCTAAACTCGAAAAGTGTGTTCAAGAGGAACTCTCTGCCCTTCCTGGGCTACATTATCTCCAATCGTGGACTCAAGATGGATCCAGAGAAGGTGAAGTCCGTCTTAGAGTGGCCACGTCCACAAGGCCTTGAGGCTATGCAGCAATTTCTGGGATTCGCAAATTTCTACTGGCAATTTATCTTGAACTTCTCGTCTCTGACTGCTCCAATCTCTGCTCTCACTAATCTCTTTCTCTCACGCTCTGGACCCAAGAAGAGGGGGCGTAAGGGGGGTACTATAATGGCCAGGGTTTCGGACCACCGTCTTCTCTCATCTCCTGGCGGCCGAGACTGCAGACCTCTGGTACTGCCCTGCAGCCTCTACTAGGGTGTGCGCACGCATTAGTAAAATGTTCCCTAACCAATCCCCAAATCACCCTGGACTATAAAAAGGGCTCTGGCCTTCCAGCCCTTGCCTGATTGTTGTTGTCTTCCCAAGTTAGTCTAAGCAAATGGTCCCTTAGTTGTATCCTCTTCCCAGTGTTCCCGTATCCTGCTTCCCATATCCTGTATCTTATTGCTGTGTTTGTTCCTGATCGAAGTCTATTGTTGGAGTCGTGTTCATCATCATCTGCCTCGCTAAGTATCATGGGCTACGCTGGGAGTCACCTGCCTCGCTAACTGTTATCCGCCACGTTGAGTCTAATCTGTGCCAAGTGTCAGCTGTGCCACGTGCTATCTGTGCCAGAGTGTCTACTACGCCAAGTACCTGCTACGTCACGTGTCTATAAGGACTGCTTTACAGGTACACTTGTTATAAGACTCTTATTGACTGTAGTTGGCTAGCTGCTACTCCGCTACAGTGGAGCGGTATGGTGGGTCCACACACCCTAGAGCCGTGACAATAATTACAGTCCTGTGTATAAATTGATCATGAGAGAGATCTCTGTATTGACATTTGATATATTTATACAGTGATTAGGTCACCCCTCAGCCATTTATTTTCTGAACTAAACAAACCTAATTTTTATAATCTTTCTGGGTACTGTAGACCACCCATTCCATTTATTATATTATTTGCCCGGCTTTGAACCCAGACAAGCTCTACTATGTCTTTCTTGTGCACTTGTACCCAAAACTGTAAATAATAATAACTGTAAATTACTAGTGATTTGGTTCTTGTCATGTGACCCATGATCTTTTTTGCCTTGGCAGCAGCTGCCTGACACTGGTTGCTACATTTAAGTTTACTGTCAACTAAAATTCCTAAATCCTTTTCCATATCAGTTTTACCCAGTGTTTTCCCATTTAGTACGTAATGTTGACATATATTTTTCCTTCCCAAGTGGATAACCTTACATTTATCAGTGTTAAACTTAATTTGCTATTTCTCTTCCAAACTCTCCATCTTATCCAAATCCATTTGTATAAGAATACTGTTCTTGTTTGTGTTAATTACTCTACAAAGTTTATATTTTCCTGTGAAATCCCTCTATAAGGTCATTAATAAGTAATTTAAAGAGAATAGGGTCCAATACTGACCTCTGTGTACCCCACTAGTAACGGTGACCAAATCTGAGTATGTACCATTAATAACCACCCTCAGTTTTCTATCACTGAGCCAGTCACTGTCTTAGCATTCTCATTTTATGTACCAGCCTTTGATGTGGCAAAGCTTGAAATGCTTTGGAAAAATCAAGATATATGACATCCAATGACTCACCCCGGTCCAGTCTAGAACTTACTTCCTCATAGAAGCTGATCAGATTAGTTTGACATGACCGATCCCTCAAAAACCTATACTGATATGGAGTTATACCTTTATTCTCAATGAGATGTTCCAGGATAGCATCTTTTTAGAAAATCTTCAAACGTTTTACCCACAATAAAGGCTAAACTTGCAGGTCTATATTTTCCAGCCTCACTTTATTGAATATTGACACCACATTTTCTATGAACCAGTCCAAGTAGGAAGACTGCTGTTAAAAATTTTAATCCCACCCCTGGCTCAGTGTGAATAAACTTTAAAGTCAACTCTACAAGAACATGACCGCACAATAACTGGACAAAAATAGAACTCCTGAAGGAGAGTAGCAAGATGTAAACCATTGTTATCCCCCAAAAAAGTGCAAACAGTGCAGTGTAAACATAGCCTTAATATTCCTAACTAGTATATCAACACCTGAAATGAAACTTTAGATTGACAGTTAATATATCACCATAAGATTTATACCTTCATGAGAGTAGGAACACCGTGGATATTAAACTGGGTTTACGATGTTGCGATTACAATGAGGCTGACAGTGAGGATTCCACCAATGCTCGTAGAACTGTTCCTCTGACCTCTGTTCTAGACGCTGCAGGTAGAGCATGTACTCCTACGGGAAACACAGAAGAGATAAGTTATATTACATTAATATTCAACTGTACATAATAGATAACTTTCTCTAATTTGGCTGATAAATGGAGTTGAACATTGACTTACAGAATAGCCAATACTATTAAATAATACATAATAATACAGAATACTATATGCAGTTTAGTTCTGGGCTCCAGTTCATAGAAAGGATGCCCTGGAGTTGGAAAAAATACAAAGAAGAGCAACGAAGCTAATTAGGGGCATGGAGAATTTAAGTTATGAGGAAAGATTGAAATAATTAAACCTATTTAGCCTTGAAAAAAGACGACTAAGGGGGGACATGATTAACTTATATAAATATATTAATGGCACATACAAAAAATATGGTGAAATCCTGTTCCTTGTAAAACCCCCTCAAAAAACAAGGGGGCACTCCCTCCGTCTGGAGAAAAAAAGGTTCAAGCTGCAGAGGCGACAAGGCTTCTTTACCGTGAGAACTGTGAATCTATGGAATAGTCACCACAGGAGCCGTCACAGCAGGGACAGTAGATGGCTTTAAAAAAGGGTTAGATAATTTCCTAGAACAAAAAAATATTAGCTCCTATGTGTAGAAATTTTTCCTTCCCTTTTCCCGTCCCTTGGTTGAACTTGATGGACATGTGTCTTTTTTCAGCCGTACTAACTATGTAACTATGTAACTATGTAACTATTGGTGGCATTACCTATTTCTACCTTCTGGAGGAGAGCTATTTTGGATAAAATTCAAGAAAACGTAAAATGGTAAATGGATAACAATTTGATTTGTCACTCGCGCACTACGACCTACTAGCACGCCCTAATGAGAGGATGAAGTGTGGAGCGGGTTCACACGCTAAGCTCGCCCCATATGCTGTGGGTGTCAGCTCTGTGTTACAGCTGACACCCTGGGCTAACAGCTAGGAAAAGCGATCGCACTGTTCCTGGCTGTTAACCCCTTAGATGCTGTTGTCAATATCAACCGCGGCATCTAAGATGTTAGAAAGAGGGGGGCCGCCCCATCCGACAGCCCATTGCCCCCCTGTGACGCGATCACAGAGTGCTGATGGTTGTCATGGCAGCCCAGGGGTCTAATGAAAGCCACCAGGTCTGCCTTCTTTTTGCCTCTGTTAAGCCCTGCCTCTGGTAAAATGCCTGTAAAAATTACAATATACTGCAATACATTAGCATTGCAGTGTATTGTACAAGCAATCTAACAGTCGCTGGTTCAAATCCCCTACGGGCCCAATAAAAGTGTAAAAAAAAAAAGTTTAATAACGTTTTCTGTAGTAAACAAAAATGTAAAAAATATTAAAAGTTCAAATAAAACTACATTTTTCCTCCAAAGTAATGTGAAAAAAAAAAATTGGTATAGCCGCATCCATAAAAGTCTGAACTATTACAATATAATATCATTTAACTCACACAGTGAATACTGTAGAAAAAAAATAAATTACACACCAAATTCACAGTTTTTTGGTCACCTTAATTTAAAAAAAGACAAAAAATGGCTTTGTCCCAAAAGGGTTAAAGACCCCATTAAATATTTTCCAGTGTCTGGTATTACAGTTGCAATACCAGGCACAGCCTATAGTCAAGAGTGGTGCTGTTTCTAGATGAAAAAAAAAAGCAGCCTTTTTTTCTAATCCCTAATGTTAATGTTCTGAACAAAATCATTGACGTTGCTTTGGACAAGTTGACATCTACAGCTTGACTCATAGATTTACGAACTCACAGCCTGTAATTTCCATTTTAGAACCCCACTCATCAGATACTTCAGATATAATTTTTTATGTATGTTGCCATTTAAAGTGCATTTTCTCACGTATTTCACATTAACAACCTAGTTGCCAAATGGGACCAACACGGATCCCAGGAGACAGCTGTGGCACACTGTAATGGCTCAGGGAGAAAAACGATAGCATTACACAGATCCAACAGTCACATTGTATTAGGGTCAACTTTTACATTGCTCATTGCTGTTGTAATTGCGAATCTCACATGCATCATCTCATGTATAAATGGAACATAATCCAATTCAATGTTTTCATGCTGGTGTCTTTACGTGAAAATGGTGTTGAAATTAATGTGGCAATGTGCGTCTTTATGAAGTTTTAATGAAATGTCAAGCTGTACAGTACGATCAATTAATAACAGATTTCAGTGTCTCCATCTTTGATAGCCCAGTTAAGTCAAACACTATTTGGATTTAGTTCTTTACTTTCAGCATATTTGGTGATTTTCTTAAAAAAAATATATAAACGGGTAGTTCGGCTGCTGAGTTGAATGGTTGCCAGAGGTCTCGGCTCCTGCACACAGATAGCAACTACAGTGACTTTTACGAAGCACTTTGCCTTAATAATACCCTCTATCCATGGGAATAGGCATACAGAATGCCCAGGGGGAAGAAAACGGCTGCCAAACTGGAGAAACTCTTTGACTTTTACTTCCCGGCCAATCCGGATCGGGGACAAGATGGCACTGATGCAGGCTCCCAAACAAGTGTACGGCTAGCACCCTGAAGAAAAAGAATGAAGTGGGCGTGAAGCCCTAGTATGTCAGAAACGCTCAACAGATATCTGGAACACTGGACTGATGCTACGCCACCACGGCTCAGTTTCCCATAAAACACGCAAACGTAATGTTAATTAGACCTTATGACAAATGACGTAAAAATAAAAAGTAATTATCAATGAGCTATATGTAATGTATATCTGAATGGTACAATTAAAGAAAATACAACTCATCCTGCAAAAAACAAGCCCCATATGGCTACATAGATGAAAAAGTTATAGCTTTCTGAATGTGGTGATGAAAAAAAACCTGGCAAAAAAATCGGTGTGTTCTTAAGGATAAAATAGGTTAGTTCGGAGTTAAGGGATATGTATATGCAATGGTCTAAAAGATTGTTTTACAAGGACCAAAAACATCAACTTTATAGTAATATTGTTAAAATCGAATAAAAAAACATATACCCTCATTGGTTCATCAGTGTGTCCCGGCTTCCGTGGTCTTTCAGAACGCTTAGTCCGTAAAATTTGTTTGGCCTGTTTTTCCGGGAGAATTGGTGATGCATCTACAAACAATAGAAGATCAATTACTGAAATGAAATTCTACGGAGTGCTTGGACTCATGTCTATAAAAAAACAACCTCTCATATACATCACTGCCGGTTGATCCAGGCAATATGATGATATAATGTTGCCCATTTAACACAACCTGTTAATGTATTCGCTGGTACCTCTACTCTGTAATACATAAGTTAGTGTTGTGAGGTGCCATACCTCAAGTTAATTTTGTGTTTTCGCCCGCCTTACCCTTAGTTTTTCTTTTCATTCTACAAATTTTTAGTAATTATTGGTTGGGAACCTGATACATTTTTCATCTCTCTATTAACAGCCAAATGTAGATGGGTGATAAATGTTAATTGTGGAAACCCCCTTTAAGTTTACTATTGACTAATATTCCTAAATTTACTGTCGACTAATATTCCTAAGTACTTTTCCAGTGTTTTTTCACTTAGTAAGTAATGTTGGCATGCATTTTCCCTTGCCAATTGCATAATCAGAACAAAATTTGATTAAGACTATTTGCCAAACTGGTTTATTTGTTTTATGTTTTTAGATGCATTGGAGCAAAAAAAAAAAAAACTTGCAAAAGTAATTGTACAGAAGTGACATTATATATGGCAAATTGCAAATGCTATAAATTTACATTCCTTAATCCTTTCAAAATTTACCAAGTTGATCTACAGCCCACTGAGAAAGAATAGTCTGAAGTTGAAAAACATTTTATATCCTTATACAAAACCTACAATAAACTTCTATAAAATACTTACTTTAATGCCAGATGCCGCTGCTCATACCTAGCTGGTCGACACCTCACTGTAACGGCCAGGATCGATATAATCCCGGACATCTAAGCACTTAGATGCTGCGGTCAATAGCAACCACGGCATCTAAGCCGTAAGAAAGAGGGGAGATGCCCCCTACGTCATCTCATCGGCTCCCCCATAACGCAATCACGGGACGCCGATGGTTCTCATGGCAGCCTGAGGGGCTAATGAAGGCCCCCAGGTTGGCAATCTAGGTCCTCCTCTTAAACGGACACTAACTTTTCAAACAACTCATGCTAATCTAATAGTATACCTGATATAACTCAACTTTGTAATTTACTTACTGTTATAATTTTCTTGTTTTATCCATGCAAATTCTGTGTGAAGTTACTGCCACTAGTTGTCTCCCGTCCTGCAATCTGCTGTGTACTACCTGCTGTCAAGCAAAATCCGTCCTTGGTTACAGATTTTGACGGGCTGCAGAAGGTGGGGTGTGTCTCTTACCTGCCTGTCAATAGAAGTCTATGGGGAGGGGAGGAGGCAATAGGAGGGAGCACAGAGAGAGAGAGAGAGAGAGAGAGAGAGTGAGTCAGACACAGACACGATGCATACAAGTCTATGAAGAGGAAAGCGGAGACAAGGAACAGAGTGACAAACACACAGAGGTGCTGGTAATATTTCAATGTCACCCCAGTGCTGGATTCTTAGCTACACTGCTCATTACTACTGTATAAACTCCTTCATGTTGCTGCAGCTTCTATAGAATATATACACTCCTCAACATTGAAATTGCAACACCAAGTCGGAAAAGTTTTGGAATAGTGGAAATCACAGGATCGATAGATAAGTTAATAATATGCAAACGATAAAAAAAATGAAAACAAAATATTCCAAACATCTTGATATATTCAGTATCGATTATGAGCGCCACTTTCAGAAATACACGCACTTACACGACTTGGAATGCTATTAATGAGGTTATTGATGGTTGCCTGGATAATGTTATGTCGTGCTGAATGCACTTGGCACGCAAATCATTAAGATTGGCTGCCGACAGCTCCCTTTGCAATTGCCAACCAATGACGTCCCAGATGTGCTCAATGGGAGACAAGTCCTGAAACGCTGCAGGCATGATAGCACGTTTAGGCCATGCAGGCTGCTCACAGTAGCATGAGCAATATGCGGCCTGGTGTTGTCCTTAAGAAAAGCGGCTTCTGGGACACTTTGGAGAAATAGCCGTACCACTGGTTCCACGATCAACAATGTAACGCCGAGCTGTTAGTGTACCTGAAATCAAGACTAGAGTGGTCCGTACATTTTGCCCCCCCACACCATAATCCCGGGAGTAGGACCGGTGTGACATTCCCTTGAGAAGGCCTCTTCATGGCTTTGCCCATGTGGTCCCCAGACCAATCTCTGGCTATCATTGCATCCGAGACAAAAGTGGGACTAATCGCTGAAGAGGATAGACCTCCATTTCAGCCCCCATTGCTGTCTTGTTGTGCACCATGATAGCCTTTGAGATCAGTGGTGTGTGGTCAATTGAACACCTTCAGCTGGACGTCTGGCTCGTAGCCCAATGTCGTGCAAAAGCCTTCTGATGGTTTGTGTTGACACTGGTTTCCGCCCTAGGCTATAGATGTGATGTCCAATTTCACTTGCAGTACAGAATGGATCACTACGCTCCATTCTTCCAATCAGACGATCCATCTGTGCAGAGGTTTGCCTTTGCGCGTCTCTTGCTGCCATTCCCGTTTTTTGTTGTTCTCCCAAACTCCGGGACACGCAACGTTGAACAGTGCTGACATCTCAGCCTAGACGCGTAGCATTCTGCCGGAGTGATAAACCAAGGTCTCTCAGTTTAAGGATTCTGCCTTTCTCAGTTTGTGACAAGTGGCGATAACTGGCACGTTGACTAACAGGAAGTGTTACACAATCATCCCACACCACTTGATCTGATTTTTGAGGTTTCATGTGGCTAAAAAACTTTGCTTTCAATCTGGCTTTTATACCCCTCCCTCATGCCACAGATTGAAGCGAGGTGCTTAAAAATTTGATTATTTTCAGATCTTCGTGACTCCTGCTACTTCCTCGATATGCATAACATTATGGCTTGCAATTTTAATGTTAAGGAGTGTATATATAATACTATTACGTTATTTAAGCTGCACAGCGAAAAAATATAAAATAAAAAACAATGCTAGAATTGCTGTTTTCTGTTCATTCTGCTTTCAAAAAATATAATAAAAAGTTATCAAAAAGTTGGTTGTACCAATGGTACCAATAAAAATTGCATGTTGTCCAGCAAAATGTGAGGCCTCGTACAGCTACGTAGACAGAAGGATAAAAAAAATTTTGACTCTTAGAATATGGCCATTTAAAAACAAAAACTTGGAAAAGTACTAAAACGCTAAAAAAAACATATCAATTTAGTATTGCCACGATCGTAATGACCCGCAAAAAAAAAATATTACGTTATTTATACCACACGATAAACTGTGAAAAGTCTCCTGAAATGTTAAGTACTCTTTAAGTAGCAGGGCTTAAGAGAGCGGTAAAAGTACCATAGACTGCAATACATAAGTTTTTGTTTGTTTTTTTATTTTTTATTCTTTGTTTTATTTTCATATACAAAAAAAAAGGAAGTACATCATCTATTCCAAATAGCATTAAAACACTCATACTGTATAACCCCCCCCCAAACCCCATCCTAAGGCCTCATGCACACGACTGTAGCCGTGATTTCCGGGTCGGCCGGCTGCGGACTGTCAGCCGCGGGCCGCCCGCAAATCGTAGGACATGCACATGGCCGCCGTCATTGTCATTGGGTTCCTGCGCCGTGCAAAGACCGCAAAAACTACGGTCGTGTGCATGGCCCCATAGAAATGAATGGGGCCGCAATTCTCCCGTGGATTTTCGGGGGAATTGCGGCCGCAAAAACACCTTCGTGTGAATGTGGCCTAACTCTCCCATTTCTATGCAAGAGGAGAAGAAAAAGGAAAAAAAAGAGGGAAATAAATTTTTTCAAACTTTTCCAATATTTCCCCTAAAGTTTTGTAAAAAATTAAAAAAATAAACACAATTGGTATCGCCGAATCCATAAAAACTATTTTCTATTGCTGTTTTTTGATAATCTCTCATCCCCAAAAAAATGGAATAAAAAATAATCAAAAAGTATTATACACTCAACAAATCAGGCCCGCACACTGCTTCATTGACGAAAAGTTATGGGTCTCGGAATATGGTGACACAAAACAATTCTTTATTATCAAATAGTTTTTTATTTTGTAAGTGGTAAAACATACAAAAAAACTTTATAAATTTGAATCGCTGTAATCTTATCCACCTGCAGAATAAAGGTAAAATGTAATTTTTACTGTGAAGTTTTTCAGTACTTTATTTTAAATGATGCCATTAAAAGCTACAACTTGTCCCGCAAAAAAAACCAAGCCCTGATACTGCTATGTCGACAGAATAATTCAAAAGTTATGGCTTTTGGAAGATGGGAAGGAAAACCAAAAAAAATAAAAATAGAAATGGCTGTGGCATCCCTTTCCTCGCTCATCGCCAGCTATTATTATAAAATCCCTGCAGAATTAGAAAGGAAATAATATACAGTGAAGGAAATAAGTATTTGATCCCTTGCTGATTTTATAAGTTTGCTCACTGTCAAAGACATGAACAGTCTAGAATTTTTAGGCTAGGTTAATTTTACCAGTGAGAGATAGATTATATAAAAAAAACAACAGAAAATCACATTGTCAAAATTATATATATTTATTTGCATTGTGTACAGAGAAATAAGTATTTGATCCCTTTGGCAAACAAGACTTAATACTTGGTGGCAAAACCCTTGTTGGCAAGCACAGCAGTCAGACGTTTTTTGTAGTTGATGATGAGGTTTGCACACATGTTAGATGGAATTTTGGCCCACTCCTCTTTGCAGATCATCTGTAAATCATTAAGATTTCGAGGCTGTCGCATGGCAACTCGGATCTTCAGCTCCCTCCAAAAGTTTTCGATGGGATTAAGGTCTGGAGACTGGCTAGGCCACTCCATGACCTTAATGTGCTTCTTTTTGAGCCACTCCTTTGTTGCCTTGGCTGTATGTTTTGGGTCATTGTCGTGCTGGAAGACCCAGCCACGAGCCATTTTTAATGTCCTGGTGGAGGGAAGGAGGTTGTCACTCAGGATTTGACGGTACATGGCTCCATGCATTCTCCCATTGATGCGGTGAAGTAGTCCTGTGCCCTTAGCAGAGAAACAACCCCAAAACATAATGTTTCCACCTCCATGCTTGACAGTGGGGACGGTGTTCTTTGGGTCATAGGCAGCACTTCTCTTCCTCCAAACACGGCGAGTCAGACTGATTAATTGAGTCTGTGGACAGGAGTCTTTTATACAGGTGACCATGTAAGACAGCTGTCTTTAATGCGGGCACCAAGTTGATTTGGAGCGTGTAACTGGTCTGGAGGAGGCTGAACTCTTAATGGTTGGTAGGGGATCAAATACTTATTTCTCTGTGCACAATGCAAATAAATATATATAATTTTGAAAATGTGATTTTCTTTTTCTTTTTTTATATAATCTATCTCTCACTGGTAAAATTAACCTAGCCTAAAAATTCTAGACTGTTCATGACTTTGACAATGGGCAAACTTACAAAATCAGCAAGGGATCAAATACTTATTTCCTTCACTGTATATGTTTTACTAACTATATAATTGAAAATATATTTGGGCCGATACCTACAAACTATAAAAACAGGTCTAAACCCCTTAATGACCGCCCATATGCCTTTTTCATGGCGGTCATTAAGGGTACTTCTGTCATTGCGCCGCCTTTCACGACGCTGTGTCATAAGCCCGGCACAGGTGTCCTGTGCCAGTTGGAACTGCTAAAGACTGCCGGGCTCCTGCTCTAATGGACGAGATCATACTTACCTCCAATCCTTGCCGTTTAACCCCTTAGGTGTCGTGGTCGATCGCGACCACGGCATTTAAGTGATTTTTTTAGAGAGAGGCCACTCCTTCTGTCACTCCATCGGCACCCCCTTACAAAATGCTTTACTATGAAATTATTCTTTATTTTAAAAATCTATACATAATTGGTATCGCCGCATCCGTAATGACCCAAACTATAAAATTATTATAGCCTCATACAGCAGAAAAATAAAAAGATGTCCTATTGTTTACTTCTACATCTCCTATGCAGGCCTATGTGTCTTCATGGTAACAGACAACAAATAAACTCTGTGTAGTTTGATCCTGCAGTCATGCTACCTTCACCTGCCCCCTAGTTTTTGCTAATATACATTTGGTAGTGAGGGACTGATGGAGTATAACTGCATGATCAGACTACAAAGGGTTTGTTTGATTGTTTTCTGTTACCATGGAGACACATAGGTCTGTATGGGAGCTGTAAAAACAGAACAATAGGACATTATTAATAAATACTATTTCCAATGATGCTTCATTTTTCATTTTAGATTAATTGGGGCAATACAAAAAATGGGGTTAAAAAGGTGTATATTAAACATTAAACACATGGTCAATTTTAGCAGTTGCCAAAACCTTTTTGGATACTGGCTAGCACATAAAATTGGTTGCAATCACGGACATAAGGCCAGACGTATGCAACCGTATGCCATTGACTCCAATAAAAAAAAGTTAGTACACTTTTTTGTATACAGTTGTATTAAAAAGCTCATTTCACTTTTTCATACTGTTGGGGCTGCGAAATCCCAACATATCTCAGCGAAATATATGCCAAAAGGACAAACTTTAGGCATAAGGTTGCCCATTGAAATTTAAGGACACAACAGTGTATACATCGGGAGATTCTGCCCTAATTTTTATGCCAATATATACAGACGTGGTGTGAATCGAGCCTTCCAATTTTTGAAATACCTTGTGTAAATTATGCAATTTTGCAAATTTTAATAAAATTTGGCAATTGGTAGGTTACATAGTTAGTACGGTTGACACATATGTCCATCAAGTTCAACCAAGGGATGGGAGAAAAGTTATATTTGTATTTTGCGAAATTGTTTCTGTATTCTACTTAATTCAAACCGCTCTAATGTACTGAGAGATTTTCAGACCTTTGAGAAGCTGTACGACATATCCACGAATGAACAGCTTGTTTATACAGTCACTGCATTGAAGATGAATGGACAAAAGTCTTCTTTCAGAAAATAATCTTCCTCATGGGAAATCAGATGCACAGGACGAGTGAAATTTCCTCCAGCCTTTTTTAACAGGTTGCTGCTACTTTCTTAGAGACAGACTATTATATCACAAGGTGCACCGTTCTCTTCTTTCTCTGCATCGTGAAAGTAATGATCCATAGCTGTTTTCTAATTTATTTGTATTACAAATTATTATGAAACATCTGTGTACAAACGAAGAGGTTATTCACACAACAGGTTTAATCGGCCATGTTAAACAGTCCCCACACAACCCCACAAAGGTTGCACAAATATGGCGTGCACCATAATTTGCACCTTTTAACACCCCTAACGTGGCGTAAACCTCTGATATATTCCATAGCTATGATTAAGAACTGAAAAGTTCGAAACGCGTAGGCGTTCTCTCCCGGGATTTTTTAATTTTGTGTTTTCATTTTGACTTAAATAAACAGTTTTGGATTTTTTCACATCATATCGTGTGCTGGACCTCTAAATTTTTTCCTTGGATTTCTACCTACTCCAGCCGTAGCTCTCTTGCCCGTGCACCGAATAATCATGGAATGTGGCATCCTTACTTCGAATGAGTGGTGAGCGGACCAATTTTTCTTGTATATTTTTTACTTTCTGATATATTCCTCCCACTATGTTTTAAAGATAAGCACAAGTATGTAGTGCTCCACAGATCACACCATGGGATTGCTTTACTAAGATTGGTGTTCCATATGCCAGTCTTAGTCTGAAGTCCGCAGGAGTAACATGCGACAAATTTATTAAGAGGCACGCGCCTCATAACACATTTGTCGCATCTTGTGCTATTCGTGCGACACAAAATGAAATATATATTCCCTGCCCCTTCTGCTAAGCCCTACTCACGTTTTTAAAAGTAGCCTAAGCGGCAGATAATGACAAAAAGTTGAATATTATTGCGCAAATTTGGCATGCACCATAATTTGCAACTTTTTTGCGCTAGAAAACAGGCGAAAAGCTGTTAATAAATTTTCTCCCATGACTTTACAGCAAGGATGTCCTTTTGACGTATCTTTGGACAGTATAGGTCGAGATCCTGCCATCTTAACTGTCTTAAAAAGCGAGGCATACTTTTTTTTAATGATAGTCTATGGCAGATGTATTCAACTCTATGGGCACAAGTCTGGACGTATGTTCCGCAGGACCATTTCAAACGGTCTGACCGAACCTATTTCCCAAACGCACTGGGACAAGAAAAATATTATTCTATGTCGTCCTCTAAAATATGAAGAACAAGTCCCTATGTTGCTGTTAGTTTGCGTCATTCGACCTGCGCGTACGGTCAGGATTTGCATCGGTAATACAGGTGCAGAATTGCGCCCATATAACATGTAAAACTGCCCTAATTCTACATAACTCATCTTAATCAAGAATGCAAATAAATTTTGTAAGGAAACAATGCAGATGGGCAATAAATTTGTAAAATATATCTCAACTCCTGCCATCTACGTCGGAGGTATACGTTGGGTGGACTACGGATGTATACCTTCGACGGTAGGCTGCAACATATCCCACTATAAAGGCATACAGTGGGATACATTGCTCGTACCTAGCTTACAGAGTGCTACCTGGACAGTGACGTCAGGAGCTTTACAACACCGGAACCCCCGGCCAGAGCATCAGAAGAGCACTGCCTCGGGACTCTGGTCACTGTCCAAACATGGACTGGCATCCTTCACACAAAGGCTCCCATGTTAAAAAAAACAACATATAGTACGAGGTATAATTTCTTTGCGGGATCCCTTTCAGATGGAATAGCGTCGTCTACTACGCTATTCCATTATTTTAAAAAAAGGTATACTGTCGTATACAGCCCAACGGAGGCCAATGGACACTCTTTTGACCTCTGTCGGGATAATGGAGCCCTATGGACCCGTTAAGTGTGTACGCCGGAAGCTTCCCCGATGTACATGTTAAACGTAGGACATAAACGCTGTGTGCAAGGGGCCTTAGAAACAAAGTAACAAGCCTTTTATCTTCTTTTTTTTACCATTTTTAATAAGATCTGGCACTTTTCTGCATGGAAAAATAATGGTGAGCGACGACAGGTAAGCTACGACCCACTCATAGAAGTAGCGTGCACCATGTTGATGAATATGGACCACTCTGCATAGAAAATGAATACTGGTGCACCACTCTTCAGCGCACCAGTACTAGTCAATTTGCCCAAATATTTCCAGATCAAAGCAAAAACCCAAAATTATTTTGAGCCATTCTACCACCAGTGAAGCTACGCAGTTATCTATGAAGCTCTACTCTCAGGCTATGAGAAAGAAGGCTCATCGTCAACAAAAAAATACATATTAGGCCCTGTTCACATCTGCCTCAGGGCATTCTGTTCTGCTCCGTCAGAGGAGCAGAACAAGGGAATACTGGAAGCAACAGTCCCGTTGTACCACGGACACCACCGGTGGCCGGCAGAACCCATTGACTTTAATATGTACAGTTGGCTTTCCGTTGGGGTGTCCATGGTTTTACTGGAGACAATAGCGCAGCATGCTGTGGTATTGTGTCCGGGAATCTCAGCCGAATCTGAGACAGAGGCTCCTAATGGAGCCTCCAATGCACACGATGAGTATTACGTGCGGTTTTGGCGCGCGTATTTCAGTCTGGCAAAACCTTAGCGTAATATGGTACCACCATGGGCAATGAGATTCCAGGATCTCATGTCCATGCTGCGGTATTTTTCGGGACGTAAATTGACCCGCGGTGCGTATTTTCAAAATCGTGGCATGTCAATTTATCCCACGATTCCGCTTGTGGATTGTATTTCCCTAGTTATGGAGAAATACGCAGCAAAACCCGCAGTGGGAAAACACTGCGATTTACAC
The DNA here is from genome assembly GCF_050947455.1 of Rhinoderma darwinii. Lineage (NCBI taxonomy): Eukaryota > Metazoa > Chordata > Amphibia > Anura > Rhinodermatidae > Rhinoderma > Rhinoderma darwinii. The sequence goes on from NC_134699.1 coordinate 55,775,313, forward strand.
ATCAAAGCGTAAAAACCACACCAAAAAAAGCATAAAAAAATGCACCTTCAAGTGCGTTTTTTTGCTGCGAATTTCTTTCGGTTCTGCTGTGTATTTTCTGCAACAAAATATGCAATGGGTGCATGTAACCTAAGGGAATGTTCACACGCAAAAGTAAAAACGGCTTTAAAATACAGAGCTTTTTTCAAGGGAAAATAGCCTCTGATTTTCAGCCGTTTTTACAGCATCAAACGTTTTTTGATGCGTTTTTTCGATCTGTTTCCCTATTGACACAATGAAAAAACGGCTCTAAAAACATCTCAAGAAGTGGCATGCACTTCTTTTTACGGGGCGTTTTTAACGTGCCATTTTTTTTAAACCGCTGCGTAAAGAAACGCCCCGTCTGATTGAAATCAATGGGCAGATGTTTGGAGGCGTTCAGCTTCCGTTTTTTTAGGCGTTTTTCGAGGCGTTTACGCCCCGAAAAACGCCTGAAAACACTGCGTGTGAACATACTCTAAGAGTGTACAGGAAGTTAAACATTTTAATTGTAATTTGTTAAGAATTTTGTTTTGCAATTTTTTTTAGGATTAAAACAAAATTGCAATGTTATAATATGCTACAACATAACGATAAAACTTAATGTAGGTTGATTAAAAAATAATGTTTTCAACGCTCACTAGAATTTTGTTAGTTAAAACCTTATATAAGTAACTGCTATATAAGCAACTGAGATAAATAAATTAATCCATCAAGAATTATTGGCCATGCTCTGAGTTTTGAAAAAAAATCCAAAATCAGGATGCAACAGGGCAAGGTTTGTTTCTACGGCATGTTGACTTAAGTAAAAAAAAAAAAAATGAATGGACAAAAGTCTTCTTTCAGAAAATTGCTTTTTCTCCTGAGAAATCAGATTCCACAAGACATGAATAGGATTTTCAATCTGTCCAGAGTGGTGGAGCCGCTAAGAATTTGTTTTAGAGTGCAACAGAACAAGATTGGCTTTCTTACTACGGAACGCACCAAGCCGTCCTTTCTTGTGTGCTTAAAGGGGTTTTCTGGTCTTGGGGCAGTTTTCTATACTGATGACCTATCCACAGGTTAGGTCATCAGTATATGATCGGTGGGGGTCCAACACCCGGACACCACACCGATCAGCTGTTCCGGCTGCCTCCGGCCCCGGGAGTTATACCATGCTCGGAGCCGGAAACAGAAGGCTCCGACCACTATATAGCGGCCACTATACTGTGACCAGAGCCATCTGATCCGAACACTTTACAACTCTCGCTGGCAAAGACAGCCGAAACAGCTGATCGGTGTGGTGTCCGGGTTTCAGTACCCATTTATCCATTGAACTCTCATGATGTTTAACGGATACCATTAATGTTTATGGTGACTGATATGCCCATGTATGTCAGGAGCTATTTCCCGACGTATATGTTAAGCGTAAAAAATCTGTGCTGTGAACATAGCCTACACATGGGTTTTTTTGATGAGGCAAAAAAAAAACACTAAACAATGGAGGTCTATGGGAGAAAAACTCCACTTACTGGCTGAAAAAAAAAAAAGTCAAACCAACCCCATGCTATGATTGGAAAAAAAAGCCACTGACCCCAAAAAAACATAAGCCCTAATGTCCAAGACCTTGTGTGCCGCCGAGCCCCGTCCATGAAAGATAAGACATGTTGTATCTTTCCACGGATCAGAGAGTAGGGTCCGTGATTCACCCACTAAAGTAAATGGGTCCGTGAAAACTATCGGGTGCCACTCGGTCAGGGAGAAATCAATTTCTGATCCAATTCATTACAAGTTCATGTCATATCTATATTGATGATCTGATATATTGCAATTTAAGAAGAACAAGCTTGAAAAAACATATGCCACCGATGTCTGATGGGCAGGATCTGGCCGCTGAGACCTACACCAAACACTAGAACAAAGGGCTCTAAGAATACACTGAGGAGCCATCAGAAGACAAAATAGCATGAAGCATTCCTAGCACTGCTGCAACTTCATTCCAGCGATTGGCAGAGGTCACAGTGGTCAGACCCGCCGATCAGACATTGGTGGCACATCTTAGCGATACGCCACTAATGCCTGTAATGAACAAATCTCATGCACACGCTGCGTAAAAAAATCAGCCGAAAAACCGTTCATAAATTGACCTGTGGTATATTTTTTTAAGCCGCAGCATGTCAATTTATGCTGTCGAATCCCTGCTTTTCGGTTGCTGATTTTCCCCATTGAATTAAGTGGGGAGGTAAAACCCGCAACAGACGTGTTGCGACTTTTGCGCCGCAAAATTCGCGATTGAGAAAAAAACAAACTATTTTTTATTTGAAATTACTAAAAAAGTTTATACTTACCCCCAGCCATAGTCCTAGCAACGCGATCCTCTTTTCTGAATGCAGCCCAGCCCCCTGTGATGATGTTTCATCCCATGTGACTGCTGCAGCCAATCAAAGGCTGCAGCTGTCACATGGACTACAGTGTCATCCCAGGAGGCCGGGCCACGCTCAGAAGAGAGGGACGTTTCGCCGCGACTACAGCCGGAGTAAGTATAAACTTTTTCTTTATTGCTGCAGGATTTCCACAGCGGACATGCCAACTATACCACAATTTGGTGCGTTTTTTCGGACCGCTTTCCCTGCGACTACCAGGGCGGATACAATGTATACTTTTATGCAGCGTATCTGACTAGTGTGTTCCTACCCTTAATCCTCGTTCACAAAGGAAAAAAAAAAAAGTTTCCCTCCGTTAGGAGCCTCCGTCGCAGATCTGACAGAGATTACCAGAGATTACCGGAGAAAATAGTGCAGCATACACCCCGCTGGAAAGCTGGCGGAATCCATCAAATTGGGTTCCCTCGGCCGCCGGTGATATCTGTCGTGCAATGGAAATGTTGCTTCCGTTATTCCCTGGTCTCTGACAGAGCAAAACAATGCAACACACCGACGCAGGTGTGAATGAAGTCTTATTCATAAATAAGTTGAAATGTAAAATTATATAGAGCTAATGTTTATACAGGAAAATACAAAATATCCATTATTTATAATCAAAACCCATACATGTAATTAATAAAAAACATAATTAAAACTAATGTACATTTGTATATTGTCTTCATCAGAATCTGCTTACCTGTAAAAACTGTCAAAAGTACCAGAAAAGCGACCAGTGCAAGAAAAAGCTTCATTTTGGTTCTTCACTCTGGACACGGTTTTAGAAATGAATATGACTTATGAAGAATTCAACCTCTTAAAGTCTCAACCTCAGCTAAAATCAGACGCCCCCTTCCTGGCTGGAGCCTTTCTCTGGTCTGCAGGAGTTTGGGAATATGTGTAAAGATTCCAGGAATTTGTACCGTCAGTGTGACTTTCCCAGTCCGTCCCAGTAGCAAAGGTTACTTATCACCTAAATAGCTTCGGAGCATAATTCATACTTTTGTACGTTTTATCCAAATGAATCAAATTCCTTCTTCTTAAAACAAAATTTAGGATTTTTGTGAAAAGTATGTCAGTTTTTGCTCCGATTTGTTATGATTTCTCTTGCAGCATATGATGCAGTTATTGCTGGAGCATCACAAGTAATAAACAATAGTGGTGATAGTGCAGGCATGTCTTCCGACTTGAGGGTGTTTAATATAGAAATACCAGTCAGTCGTCTTGTAAAAACAATCTCAGATGGGAAATCTTTCCTATGGCACCGACAGGACCCAACAGGAATCTGCAGTAGGACAAGTGGCAACTATTTTCTATTCCGCTAAACATGTGCATAACAAGAAAAGAAGGGGCTTCTGTAACCCCATATTCTTAAATTCTCTGCAGAGGGGTGTTTAAAGGGTAACTAAACGTTCAGAAAACTTCTGACATGTTATAGTGACATGTCAGAAGTTTTGATCGATGGGGGTCCGAGCTCTGAGACCTCCACCAATCGCTAAAACGAAGCAGCAGAAGAGCCCGGATGAGCGCTGACCGGTTTTGTCTCCGATCGATTTTTCTCAGAAACTCCACCGTGCGCTTCTGCAGCTTCGTTTTAGTGATCGGTGGAGGTCTCAGTGCTCAGACCCCGACCGATCAAAACGTCTGACATGTCAGAAGTTTTCTGAAAGTTTAGTTACCCTTTAAACATACTTCAGTGTGGGTTTATTAAACTAGTGGCTAGCTTTTCTATTAGTAATGCTTAAATTACATAGTGTACAAACATTGATTTGTTTTGTTGCTTCGTTACTCCTCTATATACCCTGGCATATACTTCTTGGTTAAATGGGTTTTCTCATTATTATTATAAATGTCTCATCGGTCGGGGTACGGAGAACAGGGGTCCCATGGGAATGGAGCAGGACAGCACATGCACATGTTTGGCCACCACTCCATTCGCTTTCTAAAGGGCTGCGGGACATAGCCAGTAGTCATTGTCTCTGACGGATTTGCAAACCACCAAATGCAATATATACAGTATATATAGTGTAGAAGGAGAATGATGGACTGCACTCCTGGCTAAAATGTTCAGGTGCTATAAGGGTTCGGGTTTGGATAGCCCACAATTTGTATAGGAAAAACAACCCAAGCACTCAAATATATATAGTAACTGAACCAAGCTTACTGCATAGATACAATAACAGAACCAAGCCTAGTGCATATAGTAACAGAACCAAGCCTACTGCATAGATATAGTAACAGATCCAAGCCTAGTGCATAGATATAGTAAGAGCACCAAGCCTAGTGCATAGATATAGTAACAGAACCAAGCCTAGTGCTTAGATATAGTAACAGAACCAAGCCTACTGCATAGATATAGTAACAGAACCAAGCTTACTGCATAGATATAGTAAACGTACCATGCCTAGTGCATAGATATATAGTAAGAGCACCAAGCCTAGTGCATAGATATAGTAACAGAACCAAGCCTAGTGCTTAGATATAGTAACAGAACCAAGCTTACTGCATAGATATAGTAACAGAACCAAGCTTACTGCATAGATATAGTAACAGAACCAAGCTTACTGCATAGATAAAGTAAACGTACCATGCCTAGTGCATAGATATAGTAAGAGCACCAAGCCTAGTGCATAGATATAGTAACAGAACCAAGCCTACAGCATAGATATAGTAACAGAACCAAGCTTACTGCATAGATATAGCAACAGCTCTGAGGAAATCCCGTTCAGGGATGAAACGCGTCAGCTGACTCAATCAAACAGGGCGGGTAGTGACGTCTAATCCCTGCCTTGCAAATCCCTGTCCAATGTTGCTGGCCATTCAACGACTCAAGTGGAGTGATTACTTCTTTGCACCGCTTTCGTCGTTAAAACGCGTTTGATTGACAGACAGGGCTAGTCATAGTGCCCTGTCAATCAACGCCTTATAACTATGCAAGCGGCACAATGAAGTCATCGCGCCGCTTTCATCATTCAACCGCTGCAGACCTGGTCAGAAGAGAGCAGGTCTGCATTGCCACCCTGGAGGCCGCTCTTGTCAGAGGAAACCAGCAGCCTCCAACATATACAGAGGAAAGGACTTCAACTCCCACACAAACAGAAGGACTTGTGATCAGGGTCCAGGCTAGTGTGGGAATTGTATAGATGTTAGTAGGTACCTAGTGCACACAAAAAGAAAGTGACACTAGTGGATACAGTCCTGAGACTCAAAGGCTGGGTTCACACAGAGTTTTTTTGCAGGAGGAAAATCTGCCTCAAAATTCCGTTTGGAATTTTGAGGCAGATTTTCGTGTGCCTGCACGCCGATTTTCATGGCGTTTTTCGCCCGCGGCCATTGAGTACAACGGGCATAAAACGCCGCGAAATACGCTTTGGAGGTCAGAGGCGTAAACGCCCGAAGATAGGGCATGTCCCTTCTTTTTCCTGCGAGCCGGTTTCTCCGCTCGCAGGAAAAAAACGCCTCCTCTATTTATGAAATCAATGGGAGGCATTTTCGGACATTTCTTGGCGTGTTTTGCGGCGCGGTTTCCGCGTCAAATAACTTGTCAAAAACTCTTATTTATTTATTTTTTGTATCTTTTTAAACAAATGCAATAAAGGTTACGTTTTAGATTAAGGGTCACATCCTGCCACTATTGTATATTATGTTGTATTTATGTACTGAGCTTGGTTCTGGTGTTGTATTTATGTACTGAGCTTGGTTCTGGTGCTGTATTTATGTACTGAGCTTTGTTCTGGTACTGTATATATGTATTGAGCTTTGTTTTGGCGCTATATATATGTACTGATCCTTGTTCTGGAGCTGTATATATGTACTGAGCTTTGTTCTGGTTCTGTATTTATGTACTGATATTGGTACTGGCACCGTATGTATGTACTGATCTTGGTTCTCGCACTGTATCTACAGGGGGCTCTATGGGGGCCACTATCTACAATCGGCACGGTGTGCGTGTGTATGGGACACAGTGTATGGGACACAGTGTATGGTGCTATTATAATCATGGAAAGTGTATGGCGTTATTATAATTAGAGGTGTAGTGTATGGTACTATTATATTTAGGGGCGTATTGTGTGGCATCATGAAAATGTTATCTTTGTTTATAGGTGCAGAAATGTTTGAAACAAGAGAAGCTGCAGACATCTGAGTTGCAAACTGCAGAAATGGGCTGTGACCGGGAGAAGTCATCATAGAGGTCTGGACTGGATGGAGAAGAAAAGAGAATCTGACGTCACCTGTGAATCACTTAATGTAAATGTTTATTCTGCCTCTAATCAGCACTGTAGTCACTGTATGATTTGCAGTGAGATGATGGGTGGTATGATTATGATATGTTTTTTTTTTGTGTGAAACAGCAACTCCCAGCATATCCTTACCATTGTTCGGGCCATGCTGGGAGTTGTATACAATTTAGTGCAAACCTATACGGCAGGGGTTGCACTAAATTGAGCTGTATTTGTGCTGGTGCTTGTATATACAGTGAAGGAAATAAGTATTTGATCCCTTGCTGATTTTGTAAGTTTGCCCACTGTCAAAGACATGAACAGTTTAGAATTTTTAGGCTAGGTTAATTTTACCAGTGAGAGATAGATTATATTTAAAAAAAAAAAAGAAAATCACATTGTCAAAATTTATATATATTTATTTGCATTTTGCACAGAGAAATAAGTATTTGATCCCTTTGGCAAACAAGACTTAATACTTGGTGGCAAAACCCTTGTTGGCAAGCACAGCAGTCAGACGTTTTTTGTAGTTGAGGATGAGGTTTGCACACATGTTAGATGGAATTTTGGCCCACTCCTCTTTGCAGATCATCTGTAAATCATTAAGATTTCGAGGCTGTCGCTTGGCAACTCGGATCTTCAGCTCCCTCCATAAATTTTCGATGAGATTAAGGTCTGGAGACTGGCTAGGCCACTCCATGACCTTAATGCGCTTCTTTTTGAGCCACTCCTTGGTTGCCTTGGCTGTATGTTTCGGGTCATTGTGGTGCTGGAAGACCCAGCCACGAGCCATTTTTAATGTCCTGGTGGAGGGAAGGAGGTTGTCACTCAGGATTTGACGGTACATGGCTCCATCCATTCTCCCATTGATGCGGTGAAGTAGTCCTGTGCCCTTAGCAGAGAAACACCCCCAAAACATAATGTTTCCACCTCCATGATTGACAGTGGGGACGGTGTTCTTTGGGTCATAGGCAGCATTTCTCTTCCTCCAAACACGGCGAGTTGAGTTAATGCCAAAGAGCTCAATTTTAGTCTCATCTGACCACAGCACCTTCTCCCAATCACTCTCAGAATCATCCAGATGTTCATTTGCAAACTTCAGACGGGCCTGTACATGTGCCTTCTTGAGCAGGGGGACCTTGCGGGCACTGCAGGATTTTAATCTACTACGGGGTAATGTGTTACCAATGGTTTTCTTGGTGACTGTGGTCCCAGCTGCCTTGAGATCATTAACAAGTTCCCCCCGTGTAGTTTTCGGCTGAGCTCTCACCTTCCTCAGGATCAAGGATACCCCACGAGGTGAGATTTTGTATGGAGCCCCAGATCGATGTCGATTGACAGTCATTTTGTATGCCTTCCATTTTCTTACTATTGCACCAACAGTTGTCTCCTTCTCACCCAGCGTCTTACTTATGGTTTTGTAGCCCATTCCAGCCTTGTGCAGGTCTATGATCTTGTCCCTGACATCCTTAGAAAGCTCTTTGGTCTTGCCCATGTTGTAGAGGTTAGAGTCAGACTGATTAATTGAGTCTGTGGACAGGAGTCTTTTATACAGGTGACCATGTAAGACAGCTGTCTTTAATGCAGGCACCAAGTTGATTTGGAGCGTGTAACTGGTCTGGAGGAGGCTGAACTCTTAATGGTTGGTCGGGGATCAAATACTTATTTCTCTGTGCACAATGCAAATAAATATATATAATTTTGACAATGTGATTTTCTGTTTTTTTTTTTATATAATCTATCTCTCACTGGTAAAATTAACCTAGCCTAAAAATTCTAGACTGTTCATGTCTTTGACAGTGGGCAAACTTACAAAATCAGCAAGGGATCAAATACTTATTTCCTCCACTGTATGTAATTGTACTTATTAAGTGATTGTAGTAGTGTTCACTTAACTGATTGCCCTGCTGGGCTAAATAATATACAATAGTGGCAGGATGTGACCATTAATCTAAAATGTAACCTTTATTGGATTTGTTGAACCCCTTAATGAGCAGCCTATTTTAGACCTTAAAGAGGCTCTGTCACCAGATTATAACTTGACTATCTCCTACATAATCTGATCGGCGCTGTAATGTAGATAACAACAGTGGTTTTTATTTTGAAAAACGATCATTTTTGAGCAAGTTATGAGCAATTTTAGATTTAGTTTCTTAATGCCCAACTGGGCATGTTTTTACTTTTGACCAAGTGGGTGTTGTAAAGAAGTGTATGAGGCTGACCAATCAGTGACCAATCAGTGTCATACACTTCTCATTGTTCCAGCCCAGCATGATCAACAGCACAGTGAGATTGTGCAGTGAAAGAAGCTGGGCTGGAACAATGAGAAGTGTATGACACTGATTGGTCACTGATTGGTCACTGATTGGTCAGCCTCATACACTTCTTTACAACACCCACTTGGTCAAAAGTAAAAACACACCCAGTTGGGCATTAAGAAACTAAATCTAAAATTGCTCATAACTTGCTCAAAAATGATCGTTTTTCAAAATAAAAACCACTGTTGTTATCTACATTACAGCGCCAATCAGATTATGTATAGGGGGAGATAGAAAAAAAATCTGAAATTTCGCCACTCTTTTTTGCGTCCTAAATCTACGCCGTTTATTGTGTGGTATAAATAAGTCGGGTTGTTACGATTACAACGATATCAAATTTGTATCATTTTTGTATGTTTTACTACTTTTACACAGTAAAAACGCTTTTTTTTTCAAAATTATTTGTTTTTGTGTCTCCATATTTGAAGAGCCGTAACGTTTTTATTTTTTCGCCGATGCGGTTGTATGAGGGCTTTTTTTTTGCGGGAAGACTTGTAGTTTTTATTGGTACCATTTTGGAGTAGATGCGACTTTTTGATCACTTTTTAATCACATTTTTTTTAAAGTCAGGATTCACAGAAAAAAAAAAATTTCTGTCGTTTTTTATTTAATTTTTTTACGGCGTACACCGTGCGGGTTAAGTAATGTAATAACCTTATAGTCGGGGTCGTTACGGACGTGGCGATACCAAATATGTGTAACTATTTAACTTTATTTTGGTTTTTTAATAGTAAAGCAGTTTTTAAGGGGAGAAAGTGGGTTTTTCATTTTTTTTTCCCTTTTTTTTAAACTTTTTTACTAGTCCCACTAGGGGACTTTAATATGCGATTATCCGATCGCATTTATAATACACTGCAATACTTCTGTATTGCAGTGTATTATGCCTGTCCGTGTAGGCATGAGGCATGATCTAGCAGGCATTTACTACAGGCAGACCTGGAGGCCTTTATTAGGCCCCCGGCTGCCATAGAAGACAGACACTCGGCGATCTTATCACCAGGTGTCAGTGGGATGAGAGGGAGCTCCTTCCCGTACTCCAAAACCACTCCGATGCGGCGCACGCTATTGAGCGCCACATCTGAGGGGTTAAACGGGTGAGATCGATACTAATATCGATCTCACCCATTCAAGCAGGGACGCCCCCCAGCCCTCAGCTACCTCTGGCAGCTAAGAGCAGGGAGATTTAACGGCTCCCTGCTCTCTTTATTTATTCCGATGCAGCGCCGTAAAAAGGCTATTGCATCGGAATAAAGCCCGTTAGGGGCCGTCGTAAAAACACTATGGGGCAGTCACTAACGGGTTAAAAAGATACAAAAAATAAATAAACACAGAGTGATGTATATATGCACTGAGCTTTGTTCTGGTGTTGTATATATGTAATGAGCTTTGTTCTGGTGTTGTATATATGTACTGAGCTTTGTTCTGGTGCTGTATATATGTAATGAGCTTTGTTCTGGTGTTGTATATATGTAATGAGCTTTGTTCTGGTGTTGTATATATGTAATGAGCTTTGTTCTGGTGTTGTATATATGTAATGAGCTTTGTTCTGGTGTTGTATACATGTACTGAGCTTTGTTCTGGTGTTGTATATATGTACTGAGCTTTGTTCTGGTGTTGTATATATGTAATGAGCTTGGTTTTGGTGCTGTATAGATGTAATGAGCTTTGTTCTGGTGTTGTATATATGTAATGAGCTTTGTTCTAATGTTGTATATATGTAATGAGCTTTGTTCTGGTGTTGTATATATGTAATGAGCTTTGTTCTGGTGTTGTATATATGTAATGAGCTTTGTTCTGGTGTTGTATACATGTACTGAGCTTTGTTCTGGTGTTGTATATATGTACTGAGCTTTGTTCTGGTGTTGTATATATGTAATGAGCTTGGTTTTGGTGCTGTATATATGTAATGAGCTTTGTTCTGGTGTTGTATATATGTAATGAGCTTTGTTCTGGTGTTATATATATGTACTGAGCTTTGTTCTGATGTTGTATATATGTAATTAGCTTTGTTCTGGTGTTGTATATATGTAATGAGCTTTGTTCTGGTGTTGTATACATGTACTGAGCTTTGTTCTGGTGTTGTATATATGTACTGAGCTTTGTTCTGGTGCTGTATATATGTACTGAGCTTTGTTCTGGTGTTGTATATATGTAATGAGCTTTGTTCTGGTGTTGTATACATGTACTGAGCTTTGTTCTGGTGTTGTATATATGTAATGAGCTTTGTTCTGGTGTTGTATATATGTTGGTTGGGGGGTGCGAAACTGAATCTTTGTGCTGGAGAACCTGGCTACACCTCTGGGGGTTCTATTGGGGCATTATACTTTGGGGAGGTACTATGGGAGCATGATACTGTTTGGGCTGAAACAAGTGTCTAAGGGCGGGGATTAGTGAGAGTTAGGGTATGTGCACACGACCGCTTTTCAGATGGAATGGAGGCGTTTTACTACTCGAATTACGCCTGAAAAGACGGCTCCAATACGTCGGCAAACATCTGCCCATTGCTTGCAATTGGTCTTACGATGTTCTGTGCAGACAAGCTGTCATTTTACGCGTCACTGTCAAAAGACGGCGTGTAAAATTACGCCTGCGTCAAAGAAGTGTAGGACACTTCTTGTGACGTAATTGGAGCCGGTTTTCATTTACTCCATTGAAAAACAGCTCCAATTACGTCCGTAATGGACGCTGCGAAAAACCTGAGTACATGCAAAAACATCTGAAATTCAGGAGCTGTTTTCTCTTGAAAACCACTCCGTAATTTCAGACGTATTTGGCGTTGTCGTGTGCACATACCATAAGACTAATAGACTATTTGCGATACTTAAAGTGCAGCTAAACAATTGACAAACTTCTGACATGTCATAGTGACATGTCAGAAGTTTGGATTGGTGGGGGTCCGAGCAGGGGCGTAGCTAAAGGCTCATGGGCCCGGGTGCAAGAATTCAGCTTGGGCCCCCCTACCCCTCCCCAGCACCACCATCATCATCAGACCCCTGCGCGCTCCTATGCCCAGACGCCTTGCCCAACAGCCCCCATAGTATAATGCCCCCACACAGTTAATGCTCCCATAGCTGCCCCCAATATCAGCCCCCCCATACAGTATAATGCCCCCATATGTGCATAATTACTTACCTATCCCCGTTCTCACGTCGGGTGGAGGATCCTTCGCCTCCTCCGGTGTGTACTATGAGTGACTCCGAGCAGAAAGGCGCGATGATGTCGCTACATCCCGTCTGCCTGCGTCGAGCCTCTCACGGCACAGGGAATGCTGGATCAAGGAGATGTCAGCTCCTTGCTCCAGCATTGATTGGAACCGGGACCTCGGTGAGTGACTCACGAGCCCCCAGGGGGACGCGACCCACAGTGTAGGGATGTCACGATACCAAAATTTGGACTTCGATACCGATACTTCGTTTACTTTGCCAACAGTAATAAAAATAAAAATAAAGTTCTTCCATTTTCTGATGTGAGGCACGAGGTGCGATGATGAATTTTGAATGTGCCTCACATTAATAGTAATTAACCTCATCATGTTTCTCAGTCATAATGGGTTAATGTGTAAGGTACATGATGGGGTTAATTACTATTAATGTGAGGCACATGGAGGTTAAATTCATCATCGCACCTCGTGCCTCACAATTAGGCCCCATGCACACGACCGTAAATAACCTCCATTCACTTTCATTGAGCGCGGACACATTTCCGTAGCGCTACGGATGGGTGTCCGTGCCGTAGAAATGTTCCGAAAATTACGGAACATGTCCGACCTTTTGCATTTTGCGGGCCGTTCTCCCATACTTTGTATGGGAGCACGGCCCGAAAATGCGGGTGGCAGTCGGCGACCGGCCGTGCCCGCAATCGCGGGCCCTGATTGCGGGCACGGTCGTGTGAATGGGGCCTAAGTGATAGAAAGCAATTTTTATTTTATTTTTTTACAAAGTACACATCATAAATGATGCAAAAAAATTGTTGTGCAGGTAATTACGGGCGCGCCAATACCGAGTATGTGTATGTTTTATGTATTGAGACTTATTTTAATGTTTATTATTTAAAAAGTGTATGTGTATTTTTTTAATTTAACATTACTTTGTTTTTATTTTATTTTTAAACTTCAATGTACTGGCCTATAGCTATATGCCAGTACATTAGCCTGTGTACGGATAGTACACAGGCAGTTGTTAGGACATACCTCAGTATGCCCTAACAACAGGAAATATGGTAGGACAGCCCTGGGGTCCTTCAACAGACCCTGGGCTGTCTGCCCATATATGGTATGTCCCTTAATCGCATCACAGGAATTCCCTGTGACGCGATCCTGGGGCATCCCCCCTTCTCATTTTCCCCTGAATGCTGCAGTCAGCTTTGATCGCAGCATTCAGGAGAATAGCGGCGGAGATGAGCGGTTTCTCTGATCTCCGCCGTTATAGAGCGGGGCTGCAGCTGTGTAATACAGCCATTGCCCCGCTCCTGATATAAGTGCGCGCGCGGTCAGCATGTGGAGATGCGGCCGGCGCTGCACTAATGAGCGGCGGTTCAGGCAATGAGGACAGAACATGGGGGTGTTTTGTAGCGCGCCCACCATGTTCTGTCTTCAGTGCCGACGCTCATTAGTGCAGCGCCGGCCGCATCACATCATCCTGACGGCGCTCACATGTCAGGACTCAGGAGCGGGGCAGTGACTGTATTACACAGCCGCAGCCCCGCTCTCATACACTCATGTGTACTATACTGTATTGTGCAGTTTGCGGTGGAGGGGGGGGGCTGTGATTTAACGCTCCCCCCCTCTCCACCGCATACAACACAATACATTACAAGGCATCACATACATTACATTACAATACATAACGTTACAACACAATACATTACATTACACTGCAGCTTACCTGGATTCCTCCGCACCGACTCTTCTGCTCTGTCTGGAAGCCGTGTCACGTGACAACACGGTCACATGGTACACTAAGTGTACCATGTGACCGTAACCCGGAAGTGCCGGCTTCACGGCACAGAAGATTTAGTTAGAAAAAATGCTGTATGGCAACGGGGGCCCGTGGGCCCCCCAGGCTTAGGGGCCCGGTCGCAACTGCGACCGCTGCGACCCCTATAGCTACGCCACTGGGTCCGAGCACTGAGACCCCCACCAATCACTAGAACGAAGCGGTAGAGGCATTCGTGTGAGCTCTCAGCAGCTTCGTTTTTGTTCGGCTTTTTCCGGAAAGCCGATGTATCGGAGTACGGGCTCATAGACTTTCAATTGAGTCCATACACCGATACATTGATTTCCGGAAAAAGCCGAACAGACACGAAGCGATTGGTGGGGGTCCCAGTGCTCGGACCCCCACCAATACAAACTACTGACATGTCACTATGACATGTCAGAAGTTTGTCAAACGTTTAGGTACACTTTAAAAGTTGGGAGGTATGTGCAATTCCCTATGGAAAGAGTTTTCATTTGTGTTTTCAGAACGCGTCAGGCAGCTGCAGAAAGCAGTCAGAACGCGCGCAGCATCACTCCGAGCGGCCGGCACGTCATCAGCCGCGCGCCCTGCGTCGCCTTGGTTACGCATCCTCCGGCAGCTCTGACGGTCGGACGCTGAGTTTCCGTTGTTGACAGCGGCGATGATCGCAGTGTGACGGACATGGAAGAAGAGGCGGCTGCGGGGGGTGAGCGCGGCCTGAGCCTGGCGGTATGGACGGTGTGCGCGGTCACCATCCCTGTGCTCATCACTCTCTGGTGCAGCGTGCGCCGCTCTCGGCGGAGGAGCCTGGCTGCAGACGGGAAGCACTGCTGGCGGGACACTGATTTATTCGGGAGACCCACGTACTGCTCCGTGTGCGAGCAGCACATCCTGCGGGGGGCCTACTGCTTGTGCTGCGGCTTGTGCGCTGACGAACGCTGCGTGTGGAAAGCAAGCAAGAGCTTCCAATGTAAAGAAGTGATGGGAAGAAGCGAGGGGCAAGGAGGCATCGCCCAGAGCCACCACTGGGTCCGGGGCAATATGCCGCTCTGCAGCCAATGTATGGTGTGTGGGCAGCAGTGCGGGAGTCAACCCAAGCTATGTGACTACAGGTGCAGACCATCGTTCAGACATGATGTCATGCGGTTCTCCATAACCCCAGAAACTAGTCCTCTCCAGCTGTCAGGACAGGCTGGGACTTGTAGTTCATCTAAAACTGGAGAACCCCCTCCTGCTATAAATCATGTTATTGAATATATAGGCCATACCCATAAGGCCGCGATCACACACGTGCAGTTTTGATGACGGTTTGGCTTTAAATCACACAAAAGGAGGGACGCACCAGTCTTTCCTTTATACCGTCCCCTCCTTTCGGATGCTTTGTACACAAAAAAAAAACGGAGCCGAAAAATTCATCAAGGCTGTATGTGTGATCCCGGCTTTCGGTAGCGTCTGAACGGCTATTTCCCCGCTTCACGTGAGCTCAGGCGTCATTCACACTACTGTCGTTTTGCGGCAGCATACTATACACAATTGCGCATGGTATAGGACACGTTCTATCCCATGGGCCCCTGCACACGACTGTGGTTTTCCTGGTCCGTACATTGTCCGGTACGCCGGACCGCAAACAAATAGGACGAGTCAATATACGGGCCGCATTTGCGGTCTGGGCTGCTTAAAATTGCATGAGGCCTGTCATATTGCCTGCCAGAAGAGAAGCAGCGCTAGCCGGCCACATACACAAGCTGTTTTTACACTTGGTATCATGGAACAGATTCGGGGGTCCAGAATGTGTTTATAGGATCCTGTGTAATCATTTCTCATCCATGCTCTATGCTCATGAAAACAAATCCTCTCCTGTAGCTACGGTAACCACGGTATATTACCAAGAGGAAGCACGTGACGGTTTCAATATGTGACTTGTATATTATCAAGAGGAAGCACATGAGGGTTCAGTATGTGACTTGTATATTACCAAGAGGAAGCATGTGAGGGCTCAGTATGTGACTAGTATATTATCAAGAGGAAGCACATGAGGGTTCAGTATGTGACTTGTATATTACCAAGAGGTAGCACATGAGGGTTCAGTATGTGACTTGTATATTACCAAGAGGAAGCATGTGAGGGTTCAGTATGTGACTAGTATATTATCAAGAGGAAGCACATGAGGGTTCAGTATGTGACTTGTATATTATCAAGAGGAAGCACATGAGGGTTCAGTATGTAACTTGTATATTACCAAGAGGAAGCACATGAGGGTTCAGTATGTGACTTGTATATTATTGAGAGGAAGCACATGAGGGTTCAGTATGTGACTTGTATATTACCGAGAGGAAGCACATGAGGGTTCAGTATGTGACTTGTATATTACCAGGAGGAGCACATGAGGGTTCAGTATATGACTTGTATATTACCAGGAGGAGCACATGAGAGTTCAGTATGTGACTTGTGTATTATCGAGAGGAAGCACATATGGGTTCAGTATGTTACTTGTATACTACCAGGAGGAAGCACATGAGGGTTCAGTATGTGACTTGTATATTACCAGGAGGAAGCACATGAGGGTTCAGTATATGACTTGTATATTATCAAGAGGTAGCACATGAGGGTTCAGTATGTGACTTGTATCTTACCAAGAGGTAGCACATGAGGGTTCAGTATGTAACTTGTATATTACCAAGAGGAAGCACATGAGTGTTCAGTATGTAACTTGTATATTACCAAGAGGAAGCACATGAGGGTTCAGTATGTGACTTGTATATTATTAAGAGGAAGCACATGAGGGTTCAGTATGTGACTTGTATATTACCGAGAGGAAGCACATGAGGGTTCAGTATGTGACTTGTATATTACCAGGAGGAGCACATGAGGGTTCAGTATATGACTTGTATATTACCAGGAGGAGCACATGAGGGTTCAGTATGTGACTTGTGTATTATCGAGAGGAAGCACATATGGGTTCAGTATGTTACTTGTATACTACCAGGAGGAAGCACATGAGGGTTCAGTATGTGACTTGTATATTACCAGGAGGAAGCACATGAGGGTTCAGTATATGACTTGTATATTACCAGGAGGAGCACATGAGGGTTCAGTATGTGACTTGTATATTACCAGGAGGAAGCACATGAGGGTTCAGTATGTGACTTGTATATTACCAGGAGGAGCACATGAGGGTTCAGTATGTGACTTGTATATTACCAGGAGGAGCACATGAGGGCTCTTATTCACCGGTTGTCTTTTTCCTTTGTAAATAGATGTATCTGGTGTCAGCGGATCATTCATGACGACTGTATGGAAAGTCCTCTAAAGACTGAGGACTGTGACCTCGGAGAATTCAGCAATCTCATCATTCCACCAAATTATCTGTGGGCTGTTAAACAACTGAAACGGAGCAGAAGTGCTGATTTTATGACGGTAAATCTCATTATATAAATATTTTTTTTTCTAAACTTGTAGTTTTCATCATTTTGAAACAATTGATAACATTTGACTGCAAAGTTTCAAACATAATACAAGTATTTGTTGGATAATCCGGCCGCCGACCAATACAAACTGCGTGTGTGCGTGAAACACCAGGGGGCGCCATTGTAAGTTTATAATAGTAATATCTCAGAACAGCAAAAAATAGTTTAGACACATCAAATTGTGAAATGACTAAAAAGGGAATGTCACCTATGTATTGTTTTTGCTATTTAAAACCAGATAGTGATAGTCGTTTTTTCTAATCGGTTTTATTTTTTGATTGTAGAGTTTTTTGTTTTTTTTTATTCTCTCTTCTGTACATGATTATGGGGGTAGCCATCTTGCCTGAGCTGCTGGTAACAGCATTTAGAGACCTGCTTTACTGCAGACACATGGATCATATGAACAGGAGGGGTCCCATTGACTTCTACGGGAGCATGTTGTGGGCATGCTCTGTGACCTGTGCAGGGGTCATTGTTTAGGAGGGGAGCTGTGTCCATCAATTGTCAATGGTGGATCCTGTGTTATCTATATAGAGGTGTTACCGGTCATTGTAATCCTGCCTGTGATGATAATGAGATGACTACTGAGAAGTGATCTCTACAGAACAGGAAGGATCAGTCTATTATGAATAGTGGATCCTGTGTTTTCTATATA
This sequence comes from Rhinoderma darwinii, assembly GCF_050947455.1. NCBI lineage: Eukaryota > Metazoa > Chordata > Amphibia > Anura > Rhinodermatidae > Rhinoderma > Rhinoderma darwinii. Next base: position 55,793,345 of record NC_134699.1, read on the forward strand.
GAGGTGTTACCTGTCATCGTAATCCTGCCTGTGATGATAATATGAGGACTGATGAGAAGTGATCTCTACAGAACAGGAAGGATCAGTCTATTATGAATGGTGGATCCTGTGTTATCTATATAGAGGAGTTACCGGTCAGTGTAATCCTGCCTGTGATGATAATATGAGGACTGATGAGAAGTGATCTCTACAGAACAGGAAGGATCAGTCTATTCTCAATGGTGGATCCTGTGTTATCTATTGAGGTGTTAGCTGTCATTGTAATCCTGCCGGTGATGATAAGAAGATGACTGCTGAGAGAACAAAACTGAACAGGAAGGGTCAGTCTGTTATGAGGCTCAGGGGCCAGAGTGGAAACTGCTAGATTTTAGGATTATTTTTTTTAATATAGATAATGATGATTCTTTATCTATTGCTTAAAAAGTACTTTTGTTCATGTGACCACACCTTTAACCCCTTCCTGCCGCAGCCATTTTTCAGACTTTCATTTTAGTTTTTTCCTCCCCACCTTCCAAAAGCCATAACTTTTTTTATTTTTCCGTCGATTAAGTGGTATCGGGGCTTATTTTTTTGTGGGGATAAGCTGTCGTTTTTAACGATACAATTTTGAGGTACATGCAACGTTTTGATCACTTTTCATTCTATTTTTTGTGGGAGATGAGGTGACCAAAAATAGAGATTCTGGCGTTTACATTTTTTTTTTTTTTTTTTTTTACGACGACCACCGTGCCGGTTAAATAATGATATATTGTAATAGTTCGGACTTTTACGGATGCGGCGATTCAAATTATGTTTGTTTATTTATTTTTTTACTATGCTCTAGGGGGAAAATGGGTAAGACCCTGTTCACACAGAGTTTTGACGCGGAAACCGTGCCGTAAAACTCCTCAAAAACCGCCCGAAAATGCCTCCCATTGATTTAAATGGGAGTTGGACGAGTTTTTTTACCGCGAGTAAAAAACCGCGTCGCAGTAAAAAGAAGCGTCATGACCCATCTTGAGGCGGTTTCCGCCTCCAAAAACCCATTTCAATGAGTCAGAAAGAGGAAAAAACCGCCTCGACGAGTGTTTTGACGAGTTTTTGGCAAACCACTGTGCAAAAAACGTCTGGAGCAGTTTTTGCAGGAGGAATTTTCCTCCTGCAAAAAACTCCGTGCGAACACAGCCTAAAGGGGTTTTTTTTTTTGAACTTTTAATTTAGAAACATTTTTTTTTTTAAATAAATAAAACTTTATTTTAATAATTTTTACATTTTTTTTATTAGTCCCCCCAGTGAACTTCAACCAGCAATCGTTAGATCGCTTGCACTATATACTGCAATATGTATTGCAGTATATATCGTGATTCTGACAGGCTCATATTAAGCCCTGCCGGAGGCAGCGCTTAATAGGAGCACAAAGCTGGCGGACCTGGGGGCCTTCATTAGGCCCCCAGGCAACCATCGCCACCCCGCGATTGCATTGCGGGTGGCGCGATGAGCTGTTAGAGTGGATCGCCCTCCTCTTTCTAACGATTTAAATGCTGCGGTTGCTATTTACCGCTGCAATTAACGAGTTAAACTAGCGGGATCGCGCTCGAGCGCGATTCCGCTCGTTACTCTGAAGTGTCGGCTGTAACATACAGCCGACACCGGCATCGTATGGAGCGAGTTCACTCTGTGAGCCTGTTCCATAATTCCCCTACCCGACTTTGGCGTATGGATACGTCAGATGTCGGGAAGGGGTTAAAGGATTTTGACCACATATTCACATATCTAACTTTGTAAATACATTGAATGACTTCTCTTGTACTGATTCCGAGTTGTAGTTTCTATTATAATCCAGAGTGGTTTTGCTTATGCTCGCAACAGGTCCTCAACCACAATCATCCCACGTTACATGTAATGTCCTGCCGGCCCACATGCAGTCTCTTTCCGTATGTGTACTTCAAGGTGACGCTGTCTCCCGCAAGAAAAATCCCAACACAATGTAACCTCAATAACATGTGGCCTTATGATGTTACTGGTTGTTTTCATGGAACGCTTTTAGACCGGGGTAGACAAATTAGTGTAGACTCTACGCGCAAGTTTCATTTAGCAACATTGGGTACATTGGCCAGGTGGTTTGCCTAGCCCTGCCTTAGGCCCCATGCACGAACGTATTTTTTTCCTCCCGTAAATACTGGCGTAAATACGGGTCCTTTGACACACGTATTCGACCCGTATTGCACCAGTATTTACGGACCTGTTTTCTCTGCCCTAATCGGCAGCCCCTTCTCTCTATCAGTGCTGGAAAGAGAGAAGGGGCAGCCATTTCTTGCAGAGTTTCCGCAGCGATTGTAAGTAAAATAAGTTAATACGTACCCTTGTCTTGGTGACGCGTCCCTCTTTTGACATCCAGTCCGACCTCCATGGATGACGTGGCAGTCTATGTGACCGCTGCAGCCGGTGATTGGCCTGTGATTGGCTGCAGCGGTCACATGGGATGAAACGTCATCCCGGGAGGCTGGACTGGAGGAAGAAGCAGGTAAGTTAACTTTTAATACTATTAACTCCAGCGGTAGTCACTGTCCCGGGTGCTGAAAGAGTTACTGCCAATCAGTTAACTCTTTCAGCACCATGGACAGTGACTATCCCCTGACGTCGCCTAGCAACGTTCCCGTAATTACGTTTGCATACACGTAGCCACCGGTAATTACGGAAGCCCCATAGACTTCTACGGCCTGAAATAGGACATGTTCCATATTTCTCAATGGCACGGGCACCTTCCCGTAAGCAAACGGGAAGGTACCCGTGGCCAGTAGAAGTCTATGGGCCCGTAATTACGGCTCATAATTACGGGCGTTTTTACATTCATGTGCATGAGGCCTTAGGCCCCATGCACACGGCCGTGCCCCTAAACATGGCCCGCAATTGTGGGCATGGCCGCGAGCAGCCACCCGCATCAGCCCGTGCTCTCATAAAGTATGGGAGCACGGCCCGTAAAAAGCAAAAAACGAAAATGTCCTATCTTTTGCGGTACACTTCTACGGCCAGACACCTTCCCGCAAATATACGGGAAGGTGTCCGCGGTCAATAGAAGTGAATGGATCCGTAATTACGGACCATTTTTACGGTCGTGTGCATGGGGCCTTAAAGAGATTTTCCACAACCAGACAACTGATGACCTATCCACCGGATAGGTCATCAGTGTATGGTCGGTGCGGGTCCGACACCCAGACCGCACACCGATCAGCTGTTCCGGCTGCCTCTGGGCATCGGGTGTCTTTGCACAGTATGCAATGTACGGAGCCGGAAGCAGTTGGCTCCATACACTGCATAGTGGCCATTCTGCAGAACTGCAGCTCTGCTCCTATTCACTTGAATACAGTACTGCAGCTCGGCTGCTATTCTGTGACCTTGAGCCAGCTGCTGCCGGCATGGACGTCCAGTGCCCGGAGGCAGTTGGAGCAGCTGATGGGTAGCGGGGTCCGGGTGTTGGACCCGCACCAATCATACACTAACGTCCAGTGGATAGGTCATCAGTTGTCCGGTAGTGGACAACCCCTTTAAGTGGCACTTGTATTAATAGTATTGCAACTTTTTTTATTATTTTTGTTGCTCTTTTTGCTAATGTATATCCATATTATGTTATCTTCTAGTTAATATCTTCCATGGGAAGCAATTGGACTCCTTTAATTGTCCTGGCCAACACACGCAGTGGAAACAATATGGGTGAGGTTCTTGTGAGTGAATTTAAAGGACTTCTAAATCCTTTACAAGTGAGTATATTAGGGTTAGGGCAAGGGGCGGACATACTATACGTGCAACTGCACAGAGACCCAGTAGGTAGAGGGGGCCCACCGCTACCTTAAAAGCAACTTTCTACTATCTCTTAAATTGCATGTAAGGACCGTGAACCGAGATTATAACTTCTGGAGCTCCCAATTACTGGGGGATTATAAAAGGGCTGTTCAATTATGCTATTGGAAAACAAGGGGGCCTCTGCGGACTATGCCCACTCCTGGGATGGGGTACCTGGGTAGAAAGCTGAATTATATTATTTATAATAAATGGCACTTCTTACGACTTCTCTTGGTCATGTACCCTTTTCTAAGCAATTGAAAATTTTTGAAGTAGGGTCTAAAACTGATTTTCCTTGATTCAATTTGTGTTGTTTCCTTATCTCCCATAAAGAGAAATTTGAACTTTTTTTTTTAGAGCAGATGCACAGCCTCCTTCCCACACAGTATAAAGCCCCCATAGCTGCCCCCACACAGTATAATGCCCCTATAGCTGCCCCCACACAGTATAATGCCCCCACACAGTATAATGCCCCCACACAGTATAATGCCCCCATAGCTGCCCCCACACAGTATAATGCCCCCACACAGTATAATGCCCCCACACAGTATAATGCCCCCACACAGTATAATGCCCCTATAGCTGCCCCCACACAGTATAATGCCCCCATAGCTGCCCCCACACAGTATAATGTCCCCATAGCTGCCCCCACACAGTATAATGCCCCTATAGCTGCCCCCACACAGTATAATGCCCCCATAGCTGCCCCCACACAGTATAATGCCCCCACACAGTATAATGCCCCTATAGCTGCCCCCACACAGTATAATGCCCCCATAGCTGCCCCCACACAGTATAATGCCCCTATAGCTGCCCCACACAGTATAATGCCCCCATAGCTGCACCCACACAGTATAATGCCCCCATAGCTGCACCCACACAGTATAATGCCCCCATAGCTGCACCCACACAGTATAATGCCCCCATAGCTGCACCCACACAGTATAATGCCCCCATAGCTGCCCCCACACAGTATAATGCCCCTATAGCTGCCCCCACACAGTATAATGCCCCCACACAGTATAATGCCCCCATAGCTGCCCCCACACAGTATAATACCCCCATAGCTGCACCCACACAGTATAATGCCCCTATAGCTGCCCCCACACAGTATAATGCCCCCATAGCTGCCCCCACACAGTATAATGCCCCCATAGCTGCCCCCACACAGTATAATGCCCCCATAGCTGCACCCACACAGTATAATGCCCCCATAGCTGCCCCCACACAGTATAATGCCCCTATAGCTGCCCCCACACAGTATAATGCCCCCACACAGTATAATGCCCCCATAGCTGCCCCCACACAGTATAATACCCCCATAGCTGCACCCACAACAGTATAATGCCCCCATAGCTGCCCCCACACAGTATAATACCCCCATAGCTGCCCCCACACAGTATAATGCCCCCATAGCTGCCCCCACACTGTATAATGCCCCTATAGCTGCCCCCACACAGTATAATGCCCCCATAGCTGCACCCACACAGTATAATGCCCCCATAGCTGCCCCCACACTGTATAATGCCCCTATAGCTGCCCCCACACAGTATAATGCCCCCACAGCTGCACCCACACAGTATAATGCCCCCATAGCTGCACCCCACACAGTATAATGCCCCCATAGCTACACCCCACACAGTATAATGCCCCCATAGCTGCACCCACACAGTATAATGCCCCCATAGCTGCCCCCACACAGTATAATACCCCCATAGCTGCCCCACACAGTATAATGCCCCCATAGCTGCCCCCACACAGTATAACACCCCCATAGCTGCACCCACACAGTATAATGCCCCCATAGCTGCCCCCACACAGTATAATACCCCCATAGCTGCCCCCACACAGTATAATGCCCCCATAGCTGCCCCCACACTGTATAATGCCCCTATAGCTGCCCCCACACAGTATAATGCCCCCATAGCTGCACCCACACAGTATAATGCCCCCATAGCTGCCCCCACACTGTATAATGCCCCTATAGCTGCCCCCACACAGTATAATGCCCCCACAGCTGCACCCACACAGTATAATGCCCCCATAGCTGCACCCCACACAGTATAATGCCCCCATAGCTACACCCCACACAGTATAATGCCCCCATAGCTGCACCCACACAGTATAATGCCCCCATAGCTGCCCCCACACAGTATAATACCCCCACCCATAGCTGCCCCACACAGTATAATGCCCCCATAGCTGCACCCACACAGTATAATGCCCCCATAGCTGCACCCACACAGTATAATGCCCCCATAGCTGCCCCCACACTGTATAATGCCCCTATAGCTGCCCCCACACAGTATAATGCCCCCATAGCTGCACCCACACAGTATAATGCCCCCATAGCTGCACCCACACAGTATAATGCCCCCATAGCTGCCCCACACAGTATAATGCCCCCATAGCTGCACCCACACAGTATAATGCCCCCATAGCTGCACCCACACAATATAATGCCCCCATAGCTGCACCCACACAGTATAATGCCCCCATAGCTGCCCCCACACTGTATAATGCCCCTATAGCTGCCCCCACACAGTATAATGCCCGCATAGCTGCACCCACACAGTATAATGCCCCCATAGCTGCACACCACACAGTATAATGCCCCCATAGCTACACCCCACACAGTATAATGCCCCCATAGCTGCACCCACACAGTATAATGCCCCCATAGCTGCCCCCACACTGTATAATGCCCCTATAGCTGCCCCCACACAGTATAATGCCCGCATAGCTGCACCCACACAGTATAATGCCCCCATAGCTGCACACCACACAGTATAATGCCCCCATAGCTACACCCCACACAGTATAATGCCCCCATAGCTGCACCCCACACAGTATAAAACCCCTATAGCCGCCTGTTTAACCTCTTAGATGCCTCGGTCAATTGCGACCGCGGCATCTAAGTGGTTTTAGAGGGAGAGGACTCTCTCTCTCAACCCACCAGCACCCCTGTGATGCGATAGTGGGTTGCCGATGGTTTTTATGGCAGCTATGGGCCTTACAGAGGCCCCCAGCTTTGTCTTTAGTGTATGTCTATGTTGCATTAACCGACACAATACACTGCAATACAGAAGTATTGCTGTGTGTTATAAAAGTGATCGAATGATCGCATAGTAAAGTCCTAAATATGGGACTTAAAAAAAATAAAATAAAGTTTATAATAAATGAAAAATCCCAAAAATATGAAAACCCAATTTTTCCCCTTACAACATGCTTTATTGTGAAAAAAACAAACTTATTGTCTCGTCCGTAACTACCTGAATTATAAAACGATTATGTTACTGAACACCTCACATCGTAAAAAAAATCAAATAAAAAGCAATGCCAGAATTGGTGTTTTCTGTTCATCCCGCCTTACAAAAATGCAATAAAAAGTCGGTGGAAAAGTAAAAATTTGTTAGCTCTTAGAATATGGCGACACCAAAACAAATACTTTTACAGAAAAAGTTTTTATACCGTGGAAATGTAGTAAAACATAAAAAAAAAATATACATTTGGTATCTACCAATCTAACCGAGGTGTCAACTGCAGTTTTTTGGGCAGGTGACCGGTTCTCTTTATGCTGTCCAAATTTCAGACCATATGGATGAATCTGCCCCATTGTGTGAATAGGAAATAGTTTAATACTGTGACTAGTGTTTCATTCTTCATAAGTTTTGTCAACATTTTTTGCAGGTGTTTGACTTGAGCAAAACTTCTCCATTCAAAGCCCTTCAGCTGTGCGCCCTCTTACCTGCGAATTCTGCCAAAGTGCTTGTGTGTGGAGGGGATGGCACTGTCGGGTGGGTCCTTGACGCTATAGATGAAATGAAAATAAAGGTAAAAATATTTCTTTTCAATTAAAGCAATTACTCTATCCTGTGGGCAGTAGTGGAAAATGTTTTCTCCCCAATGAGTTATCATATCATTGAAGGGCAATACCTTAACGAGGATCTGTCACTAGTTTATTAATTCCCTATCTCCTAACTAATCTAATAGGCGCTTTGCTGCTGATAACTACAGTGTGATTTGTTTTCAAAAACATTTATTATTTGCAAAGTTATGAGCATTTTTCTAAATATGCTAATTTGACTAAAATAGCCAAACGGGAGGGGACTCTTTCTTTTCACTCTGGGCGGTGTCATGTTTTTCCGTAGGACGCTGTCCAATCAGCATACAGCTTCTCCCCCTTCCCTGCCCAGCAACACAGTGTGATCATATAGTATACAGCTTCCATTTCTGACTGTGTTTTCAATTGGTGATACCTCCGGTTGTTTCACAGCTGGATCTGCAATAAAATCTCCCCTTTTATATGACACCATTGTTCTAGGTGGTCCACAGCCGGAGATATGGCTGTTTTAAGTGATCCCCTTCCATCCAGCCTCAGTCTCTCACACTGTGTGAAGAAGCTTGATGCTGATAGGACAGCGTCAGAGGCTGTGAGGAGGCTCCACCTCAGGAGAATCGCTGCTGTTACCTCCCACTGGTCTAGTATAGCCTCATGTACATATTTAGAAAATAAAAAAGCTCATAAGTTTTAAAATTATAAAAAAAATGTCACTAGTATCAGTGTGACAGCGCCTATTAGATTACCTAGGATATAGGCCATTACTAAACTAGTGACAGAGCCTACTTAAAGGGGTTATGCGGGGACCAAAAATGATTATCAGTGTAGTCACTGCAGTATGTAATTACACGCGCTAATATACACTCCGGTCCCCCGTCGAGCTAAATCTGAGATGTTTATAGCGCTACCGAGGGATTGGAAGTCTAGTTGCACAGTTTTCTTTGATGGCGACACGACTCTTCGTCATATGACAAAGAGTTGTCATCAGAGAAGACTGTGCAACTAGACTTCCGATCCCCCGATAGCGCTATAAAAATCTCAGATTTAGCTCGACGGGGGAATAGGAGAAGGCTGTCAGGCCACATGCACACGACAGTATTTTTCATTCGTAATTACGGACCCATTCATTTCTATTGGCCACGGACACCTTTCAGTATTTTTACTGATGGGTGTTCGTGCTATTCTTGTCAGTAATTACGGTGAGGACTCTCCCATAGAAGTCTGAGAGCTTCCGTAAATACGGGCGGCTACTGATGTGCATCCGTAAACCGTCCGTATATACGGGAGCATTGCTAGGCAACATGTTGATGACATCATTTGCAACCTCCCTCTTTTTGTATGGATCCGTATATACAGATGGAGTACAGACCGTATTTATGGACACCTTTCCGTATACACGGATGAAATACGGATGCCTACTGATCCGTATTTCCGGACAGTATTTCGAGATAGATGAAAATACTGTCGTGTGAATGGGGCCTAATACTGTGAAACGCTGCTACAAGTGTGTCGGCAATTCACAGTGTGAGGAATAGAAGTGAAGGGCAGCACTATCCCACCCCTTGTCGGGTGCCATTGTAACCGGATAATCAATGTTGTTCACTTCACCTGTCAGTGGTTTTAGGCTGAAATCTCACGTCGCAGTTGAAATGTGTTTTTTGCCGCAAATTGCAGAAAAACCATGCTATGATTGGTCTATGTGTGGAGATGGAGTCAATCATTTGTACAGCCCTGGATATAAATCCCGTTAGGATATAGTCCCACGTAGCAGCGGCTGAAGCCTTGCTCAGTTGCAGAGGCCAATGGCCGCACGATTTTGCTGGGTATCACAGGCACAATCACGCTACTATTGGCCTTCACATGCTGGCGTTGTTTCGGCCACTGCTATGCGGGACTGTACTCTAAGGGCTTATTCACACAAGTGAGGCACACGTCCGGGTGCTCTCTGAATGTAGAACTGACAGCACACGGACTGAACACTGACCCACTAAAGTCATTGCGCTCATTCACATATCCCATTTTCCTCACAGACCACGGGTCCCTGCAGAGAAAATTGCAGCATTCACTAGTTTGGTCCGATTCTTTCGTTAGACTCTCACAGGGAAGTCATAGTGTTGATAAAAAAAAATCGGAGCGTACATTGATGCTATCTGAGTGCAGTCATTTTCTCACAAATAATTTGCTAGGAGATGCTGAGAAAAAAAAGCAGTCTGTTTTTTTACGTACATGAAACACTGATGATCACTAACGCTACACGGACGTTAAAACTGACGCGAAACGCACTCTGACACAATACTCTCCATAAAAAGATAAGGGAATAGAAAAAATTGGAACCACAATAAAGCGCTGCTAACATCAGGATGGAGTAGTGGAGGATTTAGGTTTAAAAATCCATTTATTGATAAGAACTACGCGTTTCAATGCCGCACCGGCGTCTTCATCAGGTCAGAAACAGTGAAGAAACGGACACTGGTTTATATAATGATTGACAGCAGAGTTAGGGCATGAAAAAACCGCCAAAATGGGGTCAGACCATCCATGACATCATCACAGGTCAGATAAAAAAAATAAAAAATACACACATAGCAAAATCAGTAAAACACATTTGGTTTTTAGGATGTGTGTGTGTGTGTATATATATATATATATATATATATATATATACACACACACACACACACACACATGCATCTATCTTTAAAAATTACTTCTAAAAATACATCAGTGGGAGGAATAATCTGATTGTTAAAGTTGAATGAAAAGAAATGAACTGCGGAGCGGTAATCCAAACAAACAACAAAAAAATATCATGGGAATAAAGAATACTAATTAACCCCTTCCCGCTCCTTGACGTACTATTACGTCATGGCAGCTGTATCGTTCGCGCTCCATGCCGTAATAGTACGTCTCGGGAGTAACGGCCGTTTCGGCCGTCCTCCCGACACATACAGGAGCTGTGACGCTGCTGTCTTGTTCAGCAGCTGTCACAGCTCCTACAGCGGGGACCGATCGCTGTGTCCCCGCTGATTAACCCCTTAAAAGCCTCGTTCTATAGAGATCGCGGCTTTTTAGGGGTTAAGCTGCCATCGCCGGCCTGCTACACGATAGCGGCTGGCGATGGTGACTATGGCAACCGGACACCAAACAATGGCGTCCGGCTATGCCATAGACGGAAGCCTAGTGGGTCCTGACAACGTCAGGACCCACTATGCTTGCTGTCAGTGAGTAGCTGACAGTTCTAATACACTGCACTACGCATGTAGTGCAGTGTATTAGAATAGCGATCAGGGCCTCCTGCCCTCAAGTCCCCTAGTGGGACAAAGTTAAAAAAAAGTTAAAAAAAGATGTGTAAAAATAAGAAAATAAAAGATTTAAAAGTAATAAAAGTAAAAATCCCCCCTTTTCCCTTATCAGTCATTTATTATTAATAAAAATATATAAACAAACAAATAAACTATACATAATTGGTATCGCCGCGTCCGTAACGGCCTGAACTACAAAATTATTTCATTATTTATCCCGCACGGTGAACGCCGTAAAATAAAATAATAATAAACCGAACCACAATCACAATTCTTTGGTCACTTCACCTCCCAAAAAATGGAATAAAAAGAGATCAAAAAGTCGCATGTACCGAAAAATGCTACTGATCGAAACTACAGTTCATTACGCAAAAAATAAGTCCTCGCACGGCTTTATTGATTGAAAAATAAAAAAGTTCTGGCTCTTAGAATAAGGTAACATCAAAAGTGAATGATTGTTTACAAAACTTATTTTATTGTGCAAACGCCATAAGACATAAAAACAAACTATAAACATCTGGTATCGCCGTAATCGTATCGCCCCGCAGAATAAAGTGAATATGTCATTTATAGCGCACGGTGAACGCTGTAAAAAAAAATAGAATAAAAAAACAATAGTAGAATTGCTGTTTTTTTAGTCACCACGCCACCTAAAAATAGAATAAAAACTGATCAAAAAGCCGCATGCACCCCAAGAAAACTACAATGGGTTCCTCAAGGAGTCTAGTTTCCAAATTGGGGTCACTTTTGGGGGGTTCCCAATGTTTTGGCACCACAAGACCTCTTCAAACCGGACATGGTGCCTAATAAAAAAAGAGGCCTCAAAATCCACTAGGTGCTCCTTAGCTTCGGAGGCCGGTGCTTCAGTCCATTACCGCACTAGGACCACATGTGGGATATTTCTCTAAACTGCAGAATCTGGGCAATACGTATTAATTTGCGTTTCACTGATAAATCCTTTTGTGTTATAAAAAAAATGGTATAAAGAGGATTTTCTGACAAAAAAAAAATGTAAATTTCACCTCTACTTTGCTCTAAATTTTTGTGAAACACCTAAAGGGTTCATAAACTTTCTAAATGCTGTTGTGAATACTTTGAGGGGTCTAGTTTCTAAAATGGGGTGTTTCATAGGGGTTTCTAATATATGGGCCCCTCAAAGCAACTTCAGAACTGAACTGGAACCTAAAAAAATAAATAAATGGGGCAATACTTTGCTTCTTACATTATACTGATAATGAGCCGTGCCCACCCCGAGATGACCCCAGTTTTGACCGTTGGTATAAACGGAGACCCCTATTAGACCGTTTCAGTGCCCGGTTTTCCCAAGCATACACCCCCGAGAAGTGTATTTCTATTGATGAGTCCCTGGTGCATTTTAAAGGGAGGGTTCAATTCCGCGAGTACCTGCCAGGTAAGAGGGCAAGGTATGGCGTGAAGATGTATAAGCTGCGAGAGTGCATCAGGGTATACCTACAGGTTTAGGATATATGAAGGAAAGGCCACCCCCAAACCAGACTGCATCCTGGACTACAATAGGTACATGGGAGGGATGGACTTGTCAGATCAAATCCTGAAGCCCTACAGCGCCATGCGGTGTGGTATAAGAAGCTGGCCGGGCACATCATACAGATGGCTTTGTACAATGCGTACGTGCTACGTCGATGTGCAGGCCAGACGGGAACTTTCCTGGAATTTCAAGAGGTGATTATCAAGAACCTAATCTTTAGGACCAAGAAGGGGAGGCACCCAGTACTTCTGGAAGCGAGCCCACACGCATCGTACCAGGGCAACACTTTCCTGGAGAAGTTCCCCAAACTGGCAAGAAGGGAAAAAGTCAAAAGAGGTGCAAAGTCTGCTATAAGAGGGCGATAAGGGAGGACACAATATATCAATGTGACACTTGTCCCGAATAACCAGAGCTCTGTATGAAAGTGTTTTAAAATTTATCATACATCCCTTGGTTTATAATTTACCCCAATTTTACTTACCCTGATGCACTCCGCACAGCTTATCCCCCCTCGTCTTTCCCCTCTGGGCCCTGCTGTGTGCCCAGGCAGCTGATAACATCCACATGTAGGGTATTGCCATACCCGGGAGAACCCACATTACAGTTTATGGGGTGTAGGTCTCCGGTCAAAATGCTCACTACACCTCTAGATGAATGCCTTAAGGGTGTAGTTTTTAAAACGGGGTCACTTCTTGCGGGTTTCAACTGTACTGGTACCTCAGGGGTTTCTGCATACATGACTTCGCGCTAGAAAATCCCCAGTAGGCCAAATGGTGGTCCTTTCCTTCTGAGCCCTCCCATGGGCCCAAACGGCAGTTTATCACAACAAATGGGGTATTGCGGCACTCAGAACAAATTGCGCAACAGAATGGGGTATTTTGTTTCTTGTGAAAATAAGAAATTTTCAGCCAAAACTACATATTATTTGAAAAAAATAATTTTGTTTTCATTCCCAGCCCAATTCAAATAAGTTCTGTGAAAAAACTATGGGGTCAAAATGGTCACAACACCCATAAATGAATTCCTTGAGGGGTGTAGTTTCCAAAATGGGGTCATTTGTGGTGGGTTTCTATTGCTTTGATACCTCTGGGGCTCTGCAAATGCGACATGGCACCCGAAAACCAATCCAGCAAAATCTGTACTCCAAAGAACACACAGCGCTCCTTTCCTTCTGAGCCCTCCCATGGGCCCAAACGGCAGTTTATCACCACAAATGGGGTATTGCCGCACTCAGGACAAATTGGGCAACAAAATGGAGTATTTTATTTCTTGTGAAAATAAGAATTTTTGAGCTAAAATGACATATTATTGGAAAAAATATTTTTTTTTTTAATTCCCAGCCCAATTCAAATAAGTTCTGTGAAGAAACTATGGGGTCTAAATGGTCACATTACCCATAAATGAATTCCTTAAGGGGTGTAGTTTCCAAAATGGGGTCTTTTCTGGTGGGTTTCCATTGCTTTGATACCTCTGGGGCTCTGCAAATGCGACATGGCACCCGAAAACCAAACCAGCAAAATCTGTACTCCAAAGAACACACAGCGCTCCTTCCCTTCTGAGGCCTCCCATGGGCCCAAACGGCAGTTTATTGCCACAAATGGGGTATTGATGCACTCAGGAGAAATTGGGCAACAAAATGGAGTATTTTGTTCCCTGTGAAAATAAGAAATTTTGGTAAAAAATTATATCTTATTGGAAAAAATGTCATTTTTTTAATGTCACAGCCCAATTGAAATAGGTGCTGTGAAAAAACTGTGTGGTCAAAATGCTAACAACAACCATAAATGAATTCCTTGAGGGGTGTAGTTTCCAAAATGGGGTCACTTTTGGTGGGTTTCCATTGCTTTGATACCTCTGAGGCTCTGCAAATGCGACATGGCACCCGAAAACCAATCCAACAAAATCTGGACTCCAACAAACATATAGCGCTCCTTTCCTTCTGAGCCCTCCCATGGGCCCAAACGGCAGTTTATCACCACAAATGGGGTATTGCCACACTAAGGACAAATTGGGCAACAAAATGGGGTATTTTGTTCCCTGTGAAAATAAGAAATTTTGATCACAAATGACCTTTTATTGGAAAAAATGAAATTTTTTTCATTTCAGAGCCCAATTCAAATACGTGCTGTGAAAAAACTGTGTGGTCAAAATGGTAACAACAACCCTAAATGAATTCCTTGAGGGGTGTAGTTTCCAAAATGGGGTCACTATTGGGGGATTCCTACTGTTTTGACACCTCAACACCTCTTCAAACCTGGCATGCTGCCTAAAATATATTCTAATAAAAAAGAGGACTCAAAATGCACTAGGTTCTTCTTTGCTTCTGGGGCTTGTGTTTTAGTCCACGAGCGCAGTAGAGCCACATGTCGGGCATTTCTAAAAACTGCAGAATCTGGACAATACATATTTAGTAGTATTTCTCTGGTAAAACCTTCTTTGTTACAGAAAAAAAAATGAATAAAATTGAAATTCAGCAAGAAAAATGAAATTTGCAAATTTCACCTCCACTTTACTTTAATTCCTGTGAAATGTCTGAAGGGTTAAAAAACTTTCTAAATGCTGTTTTGAATACTTTGAGGGGTCTAGTTTTTAAAATGGGGTGTTTTATCAGGGTTTCTAATACATAGGCCCCTCAAAGCCACTTCAGAACTCAAGAGGTACCTTAAAAAAAAGGCTTTTGAAATTTTCTTAAAAATATGAGAAATTGCTGTTTATGTTCTAAGCCTTGTAACGTCCAAGAAAAATAAAAATGTTCAAAAAACGATGCCAATCTAAAGTAGACATATGGGAAATGTGAACTAGTAACTATTTTGGGTGGTATAACCGTCTGTTTTACAAGCAGATGCATTTAAATTCTGAAAAATGCAGTTTTTTCAAAATTTTCTCAAAATGTTGCAATTTTTCACCAATAAACACTGAATATATCGACCAAATTTTACCACGAACATGAAGCCCAATGTGTCACGAGAAAACAATCTCAGAATCGCTTGGGTAGGTTTAAGCATTCCGACGTTATTACCACATAAAGTGAAATATGTCAGATTTGAAAAATGGGCTCTGAGCCTTAAGGCCAAAACTAGGCTGCGTCCTTAAGGGGTTAAACACTAATATATGGCATATATATTAGACCAAAAGCAAAAGAAATATAAGTGGTTAATACTAACCGCTAGTGTCAGGCAACGGTTCGCAGGCAGCTACGGAGATACACAGGCAGACGCTCAATTGAGCATCCCTGGCGTCGTAGCAACACCAATCGGCTGTCAGCGGAGCTACGGTGGCTCATGAGGGAATAGATGCTGAGACTGAAGGGGACAGCGTTCGTACATCCCTATCCGCATCGGAAACTGAGCAACCTTAGGTGAGTAATCAAACTTAGATGGAGCAGAGGACAGATTGTGGGACCTGATAAGTGTGGTGAGAGCAATTAAAAGGAGTAGTCGTAAGGAGTGGGTTATACAACCAAAATAGTAAAACATGACCGATGCATTAATTGATTATTACTAATTATTACAACTGGAATCAAAAGACATTTGGATTCACGACGAGCAAATGCAAATTACGGATCAAAAATTAAAAAGAGGATAAGAAGTATTAAAAGTAATCAAACCATAGTTAAAAGACTGTCAATCAAGAGCAGTTTCAGCAAGATCCTTAAAGAGGCTCTGTCACCACATTATAAGTGCCCTATCTCCTACATAAGGAGATCGGCGCTATAATGTAGGTGACAGCAGTGCTCTTTATTTAGAAAAACTATCTGTTTTTACCACGTTAGGAGCGATTTTATTTACAATCTCTGCACTTCGTTACTGTTTCTATGGTAGTTACAGCAGAGGACGCGTAATCTCGTTGTAACCTGTCATTTAGCGTGTAATCTCGCGAGATTACACGTCCTCTGCTGTAACTACCACAGACAGAGTAACGAAGTGCAGAGATTGTGAATAGACATTCAGTGGAATGTCTATTCACTGTCTAAACACTTCAGTATTGTTAATGTGTTAGTATAAGACAGCACATAAGGATCTAGCAGGATCCCTATGCGCTGAGTAAATGAATGGAGAGGAGTGTATGATGCTGATTGGTCACTGATTGGTCAGCGTCATACACTCCTCTGTACAACGCCCACTTGGTCTAAAGTAAAAACACGCCTAGTTGGGCATTAAGAAACTAATTAGCATAAATCTAAAATCGTACTTTTGGTATTTATTGAGCGCAATCTACTGGAAGCCATTAGGTTTCTTAATGTCTGGGACCTTCTAAAGGTAATCAGTGGAGCGTCAGGGAGCAAATCTTTCAAATATGTGTCAGGCGTTCAAGAAAGAGCGGCGATACTTTCCCAGGATTCGCGTATTCATCCACGCCCCTTGGTTAGAGAGGAGTCCAAGTTTGTTAACCCTAATTTTGTAACAGCCTTCAACACTGATTACCTTTAGAAGGTCCCAGACATTAAGAAACCTAATGGCTCCCAGTAGATTGCGCTCAATAAATACCAAAAGTACGAGCATGTGTCCATCACTCAGAGGATCCTACCGTTGTAATCACAGTAGATGTTTATGTTGTTCCAATATTAGACATATATATACACACACATCCTAAAAACCAAATGTCTTTTACTGTTTTTGCTATGTGTGTGTTTTTTGTTTTTTTTATCTGACCTGTGATGATGTCATGGAGGCTGTCTGACCCCATTTTGGTGTTTTTTTCATCCCTAACACTGCTGTCAATCATTATATAAACCAGTGTCCGTTCCTTCACGGTTTCTGACCTGATGAAGACGCCGGTGCAGCATTGAAACGCGTAGTTCTTATCAATAAATGGATTTTTAAACCTAAATCCTCCACTACTCCATCCTGATGTTAGCAGCGCTTTATTGTGGTTCCAATTTTTTCTATTCCATTATCTGTTACTTTAAGCGATCCCCTTTCCAGCGGATTAGCGTTGAACCCAGCTACAGCTGCATCACATATCCATTGCCTGTACCAGTGTTGTGCCTGCTATAGCACAACTGTAAAAGGTGAGTTCATACCATCTATTCTGCTTTCTCTATACACCGTGTGACCTGCAACATTTGGCGCTGTGTTTTTTGTTCTCCTCTCTTACGCCTTAAAAAGGAGACCTAGGAACTCCCCTGACATGTCTTGTTTTAGTAAAAAAAATACTAGCAAATTTTCTTAAAAGTCTGACTTGTGCTGTTCCTCTGTTATTCCTCTTGTCAATGGGGATTTGTCCCTACACGGTCTCCCACTGTCTAAGTCTAACAGTGCGAGACTGTGTAAACTGGCGTAGAAAGTTTTTAATTCTTACAAATAGTTCATACAATTGTCCATGAAATATTTGGTACACAACCTGTTTATCCACATTGACTGCATGAAACGTTCCCAACGATGAAATGTTAATAAGATTACAGTGAAAACGATCTGATGATCCGGATGCTGGTAATACAGCAATACTAGAACTCCGCACATACTAAGGCCTCATGCACACGGCCGTGCCCGTAATCATGCGGCCGCGTACAGCCACCCACATTTTTAGCCCGTGCTCCTATATAAAAGTATGGGTGCGCGGTCCGTAAAAGGCCAAAGATAGGACATGTCTTTCTACGGGCAAGACATCTTACCGCAAATCTAGGGGAAGGTGTCCGTGGTCAATAGAAATGAATAGGTACGTAATTGCGGACCGTAATTATGGTCCACAATTACGGACGAAATCTACGGTCGTGTGCATGGGGACTAATAGGAAAATAATTGAAAATAACTCTTACATTTTGCATTCGTGTGTTTCCAGGGCCAAGAGAATTTAATCCCACAAGTATCGGTGTTACCTCTTGGAACGGGCAATGATCTAGCTAATACATTGGGATGGGGTGCAGGCTACGCAGGGGATGTTCCTGTGGAGCAAATCCTACGAAATGTCATGGAAGCTGACCGCATCAAGCTTGACAGGTGAGGAGGAAAACATTGCAGTGAGCACTTTGATCCCGTGCGTCATATAGTCCGAAAACTTCTCGCACAATGTAGTAGTATCGCGGCTTCAGCAATCTCTGAAACTTGGGGGTGTTTAAAGGGATCTGTCCGGTCTCCTGTAGATCCACCTACATAAGAAATAATGACCATAGGGTTGTATAGCTTTCAGTATAAAGCAGGACTCCCACTCCCCCCACCCAACCCTCCATACGATCCCCCTCCCCCGCCTGGACACTGCTGATCGGCAGCTCTCCCTGTTTACAAACATATACAAGGAAAGCTGTACTTACAGGATCACTCTGAGATCACGTAACATTAAAGCTACATGCACACGTTGCGTATTTTGCTGCGGAAAATACGCACCAAAACCGCAGCAGTACGCAGGAAATTCGCAGGAGAAAACCGCACCTAATCGTGCGTTTTTTGGTGCAGTTTTTATGTTTCACGTTTTCGGCACTTTTTCAGGCTGCGGGTTCCGGAGCGATTTTCCACAGCGCTGGGCAGATACAATTCGCAAGCGGAAACGCAAGATAAATTGACATGCGGATTTTAAAATCCGCACCGCAGGTCAATTTACATGCGTAAAAAAACCGCAGCGCGTACATGAGATGTCCTGGAATCTCATCGACTATGCTGGTACTGTATCACGCAAATAGGCGTGGCAAAAGCGCACGTAATACGCATCGTGTGTCTTAACCCTCAGGGCTTGTCCACACGTAACGGAATTGCTGCGTATTTTCCATCCAGAATTGCAAACGGAAAATACGCAGCGGAATACAGTAGCAGCAAAGTGGGTGAGATTGAACAAATCCCATCCACACGCTGCGTAAAAATTTCCTTGCAGAAATTCACCTACAGTGCCTTTTTTTCGGACCACAGCGCGTTAATCCCCGCTGAGGAAAGTGACTGAATTGCTGCGTCTTTCAGAGGAGATGTCACCATATACGAACATTGGGAAAAACGCAGCAAAATTCGCACCATTTTCTGCAGAAATGTAATATCCGTGGGACTGACGGATTCAGGTAGAAGGCGAACGATACAGCTGTTCTCTATAGAGAATACAAAGCAGCTGTAGCTCAAAAAGTAAAAATAATTTTTAATTGACATTTTTTTATTTTTTTTAAATTGCCTTTCAAAGGTGTACATCGCCTTTAAGAAAATAAATGGCAGAACGATGTTAGCCTGTCGGTCACTACATGGGTCTAGGGCAGCATAATGTGGATGACAGGTGCCCTTTCTAGTTGGTGATGGCATATTACTAGAATATGGCATCACTTCTTGGTTGATCGCGGTCCGTTCACTAGAATGGAGCGGTGTTGCAGTTCCATGCGTAGCCAGGACCACCGCTGTGTATGAAAAATACCAAGGAACTTGGTCCCTTTATTCTCGGTAAGGGTCCCAAAAGTCTCCCCACCACTGATCATGATATCATGGCATATCCAAGCGATCTATAGCCATAACAATATTATTTTTCCGGTTTTGGATCCACAGCTTTACAAAGGCAGAATTTCTGTTTTTCAGGTGGAAGGTACAAGTTACTAACAAGGGCTACAGTCTGAGGAAGCCAAAGGTGAAAATATTCCTTCATTTCGGTGTGTGATTGTGGGTAATGCACAACGGCGCGTTACCGGCAAAGATAAACTGTGCATTTATACATGTTTTACTTTACATACGTGTGTTTTTTTTTCTATTTTTTTAGGTTTTGTCAATGAATAATTACTTTTCAATAGGCCCTGACGCCTTAATGGCATTAAACTTTCATACACATCGAGAGAAGACCCCTTCATTATTTTCAAGCAGGCTTGTCAATAAAGTAAGTTTCCGGCAGGGGGATGTAAAGCATATTTATTGTGTAGGCATACAAATGATCTTCACATTTTGTTTGGGTGAGGATAGGCCATCCAATTTTTTGGGACTGGAAAACCCCTTTAGTCAAAAGGGGCCGGTCACATGACGAAGAGTCTTATCGTCCGCAAAGAAGACTTTGCAACTAAACTTCCGGGCCCCCGGCGGGACTATGAAAATCTGAGAATCAGCGCAACGGGGAACCTGACTGTATATTAGCGAGTGTAATCATATACTGCAAATAATTTTTGGTCCCCGCGTAACACCTTTAATGACTGATAGGTGGCGTACACCCACCTATCGTGAGAATTTAACTGGGAGGAGAAGCTGGGGAGAGCTGGCCGCTATGGGATTTGTATCGCAGAAAAGGTGTCATGTTTTGGGAATATTCTTTACAGTAGTAATTCAAAGTAAAAGTCATTTCAAATGGTTTCGGAAGTTGCGTAACTTAAATTTCCATTTTAAAGTAAAATTATATCCAACGTTTTATTGTTCTTTAGGCAGTGTATTTATTTTATGGAACCAAGGATTGCTTGATCCAGGAATGTAAAGATCTCGACAAGAAAGTTGAGGTAAGAATTAAAGGAGTTGTATGGTATAAGCAACTTCTGGCATTTTGTGTCGCAGCATGTTGGAAGGAAAATGACAACTACAATAAAGCGAGTGGGGCTGAAACTTAAAGGGGTTTTCTAACCTCTAAGAATGGATTTTGGAATGACCTACAACGCTAAAAACAAAAATTGTACCACGGCTCTTCCTGCTGTCATTGGTGAGTCGTAATGCGTCGTCCTTCGATTGACTGACTGCATTTCAAATACATTTTTAGGGATTTAAAACGCTTAATTTAAGGGTAAAAGTAATAAAGACAGACCTGCTGATAGCCATATTTTTAATTACACACCTATTTTGTGTATATAACACCTGCTTCTTCATATAGGATGAATTTTTATATAATCGCTTAACTGGTCACTAACTTTTCAACACACTTTGGATAAATCAATAGTACATGCGAATATAATAAACTTTTTAATATCTTTTTAGAGAAAAACGCCTCTTTCTTCACTTATCAGGCTCCTTTGCTTTCCCCCAGCTTCTCAAAGGGAATGTGTTTCGCTAGAAATTATTTTTTTTTTTTAAACCGTTAGTATTTAAGTGATTAAACATTGTTTTCATTTTTTCACAAGTCAGGAAATATTATAAATTAGATTCTAATTTATAACATTTCCATGTGCTGGTCACTAGAGGGAGCAATTCCCAAAATTTCAGCATTGCAATGTGGTAAAGCAACCTCATTGCTTTATGCTGCAAATTTGGTGTAGACACACTCGCTCTAGTGTCCTCACACAATCCCCCCTCCCTTATCCTGGCTAGTGCCAGGAGAAGGAGGTGGTTGAATCTTCTAATCCTCCTACACTGTGCATTCGCTCCGAAAATGGCGGCACACAGTGTAGGAGGATTAGATACAGTGGTAATCAGACCGTATACCACGAACATAATACACACTCACATACACAAACATAACTTACCTGCTCCTGCCGCCGCTGCTGCCTCCGCTCCTACTCCTCGCGTCTTCGCTGCCTGGAACATATGTCCGGAAGCCGCGACCGGAAGTAGTCATCTTACTGTCCGGCCGCGGCTTCCGGTCGACATGAAAATGGCGCCAGATGTCGCTCGGCCGAATACCTTCCTTTTGGACTGTTCACCATAGTGAATGGAACGGCTCCCGTTCTCATTCTCTATGGGGATGTATGTGCCGTATTCCATCTCTGTATGTGTCGTTAATCAACACATACAGAGATGGAAAAAAAAATGGCAGCCCCCATAGAGAAGTAAAAAAAAGAAAAAAGTACAACACAAAAACACAAATAAAATGTATTTTAATAACATACTAAAAGCAAATTTATATAAAAAAAAATAATTTGCGACACCTTCCTTTTAAAGGCTCCTGCACATGGGACGGAAATGATGCCGAACTTCCGTTCAGAAGTTTTGCAGCATATCACAGTAGCAGCAAAGTGAATGAGAATTTAACAATTCTCACGCTATGAAAGAAATCAACAGAAAACATATGCTGGAGAATGAGAATCTGCACCGCAGGTTATTTTTCACATGTCAATTTATCTTGCATAAAAGCTGCAGTATTTTCACACGGATATTCCGGACAGAAAATCTGCAGCATTTCCATTCCATGGGCAGGAGGCATAACTGTTCACTCTGAATTTACTGCTAAATCCGTCTTGAGAGACAAGACAAATTTTTTAGCTCACTGAGGGATCACGTTACATGCTACCCATAGAAGTCTATGGAGAGGGAAGGGGGAAGTCCTATAATGGCCAGAAATTATTCATGTGCACACGTATAACAATTTTATTCTGAAAAGTTAGGAACTTTTGAAAACGTAATGAAATATGTTTTAGTTCACTGCTCTGGTCGGTTCGTGAATCTTGTTTTTACCTCCCAATTATTCCAAAGCAAAATTCTTGTGACACCATTTAAAATCGAAATTTGCCAAGAATAGAGCCGTTAGTGCCGTTGTGCTCTTGATGTCAACCAGAGGTGCAAACGCTGAACAGACTCTTTTTCTCCTCCTGAAAGCGCTGCCGGCCATTCTACATACAGTAGACAAACTGGACGCTTTGTCGCTAACTGCAGAGTTTTGAGCCGCTGGCGGCACGCGCTATGCAGAGGGCTGCTAGAAGCAGAATCGTTAATACAAGTCCGTTAGAAAAAGGATTATAATAGTTTTTCATTGAAAGTGGCGGTTTGCTTTAAGATTGAACTAATTTTTAAAGTAACAATTGGTTCCCATTCGTCATGGGCCGTGTAAACGAGCGCCGATCAATGAGACAGCTCGTTGATCGGCGCTCGTCTGCTCCTTTCACAAAGAGCAATACATGGGGACGAGCGATCATTACTACGATTTAGATAGAAAAATTGCCGGAGGCAATAGAAACCCGTTTTTTTTCCCCAACTACTTGCCACCTAGCAGAATAGTTAAATTGTAAAAAATACCTGAAAATATAAATACGCTCTAGAGCCATAGAATTTTTTTGTTAATCATTACTACGATCGCTCGTCCCCATACATTGCCATCATATCGTCAGCGCATGTTTACACAGGGAGATGCGCTGCCGGCCACGATAATATTTGCATAAATGATCCGATCAGCCGATGAGCGAGCGTTTGCCCGATAATCGACCCGGGCCTTTACTTTTTGGGTTGTGATCTCTTGATGTTTATGGAAGTTCTTAGTGAATGGCTGCTAGGAAAAGGAGTGGAGTATTCTAAAGCGGAGCGTATGCGGAAATGTTTTTTTGTCCAATTAGACATTATTATTTGCAATAATGAAGTATTCGAATTTGTACAAACACGTGTTTTAAAGTAACCGTGATATCCAATAGATTCATAAAATTGTGTTTTATTTATGTACTTTGTAACTGCAGCTTGAATTGGACGGGGAGAAGATATCTTTGCCAAATCTGGAAGGAATTGTGGTCTTGAACATTGGTTACTGGGGTGGTGGCTGCCGACTGTGGGAAGGAATGGGGGATGAACCATATCCCTTATCTAGGTATGTCTCCACGCCATACTTGTTACCTCTGTATAATTATCATGAAGACCCCCTCCGCAATCCAGTATTGACTGTTGAAAATTGTTGTAGTCGACTCTAACCTATTAAATTGAGGTCTACAGCCTGTAAACTACGTATTTGATATTCTTGAATATCTGGAGGTAATGGAGTATGTAACGTGTCCGCAGTGCTGTATGCTTGCCGTCTATTCCACCGCCATTAACCCCCTCCTGACCAGTGCAAGTACATGTATATAGTCTGCAGTACCTGGTTTGTTACTGTTGCTTAGCAACCTAGTCATGGCAGAAGATGACCTCATTAGGGACCCCTCAAATCACTAAAATGATGGGGTCCACGGTCCCTACTTTATAAAATACCATGGCGGTACAGTTAAAAAGGACTTGAAGGGGTATTGATAGGACATAAATATCAGATCGGTGGAGGTCTGACTGCTAGGACGACCCCCTCCTAGCCCAAAAACAGGACTACCCCGTCTGTGGGAGATATGGAAACCGGTAAAAAAGTGCATGCTCAGCGGTTTCTGTATCCTCTTTTTCTTTAATAATAGGGAACAGTGGACTCCCGTTGTTGTTCATATACCCTAATAGTGCGGATATAATGGTGTTGTCTTTATGGTATAACCCCTTTGAATATCAGAGTACTGTGGGATATGGTCAAGAGGATCTGCTCTAGTCAGCAAACTTAATTTATTAAATATATCCTGACTCAGGGTCCTCTGCTCCTACCTCGGGTAAGGCAAGGTTAAACTGAAACAAAATGTGGGAAAAATGTGGTGTTTGTTATAGAGGTAGTTCTAGGTAATGTGTTTTTTCTACTGGGTCGAAAATTTTGCAAAAAACACCCATATGGCAGGGCAAATCATAGGGGCCAAGAGCCCTCTAGAAATTTGCTCCCATTGCCTACCTTTCTTAAAACTGGGCATTTTAAAATCCATCATGGCCGAACCTCCTTTCCCATGACCAACAGCCATTAGAGGGACTGTCAGGCTCAGTCTATACACCTTAGATAATGGCCCAATTCGATATGGACACCTTTAACCGGTTAAGGACCAGGCTGTTTTACAGCTAAATGACCAGAGCAAATTTCACAATTTTGCTATGCGCTTCTTTAGATGACTATAACTCAGCAGGTGAATAAAGTTCATCTTTGAATTTTACACTCTTTTTAAAGGACAGATAGGGCTTTGTTTTAGTGGCATTTGTCAGTATATATCATTTTTTTTTTTTTTCTCTAAAGTGGGCAAAATTGGAAAAAAATGCAAGAATTTAACAATTGCGTCGGTTTATGCTAGCATTTTTCACACACGGTATGAACCACGGCCAAAATTAATCTCCTTTCACAATCTTCCACTTCTCCCGTGCATGGGGATACCAAATATGTGAGCCTTATTCACTGTGCGGGCATGTGCCAGGGCTTGGCATAAAAGGAGGCTTTTTGGCCTTTTCGGTCCAGGAATTCTGCATTTGATTTTAGAGCCGCATACTGTTTTCTGGGGGGCCTAATGCTGCTGAAACATTAGAAACACCCCATAAATGACTTCATTCACACAAGTAGACCCCACAAGGTTTCCTTCAAGGGGTTTATCATATTTTTAGCAAGTCCAGTTTTCTTCTGAAAGTTTCTTGAATAAGATGGAACAAAATAAAATCAGCACTTTTTTAGCAAATGCGTCAGTTTAGGCTAGTATTTTTCACACACGGTATAGACCACGGCCAAAATTCATCTCCTTTCACGTTCTTCCACTTCTCCCGTGCATGGGGATACCAAATATGTGTGCCTTATTCACTGTGCGGGCATGTGCCAGGGCTTGGCATAAAAGGAGTCTTTTTGGTCCAGGAATTCTGCATTTGATTTTATAGCAGCATACTGTATTCTGGGGGGCGTAATGCTGCTGAAACATTAGAAACACCCCATAAATGACTTCATTCACACAAGTAGACCCCACAAGGTTTCCTTCAAGGGGTTTATCATATTTTTAGACAGTCCAGTTTTCTTCTGAAAGTTTCTTGAATAAGATGGATCAAAATAAAATTAGCAATTTTTTAGCAAATGCGTCAGTTTATACCAGCATTTTTCACACACGGCATAGACCACGGCCAAAATTAATCTCCGTTCACATTCTGCCACTTCTCCCGTGCACGGGGATACCAAATATGTGGCCTTATTTATCACATAGAGATGTAGGAGGGCGGAGGATAGAAGAAGATTATTTCACATATCGCTTTTTTTCAAAGCTGGTTTTACAAAACTCAACAGAGTTTCTATAACACTTCCAAAATATCTGCTCTTGAAGCAGAAATCCCAAAATATTCATCTAGGGGTATAATGGGAATTTATTTTTTGGGGTTTTCTAAAATAAGAAATTGCAGGTTAATGCAAATGGAGCTCTCCAGCAGATGAACTTTAGAAAACATCAAACATGACATCCACCCCCCACCCATTCCCTCCCTCACCCTTGGAGTAAAATCAGGGGAAAAATAAAAACGTAATGTAGGGCAAATATATTTTCAACAAATTAACTAAAATCTAATAATTCAGAACAGTGTGGTATTTTTTAAAACATGGCTCAATGCACAGGCCTGGTTGCGAGGGACATGAGGGACAGAAATATCGGGAATCTTTGCGGTGCCCGTCTTTTCTGCAGACGCGGCACTTTTTCTGGGGGTTGCTTCTGGTTGGTGTTGGGGGAATCCGACTGATGAAGTGTCTTTCAGTCAGTCGCGTGACATCCTCAGACTGGGGGCATTCTCGGGTGTCCTGAACATCAAAAATGAGGCCTTCAATAATTTTTTCCTGGAAATCCAGGTATGTGTCTCTGCCTCTGTTTTTTTTATAGAGCACAAATGAGTTGTGGATGGCCACCTGTAACAAATAAATGGCCACCTTTTTGTACCAGGTTTTAGTTTTGCGTTTTACTAAATAGGGCTGTAAAACCTGGTCGCTTAAATCCACCCCCCCCCATGTACTTGTTATATTCGGACACGCTCACTGGTTTGTGCTTGTCCGATGTTGCCCCTCTTTCCCTCACTGCCACTGTTCCTGCGGTATGAATCGTGCTTGGCACATACACATCTTTGCGATCCCTGAACTTGACCGCCAGCAATTCTTCAGATGCATAAGCACAGGAGTCCCCCTTTACCATGCGCTTCCCCACTAATTGCTGTGGAAAACCAATTCAGTTTTTGCGCATGGTACCACATGCCCCAGTCCTTGCAGCATGCAAATGCCTAAACAGGGGCACACTCGAATAAAAATTATCACAGTACAGGTGGTACCCCTTGTGAAGCAGAGGCTGCATTATCTCCCACACAATCTTACTGCTGGTGGAAAGATCAGGGGGGCATCCAGGAACATTTATTGTGCGGTCCCTTCATAAATTCTGAAGGCGGTGGTATATCCTGACCCGCTTTCACACAATTTGTAGAGCTTAACGCCATATCTTGCCCTTTTTGAAGGTAGATATTGGCGAAAGCTAAGTCTTCCATGAAAGTTGAGGAGGGATTCGTCCACACTTACATTCTGCTCAGGGGTGTAGAGTTGCAGAAATAAATTATTCAGGGAATTTATTAGCGGTCTTATTTTGAACAACCGATCCCGGTTTGCATCGGTACTTGGGGGGGCCTGTGCGTTGTCATTGAAGTGGAGGAACCTCATTATTGTCTCATAACGAGACCTGGGCATTACTGCAGAATATACTGGGGTGGCTTGGGCGGGTCTTGTTGACCAGTAAGACCTAATGGAGGGCTTTTTGACAATACCCATATTTAGGGTGAGCCCCAAAAAATTTTTTAATTCCTGCAAATTGGTGGGCGTCCAATCTCTGGCATGGGTGGATGAAGGTTTCTGCCTTATATATTGCGTGGCATATAAATTTGTTTCGTGGACAATCTGATTTAGGATGTCGTCCGTTATAAATAAATGGAAGTAATCCATTTGGGCAAAAAGTTGTATTGTCCACGGTTATGCCAGGAGTGGCCGTAAATCCGTGGATTCTAGGCCCAAAAGATGGGGCAGGTGCCCATACAAGAGCCTGGACTGGAGGGACCAGGCTGTCCCGTGCTACAGCGCTACTTGGCCCTGCGCTTTCATGTTCTGCAGTTTCGACTGCATCAGGGACAACGTCCCCTGAAGATGAACCTGAAGTGACGCTGTCAACGTCACTACCTAAAACAGGTTCCATCTCGGACGCCATCTCTGATGCGGTCTCCGACTCAGACCACAGCATGGCATATGCCTCCTCGGCGCTAAACAACTTCCTCGCCATAACGTAACTAACACAAACACTAACTAAACAAATTTTTTTTTTTTTTTTTTTTTTTTTATAAAACACACAAACTAACTGCTATATATATCTACACTACCGCTAACAAAAAAATAAACCGCTATTGCTATATATATTATATATATGTGGATATATATATAATTATATACTCCCTACCTGCCTATTCTAATAGAATAAAAGAAAGAAAGGTAGATAGATAGAAAAAAAGATAGATGGATAGATAGATTGTATAGATAGATAGAAATCTATCTATACAGAGAATGTTTTAGAGTGTCACTGTATTTTTTGTGTAACTGTAACTGTAATCTTCTGGCAGCAATTCTCCCGAGTCTCTTCTTCTCCTCAAACTGAAACAATGTTTGAGGAGAAGAAAAGAGGCAGGAGATTTACTGCCAGAAAAGTCAAAATAAAACAAATGTGGTCGCTGTGATAGGTTTTCACAGCGACCACATGATCAGGGACCATCAGATTGGTCCCTGATACTCTGCCCAGTGCCCAGAGCTGTTGGTAACAGCGTGGGCACAGGGCTGTGTGCACGCGATCGCGTGCACACTGTTTTATAAGCAGGAATGCATGTGATCGCTGTGATTGGTTGTCACAGCGACCACATGTTCAGGGACCATCAGATTGGTCCCTGATACTCTGCCCAGTGCCCAGAGCTGTTGGTAACAGCGAGGGCACAGGGCTGTGTGCACGCGATCGCGTGCACACTGTTTTCTATGCAGAAATGCATGTGATCGCTGTGATTGGTTGTCACAGCGATCACATGTTCAGGGGCCAAAAGATTGACCCCTGACATTCTGCCCAGTGCCCATGGCTGTTAGCAACAGCCAGGGCATAGAGCTGTGTGCACGCGATCGCGCGTGCACAGTCTCTGAAGTGCGGCCGTATATATACTATACGCCGGACTTTAGAGACCCTGACCGCTGGCCGTATATTTACGGCCAGCGGTCGGGAACCTGTTAAGTCACTTGCACACAGCCATGCCATAAGTACAAACCTCGTACGGCGACACACGGAGTGCTTACCGGTTCGTATTACGGTCCCGTAACCCCTCTGTGTGCCTCCATGAGGAACCATATTCGCTACTAGAAGCAATACTTCTACAGACGATTACCTCTGTTATACGACATGCAATGGAGCATGCGTTCTGTAAGGAAACATCCATGTAAAATTCAGTTCTCTATAGTGTTAATAAGATAAATCCATCAATGAACTGAACCCTGCCAGGTATTGCCGTTTATGGCCTGTGAATGGCACATAGCCCTACAGAATGTCACAAAACAGCCTGTGCCTGCAGACATGATGGCTGTTATGTTATTTTCTTAGGGCCATGTGTACCCATGCAACCAATTATCTGCCCCCTGATCAGTACGTTGTCACACATCTCCACTTCTTAAGTGGCCATACACCTTAGATTAGCCCCAAAGGTTATTGCATCCTCTGTCATAGAGCCTCAGACGCATGTGCCGCTTAAAGGGATTGTCTCGCGACTGACAAGTATGATCTATTCACAGGCTACGCCATAAATGTCTGATAGGTGCAAGTCCCAGTGGTGGGACCCGCATCGATCGCGAGAATAGAATATAGCCAAGTCTATTCGCTTACAAACCGAAAAAAGGAAAAATTAAAGCAACTTTGCAAATAGTCTTAAATATAAATCTCCTTCTTTTCTTTGTATACAGCTCCTGTTTAGACCGATGCGTCTCCATGAGTACAGACTACAAACAAATCCTGTGTAGTCTGATCCTGCAATCACATTCCCTTCCATCTGACCCTTACCAAATGTATGTTAGCAAGGGTACAGGTGGAAGTGTATGACCAATCAGCCTGGAGGCGATGTCTGGTCATACTCCCGTCGCTTGTGTGAAGGAACTACGGGAGTAAGTGACAGCACAGCGTGATCTCGCGAGATCGTGCTGTGGATTAAGCTGGACATGAATGAAGAGAAGTGTATAATGCTGATTGATCCGCATCATACACTTCTCCTTACTATGCCCACTTGGTCAAGAGTAAAAAAAAATACCCACTTGGGCTTTAAGAACAAATTTGTAACGTGTATACAGTATATGAGTCTACCAACATTTATTTGTTTTTATCGTCTTTTTACACGGCTGTCTTATGTTATTGGCACCACAGCCTTTGTGCTGAACATTAAGGTTTTTAATATCTATTTTCATTTCCTCCTCCTCCCTTTTCTCGTTTGATCTCTTCTTCTCTCCTACGTTCTCTCTCTCTTTCTCCGTTCCCCTTTCTCTTCCTCTCTCTATCTCTTTACTATTTTTTCTCTGAAGGCATGATGATGGGCTATTGGAAGTTGTTGGAGTTTATGGATCTTTCCACTGTGCTCAGATTCAGGTTAAGTTGGCAAATCCTGTCCGTCTTGGCCAAGCTCACACTGTAAGGGTAAGAACCTGTTTGTTTTTTGTCATTATTGTGATCAAGAATTCCACTATGTATAGTTCTAGTTAAATAAATGGAAAAGGGGAAGTCACGGATCCAATAAAAAAAATTTTTTTAAAAGATACAGTTGTGAACGCGGGAGGGTTAGTCCTTGTGTACATTGTGGATGATGGCACGAACTCTGAGGAGGTTCAGGACCGCGCTATTTTGAGCCTTCAGGACCAGACACCGTTTAGCCATTTTTAGCACATGTTAGTTAAATGGCTATAACTTTTTTATTTGTTGTGCTAGCGACGTGATTTTGCAGTGTTTTTTCCGTAGACAATGCAGGTTTCTTTTTTTATCGTTTTTATACACATCCTTTTTGCTATTTTAGAATTTTTATTCTTAAAGTTTGAAAATCGTAAAAAAATAAGCTTTTTTTACGTTTCAACTATTTTTTTTGGTAATAACATAGTTTTACCTTAAAATAGACCTTTTATTTGTGATCGTCATTGTCTACCGTAAATTTTTATATATTACATTTCTATATTATGGTAATTGGGTCAGCGCTAGCGTTACAACAATGATTTGCGGGGGGAACGTTTTTTTGGGGTGGGTATTTTATGTGTATTTATTATTTTTTATTTTTTTTTACACTTTACTTTTAATTTTTTATTACTATGGTCTGTCCCTCAAAGGTCAAAAAAGACCTTTGGGGAACTTAATATATATTTTTTCTTTTACACCATGCACAGCAGCCCCAGTTACAGAGGAAATCAGCCCTCTCATAGTGACGAGAAAGACCCAGCAGCAGTCTGTCAGTAACGGGACCCGGCGATCATGTGACCAGTCACATGATCACCGGGAGGAATAGAGACAGCGGCGCGGCTGCTGCCTCTATTCCTATACACAGCGTTCATTGAGCGCTGTGCACAAGTGATCAGAGAAGACAGAAGCAGCGAAAGCTGCTTCTATCCTCTCCTCAGGGTCCCCGGCAGTCACTGACAGCCGGAGACCCGACATTCAGCTGCCCGATCGCTCATGCAGCAAGTTAAAACCCGAGCCATAAAAAGTCTATGGCTCGGGTTTTAAGGACCCCGACTGCTGGCCGTAAAAAAACAGCCAGCGGTCGGGAACCAGTTAAAATATGCACAGAATCGTCATCAGAAGTAAGGGCCTGTTAACATCAGCGTTCGTGTTCCGTTCATCTGTTGAACTTTTCCGTCAGTGGAACAGATTAACGGAATGCCGAACAGAAACTATCGCTTCTGTTTGCATTACCATTGATTTCAATAGTAATGCTTCTGTTTCATTTTGTTTCCTTTTTTATTTTTATTTTTATTTGCACGAAAACAATAGCGCAGTCTACAGCACTATTGTTTCCGTGAAAAAAACGGAAACTTTATGGAACGGAAACCAACTGAAACGGAAACATTACCATTGAAATCAATGGTAATGCAAAGGGAAGCTATGGTTTCTGTTCGGCTTTCCATTCCTCTGATGGAGAGTTTGACCGGAACCCGAACGCCAATGTGAACAGGCGCTAAGATTTATCTTCCTAATTCCTCTATTCTATGGAAGCATTGCCGCTAACAGTAATAAGTCTAGTCACGTAGAAATATAGCACTAGATCAACTGGATTTAAGTGGCCACGTGACGAGATCACGTGGCCTCTGTACTGAGGTTTCCTCTACAGGGAGATGGTAGTGAAGCCATGCACAGCCTGAGCCATGGCTGCAATGTGTATATGCGGTGAGCCAGCGGGAGTAGCAAAAATAATAAAGGCGTCCAGAATTTTTACTATCAATTATAAAGTTATTTTATCTCCTGTATCATGCCACTTAGAAAATTAATCCTGGAAAGCCCCTTTAATTGAATAATACATGTAATACTAATGTATATGAAATCTAAAATGGTACCTAAAGAAAGTAAAGATTGTTTATATTTACTCTGACGTCGATGTACTATATGAGGCCTTGTTTGTAACTTACAAAGTTCTAACTCTCAAATTGTGTGGTAAAAATGTCTTTAGGTCCTGGAGTCTAAAACTTTCCTGTGTTTATATAAATTTCCAACAACCGCTTAAAACCCAAGTGTGGTCTCTTTATACAGTACTAAAGATTAGACTCCCACGGCAAGGTTACTGTTCTAATGGAAACCATGACCGCAGTGCCGTATCTGTCGCACAACTGACACCAACACCGCGTGATGGACCCCGTTGACTATAATGGGGTCCGTCTGTGTTCCTTCATGGCATCTGTCGCTTTCACGGGAAGAATAGCAATGCTACACTGTTCTTCCCATGAAATGTCACAGTGGTGTGAAGTCAGTCTTAGTATATCATTTTAGTCGTTTTCGGGACTGATTCTGAAGTACTTTGCAATTTCCTCTTTTTTTTTTTCCTTTGCCAGTTGATTTTGAAGAGTTCAAGAATGCCAATGCAAGTGGATGGTGAACCATGGGCCCAAGGACCGTGTACAGTCACAATTACCCACAAGACACACGCACTTATGTTGTACCATGTCGGAGAACAAACAACTGATGATGATGATGATGATGAGGATGAGCCTTCCAGTGACTCAGATCAAGATCCTGTGAATCATGATGTGGAAATGTAGGCGGTCGCTACTACGTTAACAAATGGGGCTACCACATACAAAAAAAAAAGTCCTACCAGGGAAATTGTATTTATTTACTTTTTATTTTTATTTATTTTTTATCTGGAATGTTTTGTTATGAGTGTATATTACCTTAGTTTACCTCTGTCACATCTGAATGTCAGTTAATACGTTTTCACCTACTGTTTACCTGTTGTGTTGTCATAGTCTTCGTAAACCTCTGCTATGTGTAGACCAATGTTCAGTGCCGGTTATTACCGGTCTGAGACAACACTGAAGAGGAAAAGAAGGCAGATGGTATATTATTGTAATCTGTGTAGCGGATCACTGACTTTTATATTTTGCAGCAGGATGTAAAGTAGATCAAGTATGGCTCGCCTTTAGGGCTCTTGCATACGACAGAGTGCCACTTGGGCCGGTTTTCATGGCATCTGAGTGGCACCCAATAGTTTTCATTGACCCATTCACTTCAGTGGATTAATAGGGTCCATTTTCACGGACCCGGCTCTCCGATCCGTGGAAAGAATAGGACAAGTTCGTTCCATCTTTCCACGGATCATGGACAGGACTCGGGCGGCACACCTGGTCGTGTGCAAGAACTCTTACGTTTTTTTAAATCTTATTAGTATTGATTACTTTCCCTCTACTTTCCCTCTAGTGTTGCTAAATGTTTCTATATTTCACTATGTCTTCTGTTTACAAAGGCCTCGTTCACATCAGCGTCTTCCGTTAGACCTTTCCATCAGAGGAACCCATGAACGGAGAGACAGTTGGTCTCCGTTCTGTAAGGTTTCCGTTTTTGTTTTTTGCGGAAACCGTAGCACCGTCAACTACTCCATTGTTTCCGTGAAAAAAATCCCTGAAACCTTGCGGAACGGAGACAAACGATAACTATTTGCAATGGAAGAATTACCATTGAAATTAATGGTAATGCAAATGGAAGCTATGGTTTCCGTTTGTCTTTCCGTTCGTGGGTTTCTCTGATGGAAAGGTCTAACGGAATCCGATGCTGATATGAATGAGGCCAGACATTGGTATAATTTGTAAATTCCATGAGTAAAGCCGTTTTTGCAAGGCAACTAAACTTTATTTTTCCATTTAGTCCCCCATGACGGCACCCTAGGAGGATGATCCCTTGACCTCTGTAGGGACAGGAACTGAGAGAGGTTAAAAGGGCCCCACCCTCAGCCTCCCACCTTTCCCTACAGGAGTCAGGATGAAGAGAGGATCCTCTTTCCCTTGGGAGGGGGGATTGAAGAGAAATATTTTCTACCTTAACATGGAGGTCAGGATCGTGGGCTTCCCTACCTTACGACCGGTGTTCCATTTGGCGGGGAGCGAACCTAGGGGTTGCCCTCCCCCTTTTTTGGAGAAACCACCCGTCCGCCTGCAGTCCCTGAGACTAAAGCTGGACGGAGTGTAGCCCTTCCACCAGCGTCCCGACCCTCGTGGTTACAGCTACGCGACCAAACATCCGGCGACCACCGCGCGGACTAAAGTGACGGTACAAGCGGGGACTGCATCGGAAACGCGGAGCAGGTAAATAGACCAGCGTGTTCAGTGCAAGTTGCCACGTGCATCCTGCTCTGAGGTCTGTGTTTCCAAGCATGTCCTTTCCTGGTGCCGATCCGGTGGGGTCCCAGTTTGAAGAATCTTAGGTCCCCTGCCCATCCTCTCCCGTGAGTTTTCCCCATGGGGATAATACGTGATATATTACCGTAAACTGTACTAGCTGGGTCTCCCTCTCTCGTTTATTAGGTTGAGAAAGAGGGATCCCAGAAACTTAAGCGTGGTGGAGGGTGTAAAGGATCTGCCAGACACAACTTCTGTGTCGACGCCCATAGGTAATCAGTCTGCACCTGTTTCTATGTCTGTGAGACAGACTCCATCTTCCACCACCCAGGATGGCAGGCTTAGGAGTGGGAGAGCCTATCACAGCCTGGCCAGACGGAGCTAGCTCCCGCCCTCTGTCTATTTATACCTGCCTTTCCTGTTCCTCCTTTGCTTGTGATTCTTATCTGTTGGTTTCCTGGCCCTGCTGCAGCTTCTTGAACTACTGATCCTCTGCTTGTGATTGACCTTGGCTTTACTGACCACTCTTCTGCTCTGCGTTTTTGTACCTTGCTCATCTCCTGGTTTGACTCGGCTCGTTCACCTCGCTTGTTGCTCACGGTGTTCCTGTGGGCAACTTCCCCATTTCCCTGGCTTCTTTGTACCCTTGTCTGTTTGTCTGTCGTGCACCTATTGAGTGTAGGGACCGTCGCCCAGTTGTACCCCGTCGCCTAGGGCGGGTTGTTGCAAGTAGGCAGGGACTGAGTGGCGGGTAGATTAGGGGTCACTTGTCTGTTTCCCTACCCCGACATTACAGAGGGCTTAAGAGCCATGAAATGCGATACATGCTCCAAAAAGCTGGCAGACGCATACAAAAAATAACTATGTTCGTCTTGTATTAATAAATTAATCAAAGTTAGTAAATGAACCTTCATCTGATTCCGACACTGAAGGAACCTCTTATTCTTTTAAAGATCCAGAGGACATAGATGAATTGGGGTCAATATATCCTGAAGGAAATCAGGACAATGAGAAGAAATGCTACTTTTCCTCTGAGGACATGGATGATTTACTAAAAGCAATCGGGGGTACGATGAATATTGAGGAAGTTAAAAAACCATCCAAGATGAGATGTTTGGTGGTTTGGAAGCAATGGAAAAACGTGTGTTTCCTATTAAGGAAATCCTGTTTGAGTTAATAAATGACAAATGGAAGGACCCAGAAAAAAGGCTGGGGGTTTCTCATGAATTTAGAAATTGCCTCCTTTTTAATGAAGAAGATACAGGCATCTGGGACAATATCCCTAAAGTGGATATCCAGATGGCAAAGGTAGGTAAACATCCTTGCCATTTGAAGATTCAGCTCAGTTAATGGACCCCATGGATCGGAAGTCTGATTGTCTTCTAAAAAAGGCCTGGGAAGCATCAATGTTTAGCATGAAGTCCAACATAGCAGCCACTTCAGTAGCTGGAACCCTTTTTATCTGGTCAAGCAAGCTAGAGAGCCACCTTAAGGTAAACAGGTAAAAACACCCAGGGACCAATTAGCAGAGCCAATTCCTCTCCTAGAAGCAGCTACGGGTTTTCTAGCAGATGCCTCGGCAGAATGTATCAGGTTCGCAGCCAGGGAGGGGGCCCTCACCAATGCTGCAAGAAGATCTCTGTGGTTAAGATACTGGCAAAATGGGGACACTCGTTCTAAAAATAGACTTTGTAACATTCCGTTCCAGGGGGAATATGTTTTTGGCCCAGACCTAGAAAAAATCCTAGAGAAGGCGTCAGATAGAAAAAAGGGATTTCCAGGAGATAAACCGACGAAAAAGAAATATCCCATTCGTTCCCAAAGACCCCAGAGTGAAAGGGAAGGGAAAGACGGGTCGTTGGAGTTACCCCAAATGGGGGAGGGGCAGAGCCTTTTTTGCTCAACCCGAATAATTATAGTCAAGAAAACAGACCATGACGCCAGAATTGGATGAAGGTCGCTAAAATTCTACAGTCTCTGGAACAACATCACCCAAAACAAATGGGTCCTAATAAAAAACGGCTATTGTATAGACTATTCAACTCTTCCTCCAAAGAGATTTATTCTGACCACACAGCCCTCACAATTTCTGAGAAAGAAGATGTTGGACAACATCCAAGACCTATACCAGAGAGAGGTAATATCTCCAGTACTGCAGGATCAGTGGGAAGAAGGTCACTACTCCTCTCTCTTTCTCATAAAAAGCCTGACAATTCATACAGGCTAATAAGAAATCTGAAACCTCTCAACAGTTGGATAATTTACAGGAGGTTCAAGATGGAATCGGTAGCATCTACCACTCCCTTAATAAAGACAGAGGCTTACATGTTCACCCTAGATTTAAAGAACACATCCCCATTCATCCCCCCTTCCTAAGATTTGCAGTAAAGGACTCGACAGGCGAAGTTGTCCATTACCAGTTTGTAGCCCTCCCCTTTGGGATTTCATTCTGCCCTAAGGGTATTCACCAAAATAATGATAGAAGTAATCGCTTGCAGACTGGGAATTATTATAGCCCCCTATCTGGACAACTTTCTAATTACAGCAAATACCCAAGAGATTCTTTCCACTCAGGTAAAGCTAGTAACAGGCCAACTAGCAGAACAGGGTTGGATCATAAATAATCAAAACTCAAATCTGATTACACACACTGACAAATTCCTAGGGGTCCTACTGGACTCTACCCTCCAGATATCCTTACTACCAGGGGGAAAAAGAAGGAATCTAATTTCCAATGTCAAAAAGCCACCTCTTACAAAATAGGAGCAGCAAGAAGTATGCAAGGTCAGATGACAGCATGCATTCAGTCAGTCGTCTGGAGCCAGAACCATTCCCGTCCACTTGAAAGATGGATACTCTCCTCACGGGACAGAAAACAGTCATCCCTAGATCGAAAGATAAAAATACCCCAGAAGGTTAAAATGTCCCTATATTAGTGGATGGAACGCTTAAATCTCAAGAGGGGTGTAATTTGGCATCCGTTTCCAGCAATCGTAATTCTGACAGATGCAAGCAAACAAGGTTGGGGAGCCAAACTCCCAGACAGTTATATTCCGGGGACTTGGCCACCGACAATAGCTGCTCGATCCTCAAATTACCGAGAACTCAGAGCAGTCTGGGAGACCGTGCAGTCAGGTTCTTTTGCTCTTCAAACAACCATGCCAAAGTACAATCGGACAACATGACGACAGTGGCTTTTCTAAAATACCAGGGGGGTACCAGGTCTCCCAATCTGCTCTCGCTATCTCAGAGAATATTTTGTTGGGCAGAGGAAAATCTGCTTTCTCTATCAAACAATCACCTGAAAGGGTCGGAGAATATGGAAGCGGATTTTCTCAGCAGGAAAAACCTAGGTCCGCGCGAATGGTCTCTAAATCTGGGAGTCTTTCTTCAGATCATGCGGCAATGGGGGTTTCCTCAAGTAGATCTTTTTGTGTACAAATTAAGTTCAAAAGCAGAGCTTTTCTTCTCTCTAAATGCCCAGGATGGTCCCCTAGACATAGATGCTCTATCCCAGCCTTGGGACATGGATCTAGCATACGCCTTTCCACCATTCCCGCTGATATCAAGAGTCCTTCAGAAGCTTTACAGGGAAAGTCTGAAACTCATTTTGATTGTCCCATTCTGGCCAAAAAAGGCTTGGTTCCCTCATTCTGAAGGAATTCGCACTGGAAGATCCTATAGAAATTCCTTTTAAACAAGATCTGCTGGTACAAGGGCCGTTACGACACCAAAGTCTTCAGAAACTTTAAATTGTCAGCTTGTCAGCATGGATCCTGAAGGGACACTGTTCAAAGAAAAAAGTTTATCACAGAAAGTAATAACAACCCT
This sequence comes from Rhinoderma darwinii, assembly GCF_050947455.1. Taxonomy (NCBI): domain Eukaryota; kingdom Metazoa; phylum Chordata; class Amphibia; order Anura; family Rhinodermatidae; genus Rhinoderma; species Rhinoderma darwinii. The sequence continues at coordinate 55,831,899 of NC_134699.1, forward strand.
AAAAGGTAGTCGTAAACCAGTTACTTCTGCAATTTACATAAAATTTGGAAAAAACCTCTTACCTCCTGGTGTGGAGACCAATCCCTGGACCGGAATCATCATGTCATCCAACAAATTTTGGACTTTTTACGGCAGGGGCTGAATCTAGGTCTTAGACCAAGCACCCTGAAAGTACAGGTCTCGGCCTTGAGTACGTTTTTGGACACCCAGCTGTCAGAACACAGGTGGGTGAAAGGATTCAGGTCTGCAGTCTCAAGACTAAGGCTGACAATTAGAGATTCATCTCCGCAGTGGGAGCTTGGCATTGTGCTCAGGGCTCTAACCAGACCTCCCTTCGAAAACCAATTGAGAACATAGACCTGTTCCTTAAAGTAGCCTTTTTTATTAGCGATAACCACAGCAAGGAGACTGGAGAAATACAGGTGCTATCCACAGATGAACTATATCTTAGGCTAATGGATCGTACTAAAACTTGATCCTAATTTCCTTCCAAAAGTAGTCTGAATTTCATAAAAATCAGGACATTGTCCTTCCATTTTGCCAAAACTCAAAAAGAAGAAGAATTTCATTGTCTTGATGTTAGAAGGGCAGTCTTACAATATTTACAGGTTACTGCTGATTGGCGGAAAGACTTCAACCTCCTGGTCCAATTTTGGGAGAAAAATAAAGGAAAGAAGACCTCAAAAGTTACCATTGCTTGATGGATAAAAGCATCAATTAAAATCTGTTATTCTCTTGAGGGAAAATCAGTTCCTATAAATATCAAAGCCCATTCCACCAGATCCACAGCTTCACCATGGGCAGAAAGGGGAGGAGCTTAGTTTGACCAGATTTGTACTGCAACTACTTGGGCTAGCTCCCTTACCTTTTGCGAAGCATTATAGCCTAGACCTTTTTATCCAGTAGAGACTTCGCCTTCAGCCGTAAAGTACTCTAGCCGGTAGTCCCACCCTAAACCATCCTATTTGGAATTCTCCTAGTGTGCTGTCATGGGGGACGAAATGGAAAGTAATTCCGTTTCCTTGAGTCCACCATGACTGCATAAATGTATTTACCCACCCTATCTTCTTAGAGGTATGTGAAGTTAACATACAGATTAGCTAGTTCCTTCCGGTGTAGTGATATGGTACACACTGGTGGGAGGCTGAGGGTGGGGCCCTTTTAACCTCTCTCAGTTCCTGTCCCTACAGAGGTCAAGGGATCATCCTCCTAGTGTTCAGTCATGGTGGACTCAAGGAAACGGAATTACCGGTAAGACTAATTCTTACTTTTTGTGGCACAAGGTTTAAAAAACAGAATAAGTATTGACCCAAATGTGTTAAAGCCCATGTAACGTTTCAGGTATCTGTTCAGAATAAGTTGTCATATGTGTGTACATAAGAAATAACACTATTTCTGGCTATTCTATGACTCTAATTCTCAGTTTTGTCCAAGCTAGTGGGTGGAGACTAACTGCTATAAAAAAAATATATATATATATATATAAGGAAATATATAATATATATGTCCTCCATATATATGTTGGAGGAGAGGACCTGGCTCATAATGTCCTTTCTGGTTCATTCCAAAGCTGTTGGATGGGGTTGATTTCAGAGATCTGTACGGACCAGTCGAGTTCTTCCACACCAAACTCACCCAACCATGTCTTTATGGACCTTGTGCACTGGGGCACAGTCATGAGGAAGAGAAAAGGGCCGAACCCCAAACTGCTACCACAAAGTATGAAGCTACAATTGTCCAAAATGTCTTGGTATGTTGAAGCATTAAGATTTCCTTTCACCAGAACTAAGGGGTCTAGACCAACCCCATTGAATTATCCCTCCTCTAAAAAACTTTTACAGATGGCACAATACAGTCAGGCAGGTAACCTCCTGGCATTCACCAAACCCAGACTCATCCATCAGACCGCCGAGATAGAGAAGCGTGATTCATCACTCCAGAACACGTTTCCACTGCTCCATAGTCCAGTGGTGGCGTACTTTACACCACCCCATCTGACGTATGGCATTGTACTTGGTGATGTAAGGCTTGCATGCAGCTGCTGAGCCCTGTGGCTGAACGGGAGTGGTGTTCTGGCACTAAGTGTCAGATTATGTCAGTCTTTCCCACCCGTACCGCCTTTAGACAGTTGTTCATAAATGAAGCCCGGTGATCGGCCCCTGTATCGTACCTTTAATCCCCTCTATTTCCCCTCCTGGACTCTCCCATTATTCTCCTCTGTCTCGCCTCATAGAATTTCCCCTTTTGGACTGTTCCGTGCGCAGGAGGCGTGGCTGGTGTTGCATGACAGTTGGTAAGAAAAAGCAGTTAGAGGTTGGAGTCAGCCATTTACAGATGGGGTATCCAGGGTCCAGAATAAAGAATGAAAGCAGAGTATTTACCAGCAACCAATAGACTTTATCATAGTGAGTGGTATATGTACTGTGCCCCTCTGCGTCTCCCTCAAATAAACACGCTGTTTTTGATTGGTAAACTATTTTCTGTGTCCACCTGAATTATTTCACCCACAACGGCGATAACAAACACCCAGTATCACCACATTTGGTGGCAGCGGTGGGATAATAATCCAGTCCATACAACGGAGAAGCGGCAGGGGACAGGTACTCCTGGTACCATCCAGCGCTTCGCGGCCAGATAGTCAAAAACAACAGAGGAAGTGCACACGGGATACGACGTCTGCTTTGACTTCAGAAATGTCTGCCGACAGCCAAGGTGTTCTGGTGGACCCCAGCAGCAGCCCCTACCTCAAAAACACAAAGAGGACATTGCAGGAGCTTTGCTAAGTTTGAGGGATCCAATTAGAGTCAACTGAGGTAAAGGCCGTGTTGGCAAGCAAGATCATTGTGTGGGACAGAGCGCACCCCGAGTTGAGTGACGAAGAGGACGACGAGAAAGGGGAATGGCCCCAGCAACCGATCTGACAGTCGGGGGTTCCTACACAGCACCAAATTAAAGCAGAAATGTCAGCTCACCCTCCCAGGTGCACGAAGAAAACAGCGATCTCCACGCTATAGGAACAACAATAGCCAGCGAAAAAGTTGAACAGCTTGAAGTGGACAAATAACATAAAGCGTCCCAGAGAGGACAGACGCTTTAGTAATGGCTCTTGAGAGCTAGAAACGCGTCGGAGGGGATGGACGCTTTATTTGTCCACTTCAATCTATTCAACTTTTCCGCTGGCTATTTAAATAAATAAAGTAGATTTATTTTTCAAAATTCCACAAGGAGTGCTCATCTTTTCCTCCTGAATGTTGTCCCTGCACAGAACCCCCTCTTCAGCCACCGCCACTCTCATAGGTGAGATGCTAGCCGCCCTGGGCCCTAATTGTACCGAGCACGAGAGAGCCTGTGTAATGGAGTCGGTGCTCCGGATCCCTGTGTGAATCCCATCCCAACGAGTGCACCAGGCACCCAGCAGCTACGGGGGCCACACCTGCGGTTCAGCGACGTGCCCGCCTTTAACGAGGCCACCACGGACATTGACACGCACCTCCATGTATTTGAGTCTATCATGGAGGTGCGTACCATTCCGCCCTGGGAATGGGCAAAGTATGCGGGCCCCAGCCTAACGGGCAAAGCCTTGGAAGTTTATCGGGCGCTGTGTGGAGGACTGCCGTGATTATTCCTGCCTGAAGGAGGCCCTGCTCCAGCACTTCACCATCGCCCCAGAGACCTACCAAGTATAGTTCCAGACCATGCGGTGCCCGGCCCACAGCACCTATGCAGGGTTTGCTACCCAGCTACAGCAGAGCTGCACTAAGTGGCTGAGGGGAAAACAGGCGAACAGCGCAGAAGTTATTGAGAGTCTCTTCATCCTGGAGCAGCTCCTGAAGCTGGACCCCGAGATTCGTGAGTTGGTCAATGACCGGAGCTGGTCCCCAAGAAGGACAAAACCACGAGGTTCTGTGTCAACTATCGGAGGCTGAACGAGGTAACCGTTATGGATGCCTATCCCATGCCCCGGATCGACGAGCTGCTTTATAGGCTGGGGGGCATTCTATGTGTCTACTCTGGACCTCAGCAAGGGCTACTGGCAGATTCCCCTGACCAGAGCGGCCAAGAGCGCTCCGCCTTCAACACCCCATTTGGCCTGTTCGAATTTACAGGCATGCTGTTTGGGATGAAGAATGCGCCCGCGACCTTCCAGAGAATGGTCAACCGGATTCTCGTGGGGTGTCAAAGCTATGCCCAAGCGTACCTGGACGACATAGCCATCTTCAGTGAGACCTGGGAGGAACAATTGGCCCATGTGGCTCAAATTTTAGCGTGCATCAGGCTCGCAGGCCTGACCATTCGCCCTGACATATGCCAAATGGGAATGGGTGAGATTTCCTATTTAGGTCACCGGGTAGGAAGTTGGCGCCTCTGACCTGAGCCGGCCAAAGTGGAAACCATTCTCTAGTGGCCCCGGCCAACTAACCAGAAACAGGTCAGGGCATTCCTAGGGACCACAGCATATTATCGAAAATTCCCACCTCACTACAGCTCCCTTGCCAAACCCCTGACAGACCTCACAGCCAAAAGGTTCAACAAGAGTATTCCCTGGACCCCTGACTGTGACCAGGCCTTTGAAAGTCTTAAGGCCCCCCTGGCATCATCCCTTGTATTGGCCGCCCCTGACTTCCACCGTCGGTTCCTAGTATAAACAGATGCCTCTGATGTTGGCCTGGGAGCAGTATTAGGCCAGGTTGACCAAGCCGGTCACGAGCACCCCATTGCCTACCTCTCCCGTAAGTTGCTGAACCGAGAGCGTGCTTACACTACAATTGAGAGAGTGCCTGGCCATTGCGTGGGCCCTCAAAAAACTTCAACCCTACGTTTATGGGAGGGAATTCACCGTCATTACGGATCATAATCCTCTTAGTTGGCTGCACCGGACTGCAGAAGACAATGGTCGGTTTTTGCGATGGAGTTTGGCTCTGCAATCCTATAATTTTGTTGTTTCTCACAAGAAGGGCCGAGACCACGGAAACGCCGACTGTCTCTCCCGGCAACAGGACACTGATGGGCATAGAACCTCATTACCGGGCCCCCAGGGCCAATCAGACTCCCTGTGGATTTAAGAAGGGGGAGGTATGTGGCGGAACGGGAGTGGTGTTTTGGCACCAAGTGTCAGATCATGTCAGTCTTTCCCACCCGTACCGCCTTTAGACAGTTGTTCTTAACGCCTTAAGGACGCAGCCTAGTTTTGGCCTTAAAGGGGTTGTCCAAGATACCATCATATTTTCAAAAACCCCTTTAATGCATGTAAGTTATAAATGTAAATACATTTGTAATATACTTACGTTTTCCAAAGTGGCCTCGTTTCCAGATTCTGCCGTGGGGAACTTGACTGGTGACGTCACTTTCTGCTCTGGCTCTGCCGCTTTATTGATCTTAAATTCTTTGCCGGGTATACGACACGTCACTTGTGACGTGGTGTATATCGGCTTGTTCTGTTGTTACGCGCATGCGCGGCCCCTGCTGTTATCTCGAGAACAGCAGGGACCGCGAGAACAGCAGTGACAGCGCATGCGCGTTACGGGCTGTGAAGCAGAACAAGCCGATATGTGACAAGTGACCGTGTCGTATACCATCCGAGGTCTCTCTGGTACGAGACCATGTGATCGGGATACGACACGACCGTGGAGGAAGCTAAAAACGTGACGTCAGAGCTCATGTGATCAGAAGGAAAAAGCAGCCAGAGCGGAGAACAGAAGCAGGATTGCACAGGTAAATATATTATACAATTGTAAATATGTGCAATGTGGTTTTAAATGTACAAAAAAAAATAATCTCGGACAACCCCTTTAAGGCTCAGAGCCCATTTTTCAAATCTGACATATTTCACTTTACGTGGTAATAACTTCGGAATGCTTAAACCTATCCAAGCGATTCTGAGATTGTTTTCTTGTGACACACCGGGCTTCATGTTCGTGGTAAAATTTGGTCGATATATTCTGTGTTTATCGGGGGAAAATTGCAAAATTTAGAGAAAATTTTGAAAAAATAGCGTTTTTCAGAATTTAAATGCATCTGCTTGTAAAACAGACGGTTATACCACCCAAAATAGTTACTAGCTCACATTTCCCATATGTCTACTTTGGATTGGCATCGTTTTTTGAACATTCTTTTATTTTTCTTGGACGCTACAAAGTTTAGAACATAAACCGCAATTTCTCCTATTTTTAAGAAAATTTCAAAAGCCTTTTTTTTTTTTTAAGGTACCTGTTCAGTTCTGAAGTGGCTTTGAGGGGCCTATGTATTAGAAACCCCCATAAAACACCCCATTTTAAAAACTAGACTCCTCAAAGTATTCAAAACAGCATTTAGAAAGTTTTTTAACCCTTTCACAAATTTCTCAGGAATTAAAGCAAAGTGGAGGTGAAATTTGCAAATTTCATTTTTCTTGCTGAATTTAAATTTTTATACAATTTTTTTTTATTTTTTTTTTGTAACGCAGAAGGTTTTACCAGAGAAATACTACTAAATATGTATTGTCCCGATTCTGCAGTTTTTAGAAATGTCCCACATGTGGCTCCAGTGTTCTCGTGGACTAAAACACAAGCCCTAGAAGCAAAGAAGCACCTAGTGCATTTTGAGGCCTCTTTTTTTTTAATTAGAATATATTTTAGGCAGCATGCCAGGTTTGAAGAGGTGTTGAGGTATCAAAGCAATGGAAACCCACCAGAAGTGACCCCATTTTGGAAACTACACCCCTCAAGGAATTCGTTTATGGTGGTTGCTATCATTTTGACCGCACAGTTTTTTTTTCACAGCACCTATTTGAATTGGTCTGTGAAATTTAAAAAAAAATTTTTTTTCCAATAAGATGTTATTTTTAATCAAAATTTCTTATTTTCACAGGGAACAAAATACCCCACTTTTTTTTGCCTAATTTGTCCTTCGTGCGGCAATACCCCATTTGTGGTGATAAACTGTCGTTTGGGCCCATGGCAGGACTCAGAAGGAAAGGACCACCGGACATATACTGTGCCCAGCATGTGCCACCGGAGATATACACCCCATAAGCTGTAATGTGTGTTCTCCCAGGTACGGCAATACCCTACATGTGGCTGTTATTAGCTGATCACAATTTGGCCTACTGGAGCGTTTCTGGTGCGAAGTCATGTATGCAGAAGCCCCTGAGGTACCAGTACAGTTGGAAGTGACCCCATTTTAAAAACTACACCCCTTAAGACCTTCATCTAGAGGTGTAGTGAGCATTTTGACCCCACAGGTACTGTGTAAAAGATAATGCGCAGCTGATGGTGCAGAGTGAGATTTGCAATTTTCTATATATATGGCATGTCCGTGTCCGATATAGTGTGCCCAGCATGTGCCACCGGAGATATACACCCCATAAGCTGTAATATGGGTTCTCCGGGGTACGGCAATACCCTACATGTGGCTGTTATCAGCTGCCTGGGCACACGGCTGGGCTCAGAAGGGAAAGATGAGGGGGATAAGCTGTGCGGAGTGCATCAGGGTAAATTAAAAAATTAAGGGATGTATGATAAATCTTTCATACAGAGCCCTGGTTTTTCGGGACACGTGTCGCATTGGTATATTGTTTTCCTCCTTATCCCCCTCTTTGAGCAGACTGCACCTCTTTTGACTTTTTCCCTTCTTGCCAGTTTGGGGAACTTCTCCTGGAAAATGTTGCCCTGGTACGATGCGTGTGGCCCCGCTTCCAGAAGTACTGGGTGCTCCCCCTTCTTGGTCCCTAAAGATTAGGTTCTTGATAACCACCTCTTGAAATTCCAGGAAAGTTCCCCTCTGGCCTGTACATTGACGTAGCACGTACGCATTCTACCATGCCATCTGTATGATGTACACGGCCAGCTTCTCATACCACACCCTCGATTTCCACATGGCGCTGTAGGGCTTCAGGACTTGATCTGACAAGTCAACCCCTCACATGTACCTATTGTAGTCCAGGATGCAGTCTGGTTTGGGGGTCTCTGTACTGGTACCTCGTACAGGTACATGGGTACTGGTGTGGCCATGTATTATTGTCAATACAAGGACATCTCTCTTGCCCTTGTACTTGACACACAATATGTTGCTGCTAGAATGTGCCCTGCTTTCACCTCTTCTGAGTGTTTGCCCAAGCAGAGTCTTAGGGAGACCTCTCAGATTTTTTCTAGCAGTGCCGCATGCCACAGTACTTCTGGAAGCGAGGCACTTGAAGAGTGGGACGCTGGTATAAAAATTATCTAGGTAGAGGTGGTAACCCTGGTCCAGCAGTGGGTACACCAAATCTCACACAATTTTTGCATTAATTCCCAGTAAAGGGGGGGGGGGGCATTCTGGGGGCTGAATACTGGTGTCCTTCTCTTCATATATTCTAAATTTGTAGGTATAACCTGATGCACTCTCGCACAGCTTATACATCTTCATGCCATACCTTGCCCTCTTACTCGGCAGGTACTGGCCGGAATTGAAGCCTCCCTTTAAAATGTACCAGGAACTCATCAATAGAAATACACTTCTCGGGGGTGTATGCTTGGGCAAACCGGGCACTGAAATGGTCTAATAGGGGTCTCAGTTTGTACAAACGGTCAAAACTGGGGTCATCTCGGGGTGGGCACTGCTCATTATCCGTATAATGTAAGGTGCGAAGTATTGCCTCAACGCATCCTGGACATGTCCATACGGTACATCGGGGTGTGGTATAAGATGTCCGTGTTCCAGTAGGTCCTAATGGACGGTTTTTTCAGAACCCCATGTTCAAGTGAAGTTCCCAGAACTTGCCCAACTCTGCTGCATCCTGTGGATTGGGTATAAAATGATGTGGGGTTCTTCGTAATATACTGTTGGGCATATAAATTCGTCTGGGAGACCATAAGATCTATAAAGTCATTAGTGAAGAAGAACTTGAAAAACTCCATTGCACTGAGCCCTGCCGTATTAAATTTTATCCCTGAGCTGCTGTGTACTCTGGGATTTGGGGCTCATAAATGTCTGGTGTGGGGGTCCAAATGGGGTCACTTCGCTCGGGGGCTTGAACTGCGGTGGGGTAATTTTGCTCGGGGGCTTCAACTGTAGTGGTGGTCCTGGGGCGTCTCCTAGGGGGTTCCTCTTCTTCATCACTGGATGAGGAGTTAGATAAGTAAAACAGAGTCTCACCATCCGACGACTCTGTGTCGGAGGCAAGAAATGAATATGCCTCTTCGGCACTAAATGTCCGTTGAGACATGTTTGATTGCTTCCCTAACTAGGAGCAATAGGCTGCTACCTAAACCAGCCCAAAAAATTGGTATCTTTATAGAACGAGTGGGCTTCCCTGAGACTAAACCTAACTAGGGCGACTATTCCCTAAGGGTATGTGCACACACACTAATTACGTCCGTAATTGACGGACGTATTTCGGCTGCAAGTACCGGACCGTCAATTACGGACGTAATTAGTGTGTGTGCACATACCCTAACACTAAACCTATCTAGATTATTCCGAGCTTCCCTGACGCTAAACCTAACTACAGTGATGGACCCCTAACGCTAGATCTAACTACGGTGACGGATTCCTGATGCTAAATTCTCTGGCGCTATACCTAACTACGCTTTTTGACGGTTCCCTGAGACGAACTTACCCTAATACTAAACTAACCAGTTAAATTGTCTAAATTAACTGGTTTTTTTTGTTTTGTTTTTTTAAATGAATCCCCGGGGACCAAGAAATTGGGTTCTGAAGACTAAGAAGTGGTCAGTGATAGGAGATCACTGCCCAAAAACGTGGGGGGGGACATAAGGAGGAAGGGTACAGGACTGGGTAGTGGATGGGAGAGGTGGGATGCCGAAAAAAGTTGTTTTTTTAGACTTTTTTGTAACCTTTTTTTTACTTGCTCTTCTCTCTCTTCTCACAACCGCTCTGAACGCCTCGCTATCTCCAACAGAGGCGTTCAGGGCGGGTGCGGCAGGATGTGATGTCAGGGAGAGGAAGTTTAGACGTCGATCGCCATTATTGGACAGTTACTCACTGACTGACCAACCAATAGTGGCAATCGAAGAGGCGGGACCATCGGGACAGGTCCCGGCGTATTGAGATGTGATAGCCTGCTGTCGGAAACAGCAGCTGTCACCGCTCGTGCACGCGCTGGTGGAAAATGGCGATGCATTTTCCCTGCAACGTAATATTCCGTCGCTGAGCGCGAACGGGGCGGTCAGCGCGAAGGAATATTACGTCGCTGAGCGTTAAGGGGTTATATGAACCCCAGTGATCGGCCCCTGTATCGTACCTTTACCATTATTCCCCTCTATCTCCCCTCATAGAATTTCTCCAGGGTCCAGAATAAAGAAAGAAAGCAGAGTATTTACCATCAGCCAATAGACTTTATCATAGCGAGTGGTATATGTACTGTGCCCCTCTGTGTCTCCCTCAAATAAACACGCTGTTTTAAACTGTTAAACTATTTTCTGTTTCTGCCTGAATTATTTCACCCACAACGGCGATATCAAACACCCGGTATCACCACAGGCCCCCATGCCATAGAGCTCCCGCGGCACAGTTTTTGTGCGGATGTTAATGACAGAAGAGGTTTGGTCTCTGCCGTTATTAAGTCAGCAGAGCGTTGGTGACTTTTATGCACCATGCACATCAGCACTCGTTGACCCCGCTGTATAACTTTACGTGGTTTGCACTTCGTGGCTGAGTTGCTGTGGTTCTTTAAACGTTTCCATTTTGCAATAATAACCCTCACAGTTGATCGTGTAATATCGAGGGGGGAAGAAATTTCTGGAGGATCTAATTCAGTTCTCTCTTTAGAACGACCCATTCCTTCACAAGTGTTTGTAAAGGCGACTGCATGGCGAGGTACTGGATTTTATACACATGTGGCAATGGGACTGAATAAAACACCTGAACGTCTTTGTCCCAATATTTTTGTCCATATAGTGTACATATATTGTCCTCTAAGTATACAAAAGGCACTATTTTGATTTGTTCTATATGCATGTTCTTCACTGCCAGTTTCACCAAGTGCACAGTAGACGTATGCTTTTTAACCCCTTAGTGACCAAGCTTGTTTGGACCTTAATGACCAAGCCAAATTTGTCAAATCTGGTATGTGTGACTTTATCAGAGAATAACTCTGTGAAAGTTTTGAATATCCAAGTAATTCTGACATTGTTTTTTCGTCACATGTTGTACTTTATTTTAGTGGTAAAAGTAGACTGATACGATTTGCGGAAATAACTTAAAAAATAGAAAAATTGAAGAAATTTTGTAAAAATTATCATTTTTCCCTATTTTTAACTGCAATATGTCACATATGTACACACATACTGTACAATTTTTTTTATTAAATATATATTTCCATCTCTTTACTCTATTTTGGCAGCACTTTTGAAAAAAAAAAATAATTTTTGAGCAATTTAGAGGACTTACAAGTTAAGTAATAATTTTATAAATTTTGTAGTACATTTTGTTTTCCTGCACCAAGCCAGGTTTTCATAGGCTCATAGGTGTCAGAATGGTGGAAACCCCCACAAGTGACCCCATTTTGAAAACTAGACCCCTTAAGGTATTTATTAAGGGGTGTTGTAAGTATTTTGACCCCACAGTTTTTTTGTAAGAATTCATGCAAAGCAGGCATAAAAAAATATAATTTAACTTTTTTCATAAAAGTATCACTTTGAAGACCGATTTCTTTGTAAAGCGACCATGAGAATGAAGAAACACACCCAAAAATCTATCACCCTGTTTCTCCTGTTTTCAAAAATGCCCCCATTGTGACCCTAATATGTTGCCTGGACACACGACAGGGCCCGAAAGGGAGGGAGCACCCGGAGGCTTTCAGGACTCATATTTTGCTTGAAAATGTTTTAGGCCCCACTGTACATTTGGAGAGGTTTTGAACTACCAGAACGATAGAAACTCCCCATAAACGACCCCATTTAGAAAACTAGACCCCTTAAGGTATTTATCTAGGGGTGTAGTGAGTATTTTGACCCCACAGTTTTTTGCTAAATTTAATGCATAGCAGGTGAAAAAAAATAAAAATTCACTTTTTTCATAAAAGTATCACTTTGAAGACCGATTTCTGTGTAAAGCGACCATAAGAATGAAGAAACACACCCCAAAATCTATCACCCTGTTTCCAAAAATGCCCCCATTGTGACTCTAATGCATTGCCTGGACACACAGCAGGGCTTGAAAGGAAGGGAGCACCCAGAGGCTTTCAGGACTCATATTTTGCTTGAAAATGTTTTAGGCCCCACTGTATATTTGGAGAGGTTTTGAACTACCAGAACGATAGAAACTCCCCATAAACGACCCCATTTAGAAAACTAGACCCCTTAGGGTATTTATCTAGGGGTGTAGTGAGTATTTTGACCCCACAGTTTTTTGCTAAATTGAATGCATAGCAGGTGAAAAAAAATAAAAATTCACTTTTTTCATAAAAGTATCACTTTGAAGACCGATTTCTGTGTAAAGCGACCATAAGAATGAAGAAACACACGCCAAAATCTATCACCCTGTTTCTCCTGTTTTCAAAAATGCCCCCATTGTGACCCTAATGTGTTGCCTGGACACACAGCAGGGCCCGAAAGAAAGGGAGCACCCGGTGGCTTTCAGGACTCCTATTTTGCTTGAAATTGTTTTAGGCCCCACTGTACATTTGGAGAGGTTTTGAACTACCAGAACGATAGAAACTCCCCATAAACGACCCCATTTAGAAAACTAGACCCCTTAAGGTATTTATCTAGGGGTGTAGTGAGTATTTTGACCCCACAGTTTTTTGCTAAATTTAATGCATAGCTGGTGAAATAAAATAAAAAAAACACTTTTTATATAAAAGTATCACTTTAAAGACCGATTTCTTTGTAAAGCGAACATGAAAATGAAGAAACACACCCCAAAATCTATCACCCTGTTTCTCCTGTTTTCAAAAATACTCTCATTGTTGCCATAATCTGCTTATTAGACCTGTGGCTGGGCCAAAAAGAGAGGGAGCACCCTTTGGCTTTCAGGGCACAATTGAATAAATTCTAGGCCCCATATCATGCATTTAGAGGCATTGAGCTGCCTGAACAAAAAAAAACCACGCAGAAATGACCCCATTTTAAAAACTAAACCCCTAAAGGTATTCATCTAGTGGTGTAGTGGGCATGCGGACCAAAAATGTTTTAAATGAGGAAATAATGGGTATCATTTCAGACACTATGGGTATATAATGTTTTCTTCAAGCTTTTATTACGTTTCCACATGAAATAGAGGAGACGTGGTAGAAGGTTATTTTGTTAGAAATACGCCACATTAATAAATTTGTGCGGCACAGAATAGAAGTGAAGCCGTGTATTCATAATGGATACATGTCGCTATAGACGTATTTGCCTGTACTTATGACTATGTCTTGCTGAAGAAGCAGTTGGTGCCATTATGATGTCATTGTGGACAGAATTCTGTCCTAATATAAAATCAGTCAGAGAGGAAAAAATAAACTGTACTGGAGTGACGGGCAATATCTTCAAACAAATGGAGGAAAATGTATCCAACTATGTTGCAAACTCGAGTCTGTTCACTAGATAGAAGAACACCTGCAGGGCTGTCATGACAAGGATTTTTTTTTTCAGTGACTGGTTGTACAACGTCTCTTTAGCTCCATCAATCCTTATGAGGGACGAATGTGCCAAGTGACGCGGTACACCATAACAGACCCCTGCCCGGCAAGGTAGGAACCGCTATGTGCACAAAACAACCAATCACCTACAGAATATATAAAAGGACAGTGTCCAAAACCATCTATAGGAACAGTAAAGGATCACTAATCCCCAAAATGATGTCAGTATTTCCAGAAGAACCGTAACAAAGCCCATGGTGTATTGATAAGGAACAGCTAAATTATTAGAGATCCTCCAAATAAAAAAAAAAGATCATGCCCGTATCACGGTACAGAATTAGGAATGTAACAGCTGTATGTGGCAGGACATAGTCATAAGAACAGTCAAAATAAAAAAATTGTGGATGTGGGATTTTGTACTGGACAATTAATTCCAGCACTTGATCACCCACAAATAAATAAAAAAAATCATAAGGGGTAAAATTAGTTTCACGGTCTGAAAAAAATGTGCTCTACAACCTCTCCCACAAGAAATAATCCCTACTTGGAAAGCCCACGAACTAAAAAGAAAATATAAAGAAATTGACTCCCTAAAAAGGCCCCCAACCCATTATTTTTTTTTGTGTTAAATTCTAGTAATTTGCAACCGTGTGAAAGGTTTCGAAACAGGGATAGTTACAAAGGGCTGGTTTTGATGGACACATGGGGCAATAAAAGCGGGTATCCCTCCTCCTGCCATGCCTGCTACATACCCGACACCTTTTTTGGGGATATTTTTGGGTCTCAGTGGAGGGAATAGGGTGTAAAAAGTGGCGCTCTGAAAGCCTGCGCACATCCTCAGATTCGCAGGATTGTGCCGGTATAGTGGACTCAAAAAGGAGATGCTCAATGACCTTCTCCTGAAATTGAAGGAAAGTGAGCGTTCCTTGGGCTTTTTTGGAAATAACAAAACTGTTATAGGTAGCAACCTGGATGAGGTAGATTGCTACCTTTTTGTACCAGGCCTTATTTTTGCGCTTCACCAGGTAAGGCTGAAGCACCTGGTCGGAAAGGTCTACACCCCCCATAAATTTGTTGTAGTCTGTTACACAGACAGGTTTCTGCTTTGCAGTGGTAGCCCCCCTCTCCGTAATTGCCACAGTGGTGTCCGTGTGTACGGTGGACAGCATGTAGACATCCTTCTTGTCGGCCCACTTCACTGCAAGCAATTCCTGACTTGCAAGGGCCATGGATGTTCCCTTTCCCAAACGCCTGGACACCAACTGTTGTGGGAGTCCCACTCTGTTCTTCCGTACTGTCCCACAGGCCCCTGTATTTGCAGCATGGAGGGCTTTATAAAGGGCAACGCTGGTATAAAAATTGTCTGTATAGACGTGGTACCCCTTGTGCAGAAATGGCTCCATTAGGTTCCACACAATTTTGCCAGAGGTGCCAATAGTTTCTGGGCAGCCTGGGGTATAAATTTGGCAGTCCCTGCCTTCATAGATTTTGAAACCGCAGGTGTAACCCGTTGTGCTCTCGCACACTTTGTACAATTTCACCCCATATCTGGCTCGTTTGGAAGGGATGAATTGACGAAAGGAAAGACGCCCTTTGAAGCTCATGAGCGATTCATCTACTGACAAATTTTTGTCAGGGGTGTACAACTTTAAAAATAAATCATTTAGAAGGGTGATTAATGGCCTTAATTTATTAAGCCGATCATAAGCTGGGTCACTTCTTGGGGGGACTTGGGAATTATCCGTAAAATGCATGAATCGCATTAGGGCCTCATAGCGGTTTCTGGACATCACTGCTGCAAATACAGGGGTAGCGTGGACAGCACTACAAGTCCAGTAGGACCGGACAGAGGGTTTTTTAACCAAACCCATATTGAGGGTAATGCCTAAAAATTTTTTTATTTCTGGGACACTTGTGGGGCTCCACATTCTGGAGTACATAGATGCAGGCTTTTGTAGAACAAACTGCCTAGCATACAGATTAGTCTGCTGGACTATCAAGTCTAGGACCGTATCACATATAAATAAATTAAAAAAATTATAGGGGGTAAAATTTTGGACGTCGACACTAATTCCTGGGGTCGCTTCAAATTGGGGTACTTGGGGGGAAAATGATAGTGCAGGATCCCACATCACGGGAGGGACTGCAACACTCGGCCCTGCACTTGACACCTCTACAGCGACTGACGTATCCACCACCATAGGACTATGGGGTTCAGCGGTGGAATTAGAATCGTCACTGTCACTGTCTGGAACAAATTCTGAAGCGGTGTCTGTTTCGCTTTCAGAAGTGTCGGAACATAGCAAGGCGTAGGCTTGCTCCGCGCTGTACATACGCTGAGACATATTTAGAGATGTGTATGTATATATATATATATATATATATATATATGCCCTATAAGTCCTAACCCTAAAGTAAACCTAAAATCCTAAAAACGACACAAATTATTTTTTTTTTTTTTATATATATATTTTTTTTATATTTTTATTTTTTTTATATAACAGACGTAAAATTAATTCTAAACGGCCCTAAACACGAACGCTAAACTAGCCCTAACCCTAAAGTAACGCTAAACTAACGGTAAACTAGCACTAACGCTAAACTAGAACTAACGCTAAACTAGCACTAACGCTAAACTAGCGCTGACGCTAATCTAGCGCTGACGCTAATATAGATTTGATATATTATATATATATGTATGTATAAGAACGATGATTTTTTATCACTTTTTTTCTTTCTTCACAGCACAGGACTTAGACTGATTTCTCTCTCCTCTCAGAACAACTACAATGGGAGGAGAGAGAAACACAGCCCATGTCCTGGCTGTGTTTTGAAAATAACTGTCAGTGATCTCTGTGATAGGTTTTATCACAGAGATCACCTGATCAGGGACCAGTCACAACGGTCCCTGATTGTTGCTGTGCCAGATGACGACACAGGTAAGTTATGCAAAGCGCACTCGGGCGCCATTTTGGGGGGGGGGAATCGGACCGTGGGGGGGGGATCGGACCGGGGGGGGGGGGGGATCGGACCGGGGGGGGGGGATCGGACATGAAGGGGAATCGGACGGGGGGGGGGCGCACTATTTACCCGTTCTCTCTCCTCTCTAAGGAGTTATTCCATGAGAGGAGAGAGAAATGGCGATTATCCGCCGGTTTAGCGTGAACGCCGTGAAATAGCGATTCACGGCGATCACGTGACCAGAGACCACTCGTTATGGTCTCTGGTCGTTGCCCCGAACTCTCAGCTACCTCCGGTAGCTGAGAGAACGGAGCCCCGATCTTTAATTTCGGCGCTACTTTAGGCTAATGCGATCACGTTAAAAGGCGTCGCATTAGCCTAAAGCCCATTAGTGAGGAACGTAAAAAGGCGTACTGTTGGTCACTAAGGGGTTAAAGTAATATTGCAAATTCACAATTCACTCTTGGTCAGCAGATTTTTTAAATAAAATTAAAAACTAAAAAGTATTAATAGCTATGTACACCTTTGAAAGCGTTTTTTTGTTTTGTTTTTTTTAAAAAAAGGTCAATCTGTGTGTTTTGTGCAACTTTATAATTTGTTTTTATTAAAAATTATTTTTATTTTTTGAGATACAGATGCTTTGTATCCTGTATACAAACCAGCTGTATCTAGCACGGAGACCTGAATCTGTCAGGTCCATGGGACGAAGTGGTTCAGTGTCAGTGGGTCCTGCGTGGTGTTCCACCTGTAATCGATCACGTCTAAGTTATGATCCTGTGGATATGCCATAAACGTCCCCGATGGGCAAACCCCTTTAAGGGGATGGATAAATTCTGCGGTGGGTATATTTTTCCTGTTAATATGTTATCATACTATAAAATAAACAATAAGATTATTTATAAAAAATAAAAAGTGTACTGTATATGTTTTTCCACAAATACTCAGAACGATGACATATGGGGGTAGTGGGACCAAAGCTTCAAGTCCCCACTCCCAGACAAATAGTTGCCAGTGCTTGCCCAGCCACTATCTATCGAAAATAATGGAACCATTGAGAATGTGAAGGCTGTTTCCGACAATCATTTAATTTATATGGAGAGTAGTTGAGCATGCATGGTTAACTTTCCAGCTGGCAATGGGGAGTTGTGGCCCTTCCAAATAGTGTAAAACAGTTAGGCATCTGTAACGGCCTAACAGGCGTTAACTAGAGGCAGACCCCGGGGGCCTTTGTTAGGCCCAGGGCCAGATTAAGGCTGCCAGCAGTATGGACAGTTATTTATGATGGGGGCCCCCCACCCAACTAACACAGGGTTCTCCACGGCAATGCTTCTAGGCATTTAAAGCTTAGTACAACCTATTATAAACTGTGTCCCACAAAATAGAAGCCAGAGTGCTTGAGATATTAAAAGTCCACTAATTGAAACATTAAAAGCAGTGACTTATATTTGATGCCCATCATTCTTCACTCTGTACCCATAAATGGTGGGTGGCATGTAGTGAGTGTAGGTTCGTCTTTGCTAAGTGATAAAAAGAAATGCAGATAACATTACACTCATTGCTGGCTAGGCCGGTTGCTCTCATGAAACCTAAGCATGATTAAACCAGGGGTCTTAAAAAGGACACGCTGTCCTAGAGGTCACCGAGACACCAGTGACCAAAAGTAAAATATACACTAATATATATATATATATATATATATATATATATATATATAATGTGTAATAAAAGATGTTTTCTCATCTCATACATTTACACAGCTAGCTACACTGTTTTCGTAACTCAGGAGTCTTATATATTATCTCATACATTTATGGTATAGTAACAGAATAGCTCGCTATGCGATTTGTTTTTATCCAATTGACTTCTATTGGAGTTATGAAAACAGCCCGCTTGGCTATTTTTGTACCTCCCCTTCACTTTAGAAGACTTAACAGGTGTGAGGAGACCTGCGTTCTCGAGATGGGTGTAGGTCCCAGAAGTGGTTCCTGCATCTATCAGACATTTATAGCATATCATGGTGATATACCATGAATTTATGAGATGAGATTCAAAAACCCATTTAATTACTGCAATATTTCTTATAAGCAAATAACAGTAAGGTTCTTGCCACACAGTTTAATCAAATTTGATAAAATTGTGTGAGCCCACCTGCCCCGACAAGGCAGCCTCATTCAGATGGGTACAAGAAACGGCATGTGCAGCAGTGCTAACCAGTGCTTGCCTGACTGAAAAAAAAAATTTTGGAAGGAAAAGCTGTACAAACTTTGCTAACAGCAACAGATTCTAGTTAAAACGCCAACATTAAAATTCAGCTTTAAAACAAGTTTTAACATTAAATAATAACTACACTTTCATCAAACTTTTGAAATGTCATAGACACATACCAGAAGTGGGTCTGGGTGCTGAGACTGCCACCGTTGCTGAAAGGAAGGTGCAGACATACTTAGCTGAGAGCTTTGCATCTTTGGCTGTGAGCAGCTCTCCCTGTCATGCTGAAGATGGCTTACATAGGACATCTATGAGAGGCTTCAGTCTGACAATGAGAGCTGCTCACAGCCGAAGGTGCAAAGCGCTCAGCTGAGTACTTCTGCACTTTCGTTTCAGCAACAGTGGTGGTCTCATTTACAAAATTAATGTTGTAAAAGGGCTGGTATAATGGTGGATTTCACCTACTTGTGTCTCCCACCATTACTACCACCTTTATAATCAGGGTCACTAGGGTTATGCCTAGTTGCCCTACCTTTTCCTTATACTAACGTTAATCTACTTGCTTTGCTGCTACGTAAGTGTATATGACTGTGTAAATACAATTGTATAGTAAATAAAGGTAATATTTATTACTAACAATAATCTCACTTACATATAAAATACACAGAACACAGTAACTGATCACGGTATAGTATCGGTATACCCCAATACATATAACACGTTAATATATATGAGTATACTCGCACTCTACGTAGTACAATATAAACACGGTATCACAATCCTAATTCTACCGCCACCCACTTACCTAAACATACATAGAAGTTACGTTACAATACACATGCACATGCTCACTGTTTCTGTCCCACTACCACCTAGCAATAACTATCCCTGTACACTAAGGGTTAATCAGGCAACAGGGACAGCAAGGGTTAACTTAGGAACTCAGGAGGAAAAATGGATAACAAGGGGAATGGGTTGCTGTATGCCAGGGGATAGCAGGTACTGCAGGGCTAGCAAGATACTGCAGGGGTTAATTAGGGATACTCAGGGCCGCAAGTGGTAGTAGGGGAACTCAGGACTGCAAGGGTTACTTAGGGAATTCAGGGCTACAAGGGTTAACGGAATGGGAATGTGCAGGTGAGCTGGAGAGAAAGGGCTACTTGGGGTGTATAGGGGAGAAGATACTTAGCGGTTCATGTGGTCCAAGTTGGCGTGTCTTCTGGTAGGCAGGAAAAGAGCAGACCAGGAGGGAAGGGGAGTCCATTGGGAGCAGAAAATAAGAGAGAGAACTGTGGGACCGTTTGTCCTTTTAAACCCCCCCCCCCCCCCGTGCACATCTGTGTGACGACATGTGCCCATGCACATGCACGTTCAAGGGGGGGAGGGCATGGGGCTCATGGAATCTCATTACCCGTTGAGGGGGATGGAGGCAGTTGGAACTTCCTGCTTCCTGGAATGCATGGGATGTGTCCAATGTACTCTCTCCCCAGCATATTTCTATTTTTGAAGAGGTTGTCCAGGACTCTAAAAAAAAGTCGGTACATGGTCTGCGTCTGGTATTGCAGTTACAGCCCATAGACAGAGGGCTGTTAGCATATTTCCTTGAGGCTGGTGTCACGGTTTTTTGAGTCGAACACAGAAGTGGATCCTAAAAGACAGAAAAGTATAAAGAAAAAACTGATATGTCTCTTTTGTATACACTCCGGTGTTTGGCAAAAAAAATTGCTCAAAAACCTCCAGAAAAAAATAATTACATCAGCCTAGCACAATCTATAAATCTCCCCCTTCCTATATAGTACAGTGTTATAAATAAGACAATTGACTACTCACCAGTTGTAAACTACACCAAAGGGACAAGTTGAATTCTATGCCCACTGGGCAGCCAGTTCACAGGAAATGCAGGTAGAAGGAGCCTGGAATCTACTCGCACCAAGTAGATTGATCAGGTTCTTCATGTCACCTAAAGAAAAAAGTAAATGCGTTAATACAGCTACTTTTCAACACATTAGTCAGTTCCTAATCTGCCCCACCTCATGATTTACTTACATAGCAGCATCCACTTCCATTGCACCATGCCAATCAAATATGAGCCCATCCCTCAAAATTACTTTCCAATTGAAAACCGTGATCTTGACCTACCCCACTCTGTTTAATACTACACTGTGTACACATAGGTTGGTAATCTACTCACCAGTTGTAAACTAAACCAAAGGGACAGATTACATTTTATGACTGCTGGTGACGGCGGGGAGGTGCAAGCATCAACTGGGGACGGGGCAATGTCAAATTGGCATTCGCGGCCTGCAATGGGGCCCGTCCGGGAGACTATGTATAATAACATAAAATGTATCTACACCAGGGGCGATGTTAGGGTCTTATAAGATCAGGGGCACAAGGCCCAAAACATGCACCACCCCCAAACAAACAAAAAAAAAAAGATATATAGATCTAAAAGACCATGACCCATATAGCTACACCACTGAATAGAATTAGATACATTGTCTCAGCAGACATTATCAGACATGATCGGATTAGATACAACAGTTCAGTGTCACACAATACGTTTAGATACCGCGGCTCAGCAAACCGTATCATGATAAGATTAGATACAACAGCTCAGCAGACAATATCACACGATAGGCTTAGATACAGCGGATCAGCAGACAGTATCACACATTGCCCCCTGTAGATAGTGCCACACACTCTCCCTTTGTAGGTAGTGACACGCACGTACGTACGTACGTACGTACATGGTGCCATACAAAGCCCCCCTTGTGATTAGTGCCACGCACCCCCTTGTAGATGGTGCCACACAGTCCCCCTTGTAGATGGTGCCACACAGTCCCCCTTGTAGATGGTGCCACATAGTCCCCCTTGTAGATGGTGCTACACAGCCCCCCGCCCTTGTAGATGGTGCCACACAGCCCCCCCTTGTAGATGGTGCCACACAGCCCCCCCTTGTAGATGGTGCCACACAGCCGCCCTTGTAGATGGTGCCACACAGCCCCCCCTTGTAGATGGTGCCACACAGCCCCCCCTTGTAGATGGTGCCACACAGCCCCCCCCCCTTGTAGATGGTGCCACACAGCCCCCCCCTTGTAGATGGTGCCACACAGCCCCCCCCTTGTAGATGGTGCCACACAGCCCCCCTTGTAGATCGTGCCACACAGCCCCCCCTTGTAGATCGTGCCACACAGCCCCCCCTTGTAGATCGTTCCACACAGCCCCCCCTTGTAGATCGTGCCATACACCCCCCTTGTAGATCGTGCCATACACCCCCCCCCCCTTATAGATCGTGCCATACATCCCCCCTTATAGATCGTGTCATACACCCCCCCTTATAGATCGTGCCATACACCCCCCCCCCTTTGTAGGTCATGCCATACACCCCCTTCTTTGTAGATCTTGCCATACACCCCCCCTATGTAGATCGTGCCATACACCCCCCCTTGTAGATCATGCCATACACCCCCCCCCCCCCCCCACTCCTTGTAGATAGTGAAACACACACCTCCCTGCATATAGTGACCCCAAGAAATAAACTAAAAAAAACTATACTCACCGAGCCCGGGCGTTCCCGCGATGAACCGAGCTCCAGCCTACTCAGCCACATTATGCCTGAAGTGTACGCCAGCTCGATGACCTTATCGCGTCTGCGCAGGGATCTAATCCCGGTGTTCTATAGGTTGCAGGGAATAGCGAAAAAGTTCACTATTCCCTGCAGCTCCGTCATTGTATTCATTTGTACCCAGGGGCGCAGCTAATGGCTCATGGGCCCCGATGCAAAGGTTCTTCTTAGGCGCCCCCAAACTTCTCAGGGCCGATGGCCCGCAGCTTTCAGCTGCATCGCTGGGTCTCCTAAGTGATCCAACAATGCAGCACTAGCAGCCAGGGGCGTCACTAAGGACTTAAAACATCAGGGGGAATAGCCCCAATACATATGTGCCCCCCCCCCCCCCCAAAAAAAAATGTGAGCGTGTATGAATACGTGCATATGTATGAATATGTGTGTGTGTGTGTGTGTATATATATATATATATATATAGAAAAACAACGTAGAATATAGTAACCGCACCAGGACAGATGAAAAAGAGGGTGGATTTATTCACCTCAAGACACAGCAACGTTTCGGTTCAACAGGAACCTTTCTCAAGCTATGACAAACTCACAATGGTGTCAAGTATAAATAGAGGGAACATACATTAGCTAACAATGAAGTTATTAAATGTACAAAACCCATTATATGTGTGAACACAATATCCAACAGCATTTATAAATATTAGTGCAAAAGTGCATCACTTTACATTAAAAAACCAGGCATACATAGTGTTACATTTATATTTAAATCCCGTGTAAACAGCATGAATAGTGACAAATAAGGATAATTAGACCAATAAGGAAGGAAGCAGGGGCCAATCGTATCCAGGTGTTTATACACTTACAGTAAGAAGTCAATCTGTAATGTCCGCATAGCCAGCGTGTCGAATAGGCGTGCATCAACTGCACATGCTCCGAGATGGCGTCCAAACCGGATATTCAATCCGGTGGAACGCATCGAACGGAGCAGTTGCCACTGCGCATGCGCGGACACGGAACGTGCGTTCCAGCCATGACACGCAAGTGACAAATATCAACACAGCTGCAAGGTAAATGGAAAAAATGTCAAAACATAAATTGGCTGCAATTAGAGCATCATCTGTAGAATAGAATGAGCACTGCGATGCATCATCAAAAGAAATAGATAACGCAACGCTCATAATACGCAGCAATTCATCTACGTTAGTCACATTGACACTGCAATCGCAGACTCTGGGAATACCCACAGTCAACCAGTATGCAATGTGACGATAGTCACCAAAAAACACACTTAAAGCAACCTCGCTTGGCAAAATAAAGCTCATCCCAATCAGGAATGTAAGATATATCGGACATATCATGTCACGATAAAGAGAAGCCATTGGTTCCACAAGTGTGAATTGCATATTTATTGACAGTGTGACAAACACTTATAATGATACCATTTAGTTAAAAAACATAAAGAAAAAGGATTTACAAGGAGATCTTGAAGTAAATCCTAGCTCCAGTTCAAAATTGCAGTGCAACCCAATAATTCAATACATAACATCACAAAGGTCTATGTAGGACATTACAATGACAGATTAATAGAAAAAATTAGGAATATAGTTTGATGATCCCAGTACATCCCAGTTCCAACATCCTTCAGTGTACAACACAGTGTCATATTTCTAATAAACAAGACAAAGAAATGTTTAGAAATATAAATAATACACAATTCAAAAATACAAATAAATTTACAAAAAAATAAAAAAATGCATATATAAATGGAGTCAAAGTCAGACCCCAAGAGATTTTTCTAAAACATGCATATGCATATGAGCCAGACCTCTGTCACCGCCTCAGTTGAGACGTGGCAGTGACAGAGGTCTGGCTCTTAAAAGGAAAGAGCTGGAGTGGATTTATAGGTTAGATACCATGTCTCCCAAGAGGTTGAACATAGAGTATCCCTGTGGCCCCCATATCTAACATAGTAGGGAGTAATTTGCCCGTGACTCGGGGAGTTTTCTGTACGGTTTTCGCTCTCTATGGTGTAGTTTGTGTCATATGCATGTTTTAGAAAAATCTCTTGGGGGTCTGACTTTGACTCCATTTATATATGCATTTTTTAACGTTTTGCGTTTTTCATCTGTCTTGGAGTCCTGGTGCCGTTACTATATTCTACGTTGTTTTTCTATCTAAAAAGAAGGGGAACTGATTCATCCCCTTGTGACGAGCACATGGCCTGATTTTCTGGAGTTGTGGTGTGCTGTGTTTACTTGCTCCTGTTTCGTGTGTGTATATATATAGAGAGAGAGAGAGAGAGAGAGAGAGAGAGAGAGAGAGAGAGAGAGATACAGCATATCTATAGCACTACGACCCTAAAGCTATGGATAATATTAGATACAGTGGCTTAGCAGGCAGTAGCACACATTATAGGATTAGATACAGTGGCTCAACAGACAGTATCACACATGATAGGATTAGATACAGTGGCTCAGCAGACAGTATCACACATGATAGGATTAGATACAGTGGCCCAGCAGACTGTATCACACATGATTGGATTAGATATAAGGCCCAGCTCGCTGACATTGCAGCTCCAGCGCTGGCCCCAGGAAAGGTAAGAATAATACTTATTTTCCTTTTTGACGTGTAGCTAATTATTTTTGTGAGTTTGTGTTTTTTTACAAGTTCGGTTGTTGGACTACTTCAGATTTGAGGACCACTTCGATAACTGCGTTGTTTTTTTTATTCTCAATAAAATGGATAACGAGGGTTGTGTGGAATTTTTATTTCAATAAAATATTTTATCTATGTCTTTGTATTTGTTTAAACTTTATAACTACCGCCCTAGTAATTGTCGTTGGCTGATTCACAACCCCCATTACTAAGGGGTGGACTTAATGTTAGACATGAAGAGGTTAACACTAATCCCCATTATTACCCTGGTACCCAGCGCCACCAGGAAGAGCCAGGAACATGTCATCTTTGGAAGAATTTGTGGCCAGCTCTCCACAGCAGAGGTAGCACGCTGATAAAGTTCTCTGCAGATAAATTAGAGAAGTCAGGAACATGCAGGTTCTATCCCCAGGATCTTCTCCTTGTGTTTCTAGACTTGAACGCCTTTCTACAGTGTAAAAGGCATCCTTTTACAAGGGAAATGTATTTCCCTCTTGAAAGTCAACTGCTTGACAAAATCGTTGGAAAAATATGGTCATCTTTAAGCACAGGCAGCAAGCTTGTATAAGCAAGAAGAATGCCATCTACTATACAAGCGGCAAGCTTCGAACCCAGGAACATGGGCTAACTCCATAGCGTTCGCTAATTTAAGCACTTAATCCCCAAGCCACCACGCTGTCAAGCCCTGAGGTGATGTCCCGATGCAATGTAGAGTTTCTCTTATTGAAAGTTTGATTACCCCATTTTTAAAAGAGGTGAAAAACATGTTGCGGTGAAGCCACCGTATGGCTAGCTCACAGCTTGCGTGATCTGAGTTGAGCGCAGGGATCACTTCTGTACAATGTGGGTTCCAATCCCCATGTTGGACTCCTGGTGACCTTGGGCAGCTTCCCCCTTTCCCAAAGCACCAACTATGGAGTGATGGATTCTGATACCTGTTTGAGTGATGTGTATATTGCTAAAATGTACTATATAAATACAGCTGTCTTAAAAGAGACAGCTGTATAAGTAACATTCTTTATGCTGCAACATACTCACAGTGTTGCCTCCACAACACTATAAAGCCCATGTAGCAAGGTATCCTTTGAGACAATGCCACACATCATTGCACTGCCTCCACACCACTACAAAGAACACAGTAAGGTATCCTTTTGGACACTGCTACAATTCAGGACATGAACCCAGGTCAAAGACATTCTTTACTTAGACACTTCTTAAGCACCATGCCACCAGCTCAGGTCAACCTCTGCCTTTTCTTATTGTCCTCATAAGACGAACAGCAAACGTCACTGCCAGCAGGAAGAAGAACATGTCATCTTTGGAAGAATTTACAACAGCCCTTCACAGCAGAGGTAGTACACTGGTAAAGTTCTCTGCTGATAAGTTAGAGGTGTCAGGAACATGCAGGTTCTATACCCATGATCTCCTCCTTGTGTTTCTAGCTTTGAAAGCCTTTCACCAGAGTAGGCTCGCAAGGCATCCTTTTACAAGAGAAATGCATTTCCCAGTTGTGCTTCAAGAGCTTCACAAAATAGTTGGAAAAACATGGTCATCTTTAAGCACAGGCAGCAAGCTTGTATAAGCAAGGAGAATGCCATCTAACACACAAGCGGCAGGCTTCAAACCCAGGAACGTAGGCTATTTCTATAGCGTTGCTTAATCTAAGCACTTAATCCCAAAGCCACAACACTGTCAAGCCCTGAGGTGATGCCCTGAGGTGATGCCCCGTTGCGAAGTAGAGTTTCTCTTGTTGAAAGTTTGATTACCCCATTTTTAAAAGAGGTGGAAAAACATGTTCTGGTGAAGCTGCCGTGTGGCTAGCTCACAGCTTGTGTGATCTGAGTTGAATGCAGGGATCACTTCTGTACAATGTGGGTTCCAATCCCCATGTTGCCCTCCTGGTGAACTTGGGCAGCTTCCCCCTTTCCCAAAGCACCAACTATGGAGTGATGGATTCTGATACCTGTTTGAGTGATGAGTATATTGCTAAAATTTGCAATAATTTACTATATAAATACAGCTGTCTTAAAAGAGACAGCTGTATAAGTAACATTCTTTATGCTGCAACATACAGTGCTGCCTCCACAACACTATAAAGCCCATGTAGCAAGGTATCCTTCGAGACAATGCCACACATCATCGCACTGCCTCCACACCACTACAAAGAACACAGTAAGGTATCCTTTTGGACACTGCTACAAATCAGGACATGAACCCAGGTCAAAGACATTCTGTACTTAGACACTTCTTAAGCACCATGCCACCAGCTCAGGTCAACCTCTGCCTTTTCTTATTGTCCTCATAAGACGAACAGCAAACGTCACTGCCAGCAGGAAGAAGAACATGTCATCTTTGGAAGAATTTACACCAGCTCTCCACAGCAGAGGTAGCACGCTGATAAAGTTCTCTGCAGATAAATTAGAGTAGTCAGGAACATGCAGGTTCTATCCCCAGGATCTTCTCTTTGTGTTTCTAGACTTGAATGCCTTTCACCAGTGTAGGCTCACAAGGCAAGGCATCCTTTTACAAGGGAAATGGATTTCCCTCTTGAAAGTCAACTGCTTGGCAAAATCGTTGGAAAAATATGGTCATCTTTAAGCACAGGCAGCAAGCTTGTATAAGCAAGGAGAATGTCATCTACTATACAAGCAGCAAGCTTCAAACCCAGGAACATGGGTTAACTCCATAGCGTTCACTAATTTAAGCACTTAATCCCCAAGCCACCACGCTGTCAATCCCTGAGGTGATGTCCGGATGCAATGTAGAGTTTCTCTTGTTGAAAGTTTGATTGCCCCATTTTTAAAAGAGGTGAAAAACATGCTCTGGTGAAGCCACCGTATGGCTAGCTCACAGCTTGTGTGATCTGAGTTGAGCGCAGGGATCACTTCTGCACAATGTGGGTTCCAATCCCCATGTTGGCCTCCTGGTGACCTTGGTCAGCTTCCCCCTTTCCCAAAGCACCAACTATGGAGTGATGGATTCTGATACCTGTTTGAGTGATGAGCATATTGCTAAAATTTGCAATAATGTACTATATAAATACAGCTGTCTTAAAAGAGACAGCTGTATAAGTAACATTCTTTATGCTGCAACATACTCCTTCATGCAGCAACATACTCACAGTGCTGCCTCCACACTATAAAGACCATGTAGCAAGGTATCCATTCAGACAATGCCACAAATCATTGCACTGCATCCACACCACTACAAAGAACTCACAGCAAGGTATCCTTTCAGACACTGCTACAAATCAGGACATGAACCCAGGTCAAAGACATTCAGTACTTAGACACTTCTTAAGCACCATGCCACCAGCTCAGGTCAACCACTGGCTTTTCTTATTGTCCTCATAAGACAAACAGCAAACGTCACTGCCAGCAGGAATAAGAACATGTCATCTTTGAAAGAATTTGCACCAGCTCTCCACAGCGGAGGTAGCGTACTGGTAAAGTTCTCTGCTGATAAATTAGAGGTGTCAGAAACATGCAGGTTCTATCCCTGTGATTTCCTCCTTGTGTTTCTAGCCTTGAAAGCCTTTCACCAGAGTAGGCTCGCAAGGCATCCTTTTACAAGAGAGATGCATTTCCCAATTGAGCTTCAAGAGCTTCACAAAATTGTTGGAAAAACATGGTGACCTTTAAGCACAGGCAGCAAGCTTGTATAAGCAAGGAGAATGTCATCTACCACATAAGCAGTAAGCTTCAAACCCAGGAACATGGGCTATTTCCATAGCATTCCTAATCTAAGCACTTAATCCCCAAGCCACCACGCTGTCAATACCTGAGGCAATGCCCCGATGTGATGTAGAGTTTCTCTTGTTGAAAGTTTGATTACCCCATTTTTAAAAGAGGTGAAAAATTAGTTTTGTTGAAGCTGCTGTGTGGCTAGCTCACAGCTTGTGTGATCTGAGTTGAGCGCAGGGATCACTTCTGTACAATGTGGGTTCCAATCCCCATGTTTGCCTCCTGGTGACCTTTGGCAGCTTCCCCCTTTCCCAAAGCACCAACTATGGAGTGATGGATTCTGATACCTGTTTGAGTAATGAGCATATTGCTAAAATTTGCAATAATGTACTATCTAAATACAGCTGTCTTAGAAGAGACAGCTGTATAAGTAACACTCTTTTTGCTGCAACATACTTATGGTGTTGCCTACACAACACTATAAAGACCATGTAGTAAGGTATCCTTTCAGACAATGCCATACATCACTGCATTGCCTCCACACCACTACAAAGAACTCATAGCAAGGTACCCTCTTGTACACTGTTACAAATCAGGACTTGAACCCCAGTCAACAACATTCAGTACTTCGATGCTTCTTAAGCACCATGCCACCAGCTCAGGTCAACCACTGACTTTTCTTATTGTCCTCATAAGACGAACTGCAAACGGCACTTCCAGCATTAATAAGAACATGTCATCTTTGGAAGAATTTGTGGCCTGCTCTCCACAGCAGAGGTAGCATGCTGGTAAAGTCCTCCGCGGATAAAGTAGAGAAGTCAGGAATGTGCAGGTTCTATCCCCAGAATCTCCTCCTTGTGTTTCTAGCCTTGAACGCCTTTTACCAGTGTAGGCTCACAAGGCAAGGCATCCTTTTACAAGAGAAATGGATTTCCCTCTTGAAAGTCAACTGCTTGGCAAAATTGTTGGGAAAACATGGTCATATTTAAGCACAGGCAGCATGCTTGTATAAGCAAGGAGAATGCCATCTACCACACAAGCGGCAAGCTTCGAACCCAGGAACGTTAACTCCATAGCATTCATAATCTAAGCACTTAGTCCCCAAGCCACCACGCTGTCAAGCCCTGGGGCGATGCCCTGATGCAATGTAGAATTCCTCTTGTTGAAAGTTTGATTACCCCATTTTATTCTTTTTTTTAAACCTTCATTTTTATTTGCATTTTTTCAAATTTTACATAATAACAATTCAATACAACATTGAACAATGAACATTGAACATTGAAAAAAAAATTAACATTTGCCAAAATGTATCGACATCATTATCCTACACAAAATAATACAAATTAGAACATACATACAAGTAAGACGTTACAATTATTTCCGACACATAGCCCACTCTCCGTCCCACCCGTAAGCACCGATGCAAGTAGTCTAACTATACCTGGTATTGTCCCAATATCTTTCTCCCTAATACATCTAGGGAATTTCCAATGCTCCCAAAGAGCCACTAAGGTGTTCTCTTGCGTACCACGCTGTGTGTCTAAATGAGGACATCAATTCTCTGATCTCCTGATCATCGAATTGAGTAACAATGAATCTTTTCCATTTGGCGAAAAAGTGGTTTGTTTCTTTTTCTTTATGTCTTCCTGTTTCTAGGCGTTCTATATTCAAAAGCTTCTTCAGCTGTATAGTCACCTCTGATATTGTTGGGAGTTCCCTAATCAGCCAGTTCTGCAATAGACATCTTTTTGCTACCATGAGGACAGTGTGGATTATTGAGGGCACCCGTCTAGATATCACCGCATCCTCCTCCTCAGGTGGTCTGACCTGATGGAATAGCAAACATTGTGGAGACATTAGTAGGGATGTTGCCCAGAATGTTGTTACAAACCTGCACACTTCCCCCCAAAAAATTTGGGTAGCTGGACAGCTCCAAATCCCATAGTACATAACAGATTTGGCCAATTGACATTTAGGACAAGCAGTTATCCTATCCGGATTAGAGGCAGAAGCTGGGATGTTGAAACCATAAATAGCATTATGCATTATTTTGAAATATGACTCCCTCCATCTCTCATTTATAATTTCCTTTCGAACCGTCTTCCACCCTTTCAGTATAACTTCCGCAATATCCGAATCCCCTGTCAATCTTTCCCACCTTTTATAGCAATCTTTAGGATTCTGCTTAACGACTATTTCTTATGATATTAC
Organism: Rhinoderma darwinii; assembly: GCF_050947455.1. Taxonomy (NCBI): domain Eukaryota; kingdom Metazoa; phylum Chordata; class Amphibia; order Anura; family Rhinodermatidae; genus Rhinoderma; species Rhinoderma darwinii. Next base: position 55,862,742 of record NC_134699.1, read on the forward strand.
ACAAAGAGGATATCGAAGCTTTTTCCACTCTCGGGTCTATAATTTCATCAAAAGTGTGTACTAACGCTTTCTCGTGCAGCGACTGCAACCTCTCTCTGCAAAACGCTACTATCTGCATTATGGGAAAATTATGTTTATCAGCCAAATTATATCTAGCTTTAATTTCCATCATCGTAAGCCACTTTGGATATTCCGAGTGCATTAGGTGTTGTGCCAGCAGAATGTTTTTTTCCCTCCACTCTCTAAAAAGAATATTGTGCGTCCCCTGCGGAAATTCTGGGTGGCCCCATAGCGGCATCCTTTTGGACAGTAAAAACGGTACTTTAAATAACTTTCTCCAGATCTTCCAAGTTGCTATGGTATCTCTTAATAATATTGAGTGCTTCACTTCAGAAGGGAGTTTGGAGTATCTAGTGTGTAATAAGGTCATGAGATTCCAAGGTGTCGCTAATTATTGTTCCAAGTTCCCATTCGAATAGTGGCTAGAGCCCTGTATCCAGTCCAACAAATGCCTGAACAAACACGCCAAATTATAACCCCTGACACTTGGAAAATGTATCCCCCCCTCGTCCTTGCAATACATTAACTTAAAGGGGTTGTCCCAAGTTGACTCAAATTTTTTTTTTTGAGACATTCTAAGCAGGAAATGAATTTTAAAACATTTGCTGTTAAAAAAATTTAAAAATTCATTTCCTAAGTGCCTTTTTTTTACACTTGATAACTCAGCAAGTGCTGGTTATCTTTTCTAAAAAGGGGCGTAAGCGGCTCGATGTCAATCAAGCCGCTCTGCTCTGCAGTGTGCGCGCTCCCAATGTTGCTAGATACTGTAGTTCTAGCAACATCGGGAGAATGTTCGTCTCAAGCGGGCATGGTAAGCCCGATTGAGACAAACTTACCGTGAATGTCATCAACCCTACACTACACTACACTACACTACATTCACCCCGTTTCGGCAAACAACTTCTCTCTCCCCCCCTGTCACTACATGTAATTTGTGTATCCGCCGCACCGGTGCTGCATCAGCACCCGGCGAACAACTAAAAATATATAAAACAAATAAACTCACCTAAGACGTTCTAACGGCGCTCTGAACGGTCCCGTCACTTGCCATCTTCCTTCTTCTTGGCGCCGCTCGCATTCATAGTAACAGTGCGTTGTGGCGCAGATGACGTAATCATATCAGGCCCACGTGATTACGTCATCTGCGCCCACCGCTATGTTATTGTGAATGGGAGCAGTAAGAAGAAAAGTGACGGGACCGTTCAGCTCTTCGTGGGAACGTCTTAGGTGAGTTTATTTTTGTATGTATGTATGTATGTATGTATGTACACTACCGTTCAAAAGTTTGGGGTCGCCCAGACAATTTTGTGTTTCCATGAAAACTCACACTTATATTTATCAAATGAGTTGCATAATGTATAGAAAATATAGTCAAGACATTGACAAGGTTAGAAATAATGATTTTTATTTGAAATAATAATTTTCTCCTTCAAACTTTGCTTTCATCAAAGAATGCTCCATTTGCAGCAATTACAGCATTGCAGACCTTTGGCATTCTAGCTGTTAATTTGCTGAGGTAATCGGGAGAAATTTCACCCCATGCTTCCAGAAGCCCCTCCCACCAGTTGGATTGGCTTGATGGGCACTTCTTGCGTACCGTACGGTCAAGCTGCTCCCACAACAGCTCTATGGGGTGGAGATCTGGTGACTGCGCTGGCCACTCCATTACAGCTAGAATACCAGCTGCCTGCTTTTTCCCTAAATAGTTCTTGCATAATTTGGAGGTGTGCTTTGGGTCATTGTCCTGTTGTAGGATGAAATTGGCTCCAATCAAGCGCTGTCCACAGAGTATGGCATGGCGTTGCAAAATGGAGTGATAGCCTTCCTTATTTAAAATCCCTTTTACCTTGTACAAATCTCCCACTTCACCAGCACCAAAGCAACCCCAGACCATCACATTACCTCCACCATGCTTGACAGATGGCGTCAGGCACTCTTCCAGCATCTTTTCAGTTGTTCTGCGACTCACAAATGTTCTTCTGTGTGATCCAAACACCTCAAACTTCTATTCGTCTGTCCATAACACTTTTTACCAATCTTCCTCTGTACAATGTCTGTGTGCTTTTGCCCATATTAATCTTTTCCTTTTATTAACCAGTCTCAGATATGGCTTTTTCTTTGCCACTCTGCCCTGAAGGCCAGCATCCCGGAGTCGCCTCTTCACTGTAGACAGTGACACTGGCGTTTTGCGTGCCAGTTGAGGACCTGTGAGGCGTCTATTTCTCAAACTGGAGACTCTAATGTACTTATCTTGTTGCTCAGTTGTGCAGCGGGGCCTCCCACTTCTCTTTCTACTCTGGTTAGTGCCTGTTTGTGCTGTCCTCTGAAGGGAGTAGTACACACCGTTGTAGGAAATCTTCAGTTTCTTGGTAATTTCTCGCATGGAATAGCCTTCATTTCTAAGAACAAGAATAGACTGTCGCGTTTCACATGAAAGCTCTCTTTTTATAGCCATTTGGAGAGGTTAACCCCTTCCCTCTTTGGCCGCTTTTGACCTTCCTGACAGAGCCTCATTTTTCAAATCTGACATGTTTCACTTTATATGGTAATAACTCCGGAATGCTTTTACCTATCCAAGTGATTCTGAAATTGTTTTCTCGTGACACATTGGACTTTATGTTACTGGCAAAATTTGCCCGATACATTCAGTATTTAATTGTGAAAAACACCAAAATTTAGCGAAAAATTGCAAAAATTTGCATTTTTCTCTATTTAAATGTATCTGCTTGTAAGACAGGCAGTTATACCACACAAAAATGTTGCTAACTAACATCCCCCATATGTCTACTTTAGATTGGCATCGTTTTTTGAACATCATTTTATTTTTCTAGGACGTTACAAGGCTTAGAACTTTAGCAGCAATTTCTCACATTTTCAAGAAAATTTCAAAATGCTATTTTTACAGGGGACAGTTCAGTTGTGAAGTGGCTTTGAGGTCCTTAGATATTAGAAACCCCCAATAAGTCACCCCATTTTAAAAACTGCACCCCTCAAAGTATTCAAAACAGCATTTAGAAAGTTTCTTAACCCTTTAGACATTGCACAGGAATTAAGGCAATGTAGAGGTGAAATTTACAAAGTTCATTATTTTTTTCCAGAAATTCATTTTGAATCCATTTTTTTTGTACTACAGAAGGTTTTACCCAAGAAATGCAACTCAATATTTATTGCCCAGGTTCTGCAGTTTTAGGAAATATCCCACATATGGCCCTAGTGTGCTACTGGACTGAAGCACCGGCCTCAGAAGCAAAGGAGCACCTAGTGGATTTTGGGTCTCCTTTTTATTAGAATATATTTTAGGCACCATGTCAGATTTGAACAGGTCTTGTGGAACTAAAACAGTGGAAACCCCCCAAAAGTGACCCCATTTGGGAAACTACACCCCTCGAGGAATTTATCTAGGGGTGTAGCAAGCATTTTGACAGGCCAGTTTTTTTGCAAAAATTTTTGGAACTACGCCATGAAAATGAAAATCTAAATTTTTTCAAATAAAATGTAGGTTTAGCTAATTTTTTTTCATTTCCAAAAGAACTAAAGTAGAAAAAGCACCACAACATTTGTAGAGCAATTTCTCCCGAGTAAAACAATACCCCACATGTGGTAATAAACAGTTATTTAGACACACGGCAGGGCTTAGAATGGAAAGAGCGCCATTTGGCTCTTGGAGCTCAAATTTAGCAGGAATGGTTTGCGGAGGCCATGTCGCATTTGCAAAGCCCCCTAGGGGACAAAACAGTGGAAACCCCCAACAAGTGACCCCATTTTGGAAACTATACCCCTCGAGGAATTTATCTAGGGGTGTAGCAAGCATTTTGACCGGCCAGTTTTTTTGCAAAAAGTTTTGGAACTAGGCCATGAAAATGAAAATCTACATTTTTTTCAAATAAAATGTAGGTTTAGCTAATTTTTTTTCATTTCCACAAGGACTAAAGGAGAAAAAGCACCATAAAATTTGTAAAGAAATTTCTCCCGAGTAAAAAAATACCCCACATGTGGTAATAAACGGTTGTTTGGACACACGGCAGGGCTTAGCAGGGAAAGAGCGCCATTTGGCTCTTGGAGCTCAAATTTTGCAGGAATGGTTTGCGGAGGCCATGTCGCATTTGCAAAGCCCCCGAGGGGACAAAACAGTGGAAACCCCCAACAAGTGACCCCATTTTGGAAACTATACCCCTTGAGGAAATTATCTAGGGGTATAGTGAGCATTTTGACCCCACAGGTTTTTTGCAGAAATTTTTGGAATTAGGCTGTGAAAATGAAAATCTACATTTTTTCAAATAAAATGTAGGTTTAGCTAATTTTTTTTAATTTCCACAAGGACTGAAGGAGAAAAAGCACTATAAAATTTGTAAAGAAATTTCTCCCGAGTAAAACAATACCCCACATGTAGTAATAAACGGCTGTTTGGAGACACGGCAGGGCTGAGAAGGGAAAGAGCGCCATTTGGCATTTGGAACTCAAATTTAGCAGAAATGGTTTGCGGAGGCCATGTCGCATTTGCAAAGCTCCTGAGGGGATAAAACAGTGGAAACCCCCAACAAGTGACCCCATTTTGGAAACTACACCCCATGAGGAAATTATCTAGGAGTATAGTGAGCGGTTTGACCGCACAGGTGTTTTACAGAACTTATTGGAAGTAGGCCGTAAAAATGAAAATCTACATTTTTTCAAATAAAATGTAGGTTTAGGTATTTTTTTTTCATTTCCACAAGGACTGAAGGAGAAAAATCACCGTAAAATTAGTAAAGCAACTTCTCCCGAGTAAAACAATACCCCACATGTGGTCATAAACGGCTGTTTGGACACACGGTAGGGCTCAGAATGGAACTAGCACCATTTGGATTTTGGATAGTGTCTGGGCGCCATGTCACATTTGCTGAGCCCCTGTAGTACTAGTACAGTGGAAACACTCCAAAAGTGACTCCATTTGGGAAACTCTACCCCCTGAGGAATTATCTAGGGGTATAGTGAAAATTTTGATCCCAAAGGTTTTTTGCTGAATTAATTAGAATTAAGCTATGAAAATGAAAAATATTTTTTTTTTCCAACAAGATGTAGTTTTAGATCAACATTTTTCATTTTTACAAGGAATAGAGAAGAAAAAGCACCCCAACATTTGTAAAGTAATTTCTCCCGAGTACGGTAACACCCCATATGTGGTTATAATCGGCTGTTTACATATATAGGAGCATTCAGAAGAAAAGGAGCGGTATTTATCTTTTGGAGCGTAGATTTTGCTGGAATGGTTTGCGGACGCCATGTTGCACTTGCAAAACCCCTGATGTACCAAACAAAAGTGACCCCGTTTTAGAAACTACACCCCTAAAGGCATTTATCAAGGGGTGTAGTGAGAATTTAGACATCACAGGTGTTTTTCAGAAATGAATACGCAGTGGATGGTGCAAAGTGAAAATTGCAATTTTTCCACTGATCTGCCCATTCACCGCACAAGATGTTGTGCCCCTAGAGAATCTTACCCCATAAATTGTTAAGCGGGTTCTCCCGGGTATGGTAATGCCTTACTTGTGAACATAAATTGCCGTTTGGGCACGCTGTAGGGCTAAGAAGGAATAGACCGCCATTTTGAGCATGGATTTTGCTTGGTAATAGTTCTGTTTGGGGTTTTGCTGGTATTTCAGTTTATAATGTGGTGGCGTATGTAATCTGTGCGGAGTACATCAGGATATATGTAATCTGTGCGGAGTACATCAGGGCATAATAAGAGGGTATAATAATGGGGTAAATAATACAATTATCCATAGATGTGTGTTACGCTGTGAAGCGATCCGTTATGCGCAGGCCGGTGTCACACTGATAAACGGTTTTCTTTCTTATCCCCCTTCTGTAACGCTCTGCACCTTTTGGGGACTTTTTCTCCTTCATAGTTTGGGAAATATTACTGGGAAAGTTTTGCGCTGGTATAATACGGGCGCCCTCGCTTCCAGCGGATGTGCTATGTCCCTTCCCTTTCCTAGTTCCTCAATACTCGGGCCCTGAAACTGCAGGAATGTTCCCCTCCGGCCTGCGCATTGAGATGTTTTTTCATCACCGCATTACTAGTGCCGTAACTTTTTTGTTTTTCAGTTGATTGAGCGCTGTGCGGGCTTGTTTTTTGCGAGACGGGCTGTAGATTTTATTGGTACCATTTTAGAACACATACGACTTTTTGATCACTTTTTATTTCATTTTTTGGTAAAGGAAATTACCAAAAACAATCAATTCTGGAATAGTTTTTTATTGTTTTTTTTATCGGCATCCACAGTGTGCCCTAAATTACATGTTAGCTTTATTCTGCGGGTCGATACGATTACGGCGATACCAAATTTATAGAGTTTTTTTTATGTATTGCGGCTTTTGCACAATAAAATCACTTTTTATAAAATCATTTGTTTTCTGTGTCGCCATATTCTAAGACCCATAACTTTTTTATTTTTGCGTGCACTAAACGGTGTCAGGGATTATTTTTTGCGGGACGGATTGCCGTTTTTATTAGTACTATTTTGGAGTAAATGTGACTTTTTGATCACTTTTTATAGCATTTTTTGGAAGGAGATCTGACCTAAAAACAAAGATTCTGGCGTTGTTTTTCATGTTTTTTTTTTACGGCGTTCACCGTGCGGGATAAATTACATAATAGTTTTGTAGTTTGGGTCGTTACGGACGCGGCGATACCAATTATGTATAGTTTTTTTTAATTTTTACGGTTTTTCCCATAATAAAAGACTAACTATGGGAAAAAAGTCAGTTTAGCTTTATTTTTATTTGAAATGTGTGTGTTTTTATTGTTTTACCACATTTTTATTATCTTTTTTTTACTTTTCTTACTTGTCCCACTAGGGGACTTGAGGGCCTGATGCCCCGATCGCTACTCTAATACACTGCACTACATACGTAGTGCAGTGTATTAGCGCTGTCAGTTATTCACTGACAGCAAGCCTATGAGGACACGCCGAAGGCGGGTCCTCATGGGCTCCCGTACAAGGCAGACTCGGACGCCATTTTCTGGCGTCCGATTGCCACAGCAACCCAGCGATTGCATCACTGGGTTGCCGATCGGGTGAAAACCTATCAGATGCTGCGCTCTATTGAGCGCAGCATCTGAGGGGTTAATCTGCCGGATCGGAGAATAGCTCCGGTCCTGGCAGTTACAGGAGGGTGCCAGCTGTATAATACAGCTGTCACCCCGCGGTGATGGTGCCGGCTCTGCTTCTGAGCCCGCACAATCACTGCGCCGTACATGTACGGCGCTTTGCGGGAAGCACCTCCCGACAGCGCCGTACATGTACGGCGCATGTCGGGAAGGGGTTAATCGAACCCACAAATGATATGCTCCAGATTCTCAACTAGCTCAAAGGAAGGTCAGTTTTATAGCTCCTCTAAACAGCAAAACTGTTTACAGCGGTGCTAACATAATTGCACAAGGGTTTTCAAGTGTTTTCTAATCATCCATTAGCCTTCTAACACAGTTAGCAAACACAATGTACCATTAGAACACTGGAGTGATGGTTGCTGGAAATGGGCCTCTATACACCTATGTAGATATTTGATTTAAATACAGACGTTTGGAGCTAGAATAGTTATTTACCACATTAACAATGTATAGAGTGTATTTCTGATTAATTTAATGTTATCTTCATTGAAAAAAACTGTGCTTTTTTTTCAAAAATAAGGAAATTTCTAAGTGACCCTAAACTTTTGAACGGTAGTGTATGTGTATATGTGCATGTAGGTATGTTGTGATGTATGTATGTTGTCATGTATGTATGTATGTTTTCTTGTATGTATGTCGTCATGTATGTATGTATGTATGTTGTCATGTTTGTATGTGTATATGTGCATGTATGTATGTTTTCATGTATGTATGTTTGCATGTATGTTTGTATGTTTTCATGTATGTATATTTGCATGTATGTATGTATGTTTTCTTGTATGTATGTTGGCATGTTTGTATGTGTATATGTGCATGTATGTTTGCATGTATGTATGTTGTCATGTATGTATGTTGTCATGTTTGTATGTGTATATGTGCATGTATGTGTATACAGTGAAGGAAATAAGTATTTGATCCCTTGCTGATTTTGTAAGTTTGCCCATTGGCAAAGACATGAACAGTCTAGAATTTTTAGGCTAGGTTAATTTTACCAGTGAGATAGATTATATATAAAAAAAAAAAAAAAAAGAAAATCACATTATATATTCAAAATTATATATATTTATTTGCATTGTGCACAGAGAAATAAGTATTTGATCCCCTACCAACCATTAAGAGTTCAGCCTCCTCCAGACCAGTTACACGCTCCAAATCAACTTGGTGCCTGCATTAAAGACAGCTGTCTTAAATGGTCACCTGTATAAAAGACTCCTGTCCACAGACTCAATTAATCAGTCTGACTCTAGCCTCTACAACATGGGCAAGACCAAAGAGCTTTCTAAGGATGTCAGGGACAAGATCATAGACCTGCACAAGGCTGGAATGGGCTACAAAACCATAAGTAAGATGCTGCGTGAGAAGGAGACAACTGTTGGTGCAATAGTAAGAAAATGGAAGACATACAAAATGACTGTCAATCGACATCGACCTGGGGCTCCATGCAAAATCTCACCTCGTGGGGTATCCTTGATCCTGAGGAAGGTGAGAGCTCAGCCGAAAACTACACGGGGGGAACTTGTTAATGATCTCAAGGCAGCTGGGACCACAGTCACCAAGAAAACCATTGGTAACACATTACGCCGTAATGGATTAAAATCCTGCAGTGCCCGCAAGGTTCCCCTGCTCAAGAAGGCACATGTACAGGCCCGTCTGAAGTTTGCAAATGAACATCTGGATGATTCTGAGAGTGATTGGGAGAAGGTGCTGTGGTCAGATGAGACTAAAATTGAGCTCTTTGGCATTAACTCTACTTGCCGTGTTTGGAGGAAGAGAAATGCTGCCTATGACCCAAAGAACACCATCCCCACTGTCAAGCATGGAGGTGGAAACATTATGTTTTGGGGGTGTTTCTCTGCTAAGGGCACAGGACTACTTCACCGCATCAATGGGAGAATGGATGGAGCCATGTACCATCAAATCCTGAGTGACAACCTCCTTCCCTCCACCAGGACATTAAAAATGGCTCGTGGCTGGGTCTTCCAGCACGACAATGACCCGAAACATACAGCCAAGGCAACAAAGGAGTGGCTCAAAAAGAAGCACATTAAGGTCATGGAGTGGCCTAGCCAGTCTCCAGACCTTAATCCCATCGAAAACTTATGGAGGGAGCCTAAGATCCGAGTTGCCAAGCGACAGCCTCGAAATCTTAATGATTTACAGATGATCTGCAAAGAGGAGTGGGCCAAAATTCCATCTAACATGTGTGCAAACCTCATCATCAACTACACAAAACGTCTGACTCCTGTGCTTGCCAACAAGGGTTTTGCCACCAAGTATTAAGTCTTGTTTGCCAAAGGGATCAAATACTTATTTCTCTGTGCACAATGCAAATAAATATATATAATTTTGACAATGTGATTTTCTTTTTTTCTTTTTATATAATCTATCTCTCACTGGTAAAATTAACCTAGCCTAAAAATTCTAGACTGTTCATATCTTTGACAGTGGGCAAACTTACAAAATCAGCAAGGGATCAAATACTTATTTCCTTCACTGTATGTGCATGTATGTTTGAATGTATGTATGTTTTCATGTATGTATATATGTGCATGTTTGTATGTATGGTTGCATGCAAGTATGTATGTTTGCATGTATGTATGTTTGCTTGTATGTATGTTTGCTTGTATGTATGTTTGCTTGTATGTATGTTTTTATGTATGTATGTTGTCATGTTTGTATGTGTATATGTGCATGTTTGTTTGCATGTATGTATGTTTTCATGTATGTATGTTTGCATGTATGTTTGCATGTATGTTGTCATGTATGTTGTCATGTTTGTATGTGTATATGTGCATGTATGTGTGTGTGTATGTATGTGCATGTATGTTTGAATGTATGTATGTTTGCATGTATGTATGTATATATGTGCATGTTTGTATGTATGGTTGCATGCAAGTATGTATGTTTGCATGTATGTATATATGTATGTTTGTATGTATGTATGTTTGCATGTATGTATGTTTGCATGTATATGTTTGCATGTATGTATGTTTGCATGTGTGTATGTTTGCTTGTATGTATGTTTGCTTGTATGTATGTTTTCATGTATGTATGTTGTCATGTTTGTATGTGTATATGTGCATGTATGTTTGCATGTATGTATGTTTTCATGTATGTATGTTTGCATGTATGTTGTCATGTATGTATGTTGTCATGTTTGTATGTGTATATGTGCATGTATGTGTATATGTGCATGTATGTTTGAATGTATGTATTTTTGCATGTATGTATGTTTTCATGTATGTATATATGTGCATGTTTGTATGTATGGTTGGTTGCATGCAAGTATGTATGTATGTATGTATGTTTGCATGTATGTATGTTTGCTTGTATGTATGTTTGCTTGTATGTATGTTTTCATGTATGTATGTATATATGTGCATGTTTGTATGTATGGTTGCATGCAAGTATGTATGTTTGCATGTATGTATGTATGTTTGCATGTATGTATGTTTGCATGTATGTTTTCATGTATGTATGTTTGCTTGTATGTATGTTTGCTTGTATGTATGTTTTCAAGTATGTATGTTTTCATGTATGTATGTTTGCATGTATGTTGTCATGTATGTATGTTGTCATGTTTGTATGTGTATATGTGCATGTATGTTTGCATGTATGTATGTTTTCAAGTATGTATGTTTTCATGTATGTATGTTTGCATGTATGTTGTCATGTATGTATGTTGTCATGTTTGTATGTGTATATGTGTATATGTGTATGTATGTTTTCATGTATGTATGTTTGCATGTATGTATGTTTTCATGTATGTATGTTTGCTTGTATATATGTTTGCTTGTATGTATGTTTTCAAGTATGTATGTTTTCATGTATGTATGTTTGCATGTATGTTTGCATGTATGTTGTCATGTATGTATGTTGTCATGTTTGTATGTGTATATGTGTATGTATGTTTTCATGTATGTATGTTTGCATGTATGTATGTTTTCATGTATGTATGTTTGCATGTATGTATGTTTGCATGTATGTTGTCATTTATGTATATATGTGCATGTTTGTATGTATGGTTGCATGCAAGTATGTATGTTTGCATGTATGTTTGCATGTATGTATGTTTGCATGTATATATGTGCTTGCTTATATGTATATATGTATGTTTGCATGTATGTATGTTTGATGGTATAAATGTCTGTATGGCCATGTATGATACTGTCTGCTGGCACCCTGTATCTAAGCCAACTTTGCGGCAGGCTTCTATACATGGTATAACAGTCAGTATCACACATGAAACTGAAACTATGGCTACGACATGTTTTATTTCATTTTTTTTTTATATATATATATATATTTTTTTAAAGGTTTGGTGTTTGGACTACGTCGGTTTCGAGGACTACTTAGATGACGCTTTTTTTTCATCAATAAAATGGTTAATGAGGGTTGTGTTGGGGGTGCTTTATTTCAATAAAATATTTTATCTATATCTTTGTCTTTTCTTTTCAAATTTTATTACTACCACTTTAGTAATGGCCGCTGTCTGAGTGACAAGGTCCATTACTAAGGGGAGGCTTCGTGTTAGCCGGTACAGAGGCTAACACTAAACACCATTATTACCCCGGTACCCACCACCACCAGGGGTGCCGGGAAGAGCTGGGTACGATCCAGTACACGACCATCTGTTGTGATGGTCGGGCTCCGGGGCGGCCGCAGGCTAGTATTATGAGGCTGAGAAGGGCCAAAAACAGTGGACCTTCCCACCCTTGTAATGCTAGGCTGCTGCTGCTGTGTTGTATCTGGCTGGTTATAAAAATGGGGGGGACCCCACGTCATTTTTTTTAATTATTTATTTATTATTTTTATTAAAAAGACATGGGGTTCCACCCAATTTATCATAACCAGCCACAAACAACAGAGTTATTAGCCTGGGAATGGACAAAACCAGTGGCCCTTCCCCCCCATGTAATGTCAGGCTGCTGCGTTGTATATTGCTGGTTATTAAAAATGTGGGGTACCCAACGTCTATTGTTAAATTTAAAAAATAAACGACGTGGGGGTCATCCCCTTTTTTATAACCAGCCCGAAACAACACAGCAGCGGCAGCCTAGCATTACAAGGGTGGGAAGGTCCACTGTTTTTGGCCCTTCCCAGCCTCATAATACCAGCCTACGGCCGCCCCAGTACCCGACCATCACAACAGATGGTCGGGTACTGGATCGTACCAAGCTCTTCCCGGCACCCCTGGTGGTGGTGGTGGGTACCGGGGTAATAATAGGTGGTTAGTGCTAGCCTCTGCACCGGCTAACACTAAGTACCGCCTTAATAATGGACGCTGTCAATCAGCCAACTGCCATTATCTAGGCACTAATAAAGTTTTTAAAAAAACACAAAGACAATTTTTTTTTATTGAAATAAGAAATCCCCAACAAAACCCTCGTTAACCATTTTATTAAAATTTGCAGAAAACGTAGATCTACACATTAGTCCAAAGAATCGAAGACGTAGTCCAATCGGTACATCAAAATCTGCAACAACATTAAAAAAAAGTTATCAATGTGAACAATACTTATACTCCCCTACACACACACACAAACAACCACACACAAACATATACACAAACACATATATAAACACACCCATATATTACACAAACACACACATAAACACACAAACACACATATACACACAAACATATACACAAACACACCCATATATACACAAACACACACACATATACACAAAAAAATATACACACACATATACACACAAACATATACACAAACACACCCATATATACACAAACACACATAAACACACAAACATACACAAACACACCCATATATACACAAACACACACATATACAAAAACACACACAAACATATACACATATGCACAAACACCCATATATTCACAAACACACACACATAAACACACACACACACACACACACATATACACAAACACACAGATATACACTAACACACACACACAAAAATATACACACAAACATATCCACATACACACAAATACACCCATATATATATATATATACACACACACACACACATAAACACACACCCATATACACAAACACACACACACACATATACACAAACACACACACAAACATATATACACAAACACACCCATATATACACAAACACACACACATATACACAAACACACACACATAAACACACACACATATACACAAAAAAATATACACAAACACACACACACACACATATACACACAAACATATACACAAACACATGTACACAAACACACCCATATATACACAAACACACATAAACACACAAACATACACAAACACACCCATATATACACAAACATACACATATACAAAAACACACACAAACATATACACACAAACATATACACATATGCACAAACACCCATATATACACAAACACACACACAAACACACAAACACACACATATACACAAACACACAGATATACACTAACACACACACACACACACACAAAAATATACACACAAACATATACACATACACACAAATACACCCATATATATATATACACACACATAAACACACACACACACATACACAAACACACACACAAACATATACACAAACACACCCATATATACACAAACACACACACATATACACAAACACACAGATATACACAAAAACACACACACACACACACACACACATACATATATACTTACCTTTACTGGAGCGCAGACTTCTCCACGCGACGGGTGTCTTCGTCGGCATCTCCTGCGCATGCGCCGAGATGCGCCGAGATGCGCGTTCACGAGTAAATGACATCCTCTGCTCAGGACGCAGAGGATGTCATTACACATGCGCGGCCACTGCTAGAGGTAAATATCGGTGGCCGGGAACAGTGGCGGATTATCATATGGGCGATTCGGGCGACCGCCCGGGGCCCGAGGCTCCCAGGGGGCCCATGGCTGCCCGAACCGCACATTATCTTACAAACCTATTCAGCGCGCTAGCGCTGCTAACTTCCGAAGATGAGGAGGGGAGGAGCAGGGAATTGGCCGGGAAAGGGGTAGGACACGCCTCCCTGACAAGTGCGGGCGCCGCCATGAGTAACAGAACAGCGACGGACAGCTGTTCTGTTGCTCCAAAGCTGCCAGAGAAGACCCGGGCGGGCGGTCACCGGCGCTGAGGTTAGTCGGCTTATCCTCCTGCCCAACTGGTTCCCGACCGCTGGCTGTATTTTTACGGCCAGCGGTCAGGGACGTGTCCTTAAAACCCGAGCCATAGACTTTCTACGGCTCGGGTTTTAACTTGCTGCCCGCGCGATCGGGCAGCTGAATGTCGGGTCTCCGGCTGTCAGTGACTGCCGGGGACCCTGAGGAGAAGACAGAAGCAGCTTTCGCTGCTTCTGTCTTCTCCGATGTCTTCTTACACAGCATTCAATGAGCGCTGTGTATAGGAATAGAGACAGCAGCAGCGGCGCTGTCTCTATTCCTCCCGGTGATCATGTGACTGGTCACATGATCGCCGGGTGCCGTTAGTGACAGACTGTTGCTGGGTCTAACTAGACCCAGCACAGCCCTATTAGTGACAATCGTCACTATGAGAGGGCTGATTTCCCCTGTAACTGGGGCTGCTGTACAGCTCCAGTTACAGGAGAAAAGATGGTGTAAAAGAAAGAAAAAAATATATATAAAGTTCCCCAAAGGTCTTTTTTGACCTTTGAGGGACAGACCATAGTAATAAAAAATAATAAAGTAAAGTGCAAAAAAAAATTAAATAATAAATACACATAAAATACCCCCCCCCCCAAAAAAAAAAACGTCCCCCCGCCAATCATTGTTGTAACGCTAGCGCTGACCCAATTACCCTAATATAGACATGTAATATATTAAAATTTACGGTAAACAATGACGATTACAAATAAAAGGTCTATTTTAGGGTAAAACTATGTTATTACCCAAAAAAATAGCTGAAACTTAAAAAAGCTTATTTTTTTACTATTATTTTCAAACTTTATGAATAAAAATTCTAAAATAGCAAAAAAGTGTGCATAAAAACGATAAAAAACTAAACCTGCATTGTCTACGGAAAAAACGTCGCAAAAATCACGTCGTTTGGTGCAACTTTGTAATTACGTTTTATTAAAAAATATTTTCACTTTTTGAGATACAGCTGCTTTGTATCCTGTATCCGTCAGGTCAGCAGGACTGACGGGATCAGTGAAACGGGCCCTGCGCTAAATTATAATCTTAGATGTGATAGATTTGAGGTGGATCCTGCGTGTTACTGATCCTGTCAGTCCTGCTGACCTGACGGATACAGGATACAAAGCAGCTGTATCTCAAAAAGTGAAAATATTTTTTAATAAAATCAATCAATCACACACATACTAATATATATATACCGTATATGTCGGCGTATAAGACGACTGGGCGTATAAGACGACCCCCAACTTTTACCCTTAAAATATAGAATTTAAGATATACTCACCATTTCGTGCAGGAGCGCTTCACTATGGCCATCGGCGGCAGGACCCAGGACTCTCTGTCTCTTTTAACTCGCGCATGCGCAGATAGGCTGCTTCATCGCGCGAGATCTGAGAGGCAGGGAATGAGAGGAAAGGGCGGGCCAGAGGATCTTACAGAGATGTTCCCTGGCGGCTAATACCGGCTTCCCTCAGATCCGTGGCGGATTCCGTGCATCTCAGGAGCCTGTGTACCGGACTGCAGGCTCACAAGGTAACACACAACCTGTGTGTAGACAATATGTAGACTAGGGATGTCACGATACCAGAATTTGGACTTCGATACCGATACTTCGTTTAGTATTGCGATTTCGATACCAATTTCGATACTTTTGCCAACAGTAATAAAAAAAAAATTCTTTAGTTTTCTGATGTGAGGCGCGACGTGTGATGAATTTTGAACGCGCCTCACATTAATAGTAATTAATCCCATCATGTTTCTCAGTCATATTGGGTTAATGTGCGAGGTACATGATGGGGTTCATTACTATTAATGTGAGGAACATGGAGGGTAAATTCATCGCACCTCGCGCCTTACATTAATAAGTGATAGAAAGCCGTGTTTATTTCATTTTTTTACAGCGTACACATCATAAATGATGCAAAAACATTGTTGTCCGCGCCATTACTGAATGTGTGTATTTTATGTATTGAGACTTATTTTAATGTTTATTGTAAAAAAGGTGAAGGTGTATTTTTTTTTAAATTTAACAATACTTTGTTTTTACTTTATTTTTAAACTTTAATGTACTGACATATATCAGATATGTGCCAGTACATTAGCCTGTGGACGGATAGCACAGACATAGATCAGATATGTGCCAGTACATTAACCTGTGGACGGATAATACACAGGCAGTTGTTAGGACATACTTGGGTATGTCCTAACAACATGAAATATGGTAAGACAGCCCTGGGGTCCGTCAATAGACCCTGGGCTGTCTGCCCATATATGGTATGGCCCTCGATCGCGTCACAGGAATTCCCTGTGACGCGATCCAGGGGCATCCCCCCTTCTCACTTTCCCCTGAATGCTGCAGTCAGCTGTGATCGCAGCATTCAGGGGAATAACGGCGGAGATGAGCGGTTTCTCTGATCTCCGCCGTTATAGAGCGGGGCTGCGGCTGTGTAATACAGCCATTGCCCCGCTCCTGACAGGAAGTGCGCGCGCGGTCAGCATGAGGTGATGCGGCCGGCGCTGCACTAATGAGCGGCAGTTCAGGCACTGAAGACAGAACATGGGGGTGTTTTGTAGCGCGCCCGCCATGTTCTGTCTCCAGTGCCGCCGCTCATTAGTGCAGCGCTGGCCGCATTGCATCATCCTGACCCCGCGAACTTATCATGACTCAGGAGCGGGGCTGTGGCTGAATTACACAGCCGCAGCCCCGCTCTCATAGTCATGTGTACTATACTGAGCTGTGCGGCTGCAACGTGCATCCCTAATGTAGACAATATCCGGCATATAAGACGACCCCACACTTTTGACATTTTTTTAAGGGTGTAAAAAGTCGTCTTGTACGCCGATATATACGGTATATAAAATTATGATATAAAGTTTTTAAATGTGTACATAACCTTGTGCCACTATATACAAGGGGGAGCGCTGTGTGGCACTATATACAAGGGGGAGCGCTGTGTGCCACTATATACAAGGGGGAGCGCTGTGTGCCACTATATACAAGGGGAGTGCTGTGTGGCACTATATACAAGGGGGAGCGCTGTGTGGCACTATATACAAGGGGGAGCGCTGTGTGGCATTATATACAAGGGGGGGCTGTGTAGTGCTATCCACAGTGGTATGTGTGTGGCACTCTTTATAGGGGGGGCTTTTTGGTGCTATTTACAAGAGGGGGAGGGCTGTGTGGCGCTCTCTACAGGGGGCTGTATGGTACTATCTATATGGGGCTGTGTGTAACGCTCTCTACGGGGGGATGTGTGATATATAGACGGGGCTGTGTATGGCGATATCTATGGGGGTGTGTAATATCTACAGGGGCTATGTGTGGCACTATGTACAGGGGGCTGTGTGTATGTGGCGTTTTACAGTGTGTGGTATTATTATATTCAGGCACGCAGTGTTTGGCGCTATTATATTTAGGGGCACAGTATGTGGCACCATGATAACTTTATTTTCGTTTATAGGATAGGTGTGGAAATGTTGGAAAAGTGAGGAGACGTCTGAGTGGCAAATTCTGCAGAAATGAGTCATGGCCGGGAGAAGTCGTCATGAGCGCTGGACTGGATGGAGAAGAAAAGAGGAAAAAAACTACTAGAATCTGAGACGTCGTCACCTGTGAGTCACTAGATTTATAGAGAATCTGTCACCTCTCCTGACATGTTTATTATAGGAACCCTTGTCAGGAGGTTGTGTCCCTGCACAGTCTGATAATGTCAGTATGTAGAGACACCGCGCTGTGACAAGGGAAATCGTAACACTGTTAATGCTTGCCCAAAAAGGTAGTGTTAAAAATAGTTACGGCAGGGCGGCGGTGAGGAAGGGGGGCCCAAGTTTGGGTAACAGCCCAGGGCCCATTGTCTACTTAATCCGCCACTGGCCGGGAACCTAGGCAACGAGCAAGATACAAAGAGGGATCGACCGCAACTTCAATCAAGGATATCAAGAAAACGACATCGCTGGACGACGGACAGGTAATTAGAAAACTTATTAACTTTTCATGGGGGAGCTAACTAGCTACATTTATCAACTTGGGAATAACCCTTTAACTAATGCAATCCTGGGGCGTTTTCCGTTCCAAATAAAACGCGAAAAAGCAGTGTGTAATTTTTTGATATCTATGTGTTTCGGCAGGATTGGCAGGGTTTGTAAGGCGTAAAGTAATTTCGGGAAACTCATCATTTTTACTAGATGACACCTCCCCACAAATGTGAGTGGAAGGTGATGCCACCTATGTAATTCTTGTGTGATCTTAGTTATTAGGGCATGGCCCCACGTGGCGTATTTCTTCCGCAACTGTCCGCATCAATGCCGCACAGAATTTGCGTTGCAGATTCTGTTGCGGATCTGCCCAAAATGTGCAGTAAATTGATGCGGACTGGCCGTTGCGTATTGAGGTGAAAGTACTTCCCTTCTCTCTATCAGTGCAGGATAGAGAGAAGGGACAGCACTTTCCCTAGTGAAAGTAAAAGAAATTCATACTTACCGGCCGTTGTCTTGGTGACGCGTCCCTCTTTCGGCATCCAGCCCGACCTCCCTGGATGACACAGCAGTCCATGTGACCGCTGCAGCCTGTGATTGGCTGCAGCCGTCACTTGGACTGAATCGTCATCCCGGGAGGTCGGACTGGAGGAAGAAGCAGGGAGTTCTCGTAAGTATGAAATTCTTTTTTTTTTTTTTACAGGTTGATGTATATTGTGATCAGAAGTCACTGTCCAGGGTGCAGAAACAGTTACTGACGATCGCTTAATTCTTTCAGCACCATGGACAGTGACGTCGCCTAGCAACGTTCCCGTACTTACGGGAGCCCCATTGACTTTCTCAGTCTGGCTGTAGACCTAGAAATACATAGGTCCAGCCAGAATGAAGAAATGTCATGTTAAAAAACCAATACGCTCCGCAGCACACATAACATGTGCATGACAGCTGCGGACTTCATTGCGGAATTTAGAATCTCCATTGAAGTCAATGGAGAACTTCCGCAATGAGTCCGCAACCAGTCCGCAACCAGTCCGCCACACGTCCGCAACATCCATTGTATGCTGCGGACACCAAATTCCGCACCGCAGCCTATGCTCCGCAGCGGAAGTTTCTGCATCGTCTAAACGAACACTACTAAAAAGCAGTGGAAGGCAATGGAGAAACGGGTCCGCTGCGGATTAACGCTGTGGAGTGTCCGCAGCGGAATTCCAGAGCAATTCCGTCACGTGGGGCTTTGCCCTTAGCGGGTTGTAATTTAGCGTGTATAAAGTGCCCGGTGTCCTCCCTATTTTAATGCCCGGGTATGTGATGTATTGTGCAGCTGTTTGGATCGGGATCCCTGCTCTGGACCAATAGTCATTTGAATGTGGATGATCTAGTTCCAGTAATTCACTTTTTGCTATATTGATTTTGTATCCTGAAAACGCCCCAAATTCATTAATTTTTTCTAACAGACCCCTCAATTGCCTTTCGGGGTTGGACATGAATATCAGAATATCATCCGCAAACAAAGTGAGCCGTACCTCCTGATCCCCTACTCGTATGTCCTGGAAAACATTACTTGACTCTAAATATCTAGCCAGGGGCTCTAAGGCCAAGTCAAAAAGTAAGGGCGACAATGGACATCCCTGTCTGGTGCCTTTTTCCAATATGAATGCTTCCGATATAAAGCCAGGAGTATGTACCTTGGCTTTCTGGGAATCATAGAGTCCTCGTAATAGAGTCCTGACATTTCCCTTCATATTCATTTTGTCCATCACCATCCCCAGCCAACGCCACCTCACGTTATCAAACGCCTTTTCCGCATCGAGTGTCAGCAGTGCCGTCGATTCGCCTGGCTGAGGATGGTGACGCACCCTATCTAAAACTGTTAGTACCTTACGTAAATTCGCTACTGCCGATCTCCCTTTTATAAATCCTACCTGTGCCAGTGCAATAAGATCGGGCATCAGAATCGCCCTCCTCTCTGCCATAATTTTTGTTAAGATTTTGAGATCTTGATCTATAAGTGAGATGGGTCGATAAGATCCTGGGTTCAAAAGATCCTTCCCCGGTTTGGGTAAAACTTTGATATAAGCCATATTAGAGCCCGCCTGCAGTGTGCCAGATGTCAATACCACATTGTAGTATGCTAACAACGGAGGGGCAATTTGGTCCAACATAGCCTTGTAAAATTCCCCAGTGTACATATCCGGGCCTGGGGACTTGCCATTGTGCAAATTTTTTACCGCTCTGCTAACTTCCTCCAACGAGATATCCTCATTCAGATGGCCCAACTGATCTGATGTAAGAGATGGGAGGCTAATAGAATCAAGAAAAGCTGCTCAGTCACCCGTATCAGACTCTCCCTCTCTATAAAGCTCCTTGTAAAAATCACGTAACACGGCGTTTATCTCTCGTGGACCCCTTTGAATTTGTCCCTCCCTATCTTTCATGGCTAAAATCTGAGAGGAAGGAAACCTTGCCTTTGCTAACCGTGCCAGCAGTTTCCCCGACTTATTTCCATATCGAAACAAGTCAGTTTCAAAGTGTGCTCTGTAGATTCTTTCCTTCCTATCCAACCACAGCTCATAATCTTGTCTAGCAGCAATCCATTTCTTCCTATCCCGATCTAAAAGAGAGGACATGTAGGTAGTATATGTCGATCTAAGATGTAAGCTAGCTGCCTTATAAGATTTCATCGTCTTTTTTTTATATGTACTCACATAGTCTATCAATCTACCTCTCATGACCGCTTTAGCCGTGGCCCAATATAAAGCCGGTGTTTCCTGATGAGGCTCATTGTCAAGTGCAAATTCTAACCACCACCCCTTCATTGTTTCTGCAAATGTCTCATCCTTAAGCAGAAAGGATGGAAACCTCCACAAGAAATCGCTACCCCTCGGATGAGTGTCCGTTATGGAGATTGTTACCGGGGCATGATCCGAAATAAGTATGTCACCTATCCCTGAATCCGCAACCCCTCCTACCAATTGTGGCGAACAAAAAAGATAATCAATACGGGACCGCGCGTTGCACGGACGTATATCACGTTCGTCTGAATAAGCCCTAAGAGTTTGGAGGTGATATTCTGACAATCAACTATGTATTACATGGCCAATAAACTGTTTTGAGAAGACTTGAATCTATTATGTAGTTACATAGTTAGTACGATTGAAAAAACACATATATCCATCAAGTTCAACTAAGGGATGGGAGAAAGGGAAAGGATGGGAGAAATTAAAGAACTTTGTTTTACCCCTATTGATCCAGAGGAAGGTTTAAAAACACCCTAAAAATAATAAAGAAATAAAGTAAAAATATTACCCGCAAGGTATTAACCAATCTTCCCTAAACATACCAGTAGGGAATTTAGATTGTGAGCCCCAATGGGGACAGTAAAAGAGGACCTCTGTACAGCGCTGCGTAATATGTTGGCGCTATATAAGTAACTGAAATAAATAAATTCCCTGTAAAGGAAAAATGTCCTCCTGATCCCAAGTGGCGATCAGACTGGATCAACAGTTAAACAAAAATTCTATACAGGGTGGGCCATTCAATGGATACACCTGAATAAAATGGGAATGGTTGGTGATATTATCTTCCTGTTTGTGGCACATTAGTATATGGGAGGGGGGAAACTTTTCAAGCTGGGTGTTGACCATGGTGGCCATTTTGAAGTTGGCCATTTTGTATCCAACTTTAGTTTTTTCAATGGGAAGAGGGTCATGTGACACATCAAACTTATCGAGAATTTCACAAGAAAAACAATGGTGTGCTTGGTTTTAACGTTACTTTATTCTTTCATGAGTTATTTACAAGTTATGGGTGACATTATGGGTGTCAGGTCCGAGCATTCCTAGATGAACAGTTTCCTGGAAAGTGGATTGGTCGTCGTGGGCCAGTTGAATGGCCCCCTAGGTCTCCCGATCTGACCCCCTGACTTTTATCTTTGGGGTCATCTGAAGGCAATTGTCTATGCTGTGAAGATACGAGATGTGCAGCAACTGAAACTACGGATACTGGAAGCCTGTGCTAGCATTTCTTCTGCGGTGTTGCTATCAGTGTGTGAAGAGTGGGAGAAGAGGGTTGCATTGACAATCCAACACAATGGGCAGCACTTTGAACACATTTTATAAGTGGTCAGAAACTTGTAAATAACTCATGAAAGAATAAAGTAACGTTAAAACCAAGCACACCATTGTTTTTCTTGTGAAATTCTTGTTAAACAAAAATTCTATACGTTGATATAGGCGCTGACATTTTTTTTATTCTATGAAATTATCTAAGCCTTTTTAAAGCCATCTACTGTTCCTGTGATTTTTTTATTTATTTTTTTAATTGTGTCATGGCCACTTTCTTTGTCCTACAGATCAAAATTTGCCACCCTGAATTTTATTTTGTTTCCTTTAATAGCACCATTGTGTCTGTATATAGCAGTATCCATATTATGAAAGTACAGGACATTTTACCTAGTAATATTTAATATATGGAAACATTGTACCACATAGGAGTGCTATGAATATGGTCCTAGATAAATATTCTTAGCTGCAGTTTATTGGGGAATGCTAGTGAGAAGTCTGGTAACAAAATTGAAACTATGTTAACTAGCTAAGCAATAAGAAGAAAGGAAGGATCCAGCGCTGAGACCAGGAAAATCTGTTAAAATTGGAAACTTCTTCCAAGTTTTATTGACGACAAGGGGTGTTAAAAATAGACAATCTGTGTTAGTTCAAAGTCCAAACGGCTAGTTTTAAGGGGAGAGGCAGGTGCCTACGCGTTTCAGACGCGGTCTGCGTCCTTAGTCATGGCTTTCTGTCTTTCGACTGTGAGAAGGACTGGTCATGTGGAAAGCCCTGCCTAAAAACCTCATGTAAAAACTAGCACTTAGGTTATTCATAGTAAATACTTTGTCTCAAATGATTAAGGAATGTAACTGAAACGACACTGCATCAAATAAAAGTCACAAACGCAGCAATTTGCACAAAAAAATCTTCATAAATTTGCCCCTAAGTGTTTATTTTTTGTGAGGGAAATGCTACCAAAACATGAAGAGTTAAGATTTCATGTGAAAACGGGCAAAATGGACGTCCTTCAAAGAGGCTCTGTAATGTAGATAACAGTGGATTTTATTTTGAAAAACGATCATTTTTGACCAAGTTATAAACAATTTTAGATCTACAGATTTATGCTAATTAGTTTCTTAATAGACAACTGGGCGTGTTTTTACTTGTTACCAACTGGGTGTTGTACAGAGGAGTGTATGACGCTGACCAATCAGTGACCAATCAGTGTCATACACATCTCTGTACAACACCCAGTTGGTAACAAGTAAAAACACGCCCAGTTGTCTATTAAGAAACTAATTAGCATAAATCTAAAATTGCTCATAACTAGCTCAAAAATGATCGTTTTTCAAAATAAAAACCACTGCTGTTATCTACATTACAGCGCCGGTCAGATTATGTAGGAGATAGGGCACTTATAATCTGGTGACAGAGCCTCTTTAAAAACTCCTTTAGGACACAGCCTGTTTTGGCCTTGTGGACACAGATGATTTTTCAAATCTGACATGTGTCTCTTTATGTGGTAATAACTCTGGAATGCTTTTATCTATCCAAGTGATTCTGAGATTGTTTTCTCATGACATATTGTACTTTATGTTAGTGAAAAAATTTGGTCGATAAATTCAATATTTATTTGTAAAAAACTTCAAATTTTAGCAAAAATTTGCATTTTTCTAAATGTAAATGTATTTGCTTGTAAAACAGATAGTAATACCACACAAAATCATTACTAGTTAACATCCCCCATATGTCTACTTTATGTTTGCATCATTTTTTTTCACATCCTTTCATTTTTCTAAGACGTTACAAGGCTTAGAACTTTAGCAGCAATTTCTCACATTTTCAAGAAAATTTCAATAGGCCATTTTTTTCAGGGACCAGTTCAGTTCTGAAGTGGCTTTGAGGGTCTTCTATATTGGAAAGTCCCCATAAATCACCCCATTTTGAAAACTGCAAACCCTCAAGATATTCAAAACCCACATTCAGAAAGTATTTTAGCCCTTAAGGCGTTCACAGGAATTAAGGCAAAGTAGAGGTGAAATTTACAAATATCCCACGTGGCCCTAGTGTCCTAATGGACTGAAACAAATAGATCACGTCCTACCTTTCCACGGATCACAAACTGGACTCGGATGGCGCACACCGTCGTGTGCCAGAGCACTAAGAATAGCGTCATGTGACCATCCACCCACACCTCGTGTGACCATTTGCATTGCAACACTTTCCTGGTACCTAACAGGTGAAAATTCGGTCATGGAGTCAGAAATATGAGCAGGATCATCTCTTACGTTATTCTCCCTGTCTTTTTTGTGTGTGTGGTTTGTTTGTTTTTGGATAGAAATAAATAGTTTAAATCCCAAAAAGTCAGGATTGCACGCGGTTCCTTTGTGGTCATAATCTACTGTTTACAATCTTCAGTTTAAATCTTATCAGAAAAGTTGTATACTTATCAAGAAATCAAAGTACAATCGTAGTGATCATAGTACAATCCCTGGATATTCGTTCAGGATTCGTTATCGTGCTGTCCTTCAGGGCGCACTGTATACATGCTAATATATATATATATATACCGCTTGTCAACCAGAAATTTACCTGCGGTGCATATTTCTTTTTCGTACTGCAGCATGTCAATTCCTGCTGCTGAAAGCGGACTGAGTTGCTGCGTCTTTCAGAGGATATGTCACCACCTCCCAGCACTTAGAAAAAGCCAGCAAAATACGCACCATTTTCTGCAGTAAAAAACGCAGAACATGGTGCGGTTCTTCCACAACAGAAATCCTGCTAGTTTCTGTGGAATTGCTACAGAAATATTTTCGGCTGCATAAACGATACAATCAGCCGATGAACAAGCGTTTGCTCATTCATCGGCTGATCGTTGCTCTGTTTACTTAGGCCAATGATCAGGAGCGCGCTTTCTGTGAGCGCTCGTTTGCCCGATAATTGGCCCATGTAAAAGGCCTTCAACTTGCAACAGAGATGGAGCCAGCAGAACAGGGTGAGAAGTTCAAAGTAAAAACTGTGGAATTGCTTTCTTTAACTCTTCACTTGACCTTATATACCCAATTTGGAAAATGCCCTATGATGAGACAAGTCCTTTACGATTTAGGTTAATATGGTGGGTGGAGTACATGATTTTGAGGCACAGATAAGACTCCCTGTGTAATAAGTTACGTTGCGGCCTCCTATGTTTTTGGGCGGGGTGGATGTTCTGTAAATATGAAAAGATGGACTGGACAGACGTAGTTTTTTTTTCAGCCTACAATGCCACTTTATGGATGACAATGTTCAGGAATCCACATACCACCACACCTGTCCAAATGATTCCAGATTGTTGGATAACGACATAAGAAATTAACCCCTTAGTGACCAGCCTATTTTAGGTGTTATTGAGAGAGCTATTTTTTAAGTTTTTCCATCATCGCATTCAAAGAGCTCTTATTTTTTTTTTTGCTTTGACATAGCTGTATAAGGACTTTTTATTTGCATTTACGCCGTTTACCGTGCGGTATAAATAACAAGTTTATTCAGCTGGTCGTTACGATTGCGACGATACCAAATTTATATGGTTTTCTTACACAGTGAAAACGCTTATTTCAAAATTAGTTTTTGTGTCTCCATATTTGAAGAGCTATAACTTTTTTATGTTTTTGCTGATGCAGCTGTACGAGGGCTTTTGTTTTGCGGGACGACTTGTAGTTTTTAGTCGTACCATTTTGGAGTACATGCGACTTTTTGATTACTTTTTATCACATTTTTTTGAAGGCAGGATGAACAGAAAAAAGCAATTCTGGCATAGTTTTTTATTAGATTTTTTACAGCGTTTGCCGTGTGGGTTAAATAATGTAATAGATTTATAGTTGGGGTTGTTATGGCCGAAGCAATACCAAATATGTGTAATTTTTTTAACTTGGTTTTAAATTTTTCTTTTACTTGAGATTTTTATTTATTATGAACTTTTTATTTTCTTAGTCCCACTAGGGAACTTTGCTATGCGATCATTCGGTCGCTTTTATAATACACTGCAATACTTCTCTATTGCAGTGTATTATGCCTGTCAGTGTAAAACTGACAGGCATCTGTTAGGCTGTGCTTCTGGCAAGGCCTAATAGACATCTACTAAAGGCAAACCACGGGGGGCCCCCGGCTGCCATAGAAGCCATCGGCACCCTGCGACCGCTTTGCAGGTGTGCCGGTGGGGTGAGAGAGCGAGCCCCCTTCCCCTAAAACCACTCCGCATCTGAGGCGTTAATAGAGTGGGATCGATATTGATTTAGATCCCGCCCGCTCGAGCAGGTCTGCTCACAGCCCTCCGCTACCTGTGGTAGCTGAGAGCAGGGAGCTTTCAATCCTGCCTGCCCAGATTTATTCTAATGCAGTGCCGTAAAAAGGCACATGCATCAGAATAAAGCCCGTTAATGACCAATGTAAAAACACCAATGGGCTAATGGAGCAGTATGGTGGCTCAGTGGTTAGCACTGTTGCCTTGCAGCTCTAGAGTTTTGGGATCAAATCTGACCAAGTATAAAAACATACGTTTGCTCTGTGTACACCAGTTTTCTCCCACACCCCAAAAACATACTGATGGGACCATTTCATAGGAAGAAAAAAAATTTACCCAGTATGCATGTGTTTAAGATAGGTATTTAGATTGTAGGACGTACGTGACGGCATTATCTGCACAGCACAATTAAATACGTTGGCGCTTTATAAGCAACAGCAAATAAAAGGTTTAAGGTTGACAAAAAACAAAAAACACAGGCCCGTCAAGTCCAATCTATAATCCAACCGTGTTGATTCAGTAAATCCATTTGATGCAAATAAAATGCGGTTTTCATTGTATAATTTAAAGACATAACACTTCAATTCCTTTTTTTATTTGACACATTTAGACATTTTATAAAAGGTGCAAATAATGCAGAATAAAGTTGTGAAGCCCAATTTAAAGGGCACTTCTCCGCATTTGAGTAAAAGTTGCCCAAATGTAGGAGTATGAACGAAGGAATCTTAGAATATACATCCTTGGAACATCTATTGTTTTGGCAAAGTTGGGGATGATAGAGTTGTAGTAGAACTCCGTAATACAGCGTGTTCCTTTGCCGATTATTCTGCACACGGCTTGTAGAGGTTTTATGCAATGTAGGTTATTTCGAATTCTTGAATTCGTTTTATTGAACAGGAAAACATATTAAATCATATGGCTGCCAGGGACGACCAGTCACTACTTCACTCCAATGACTATTATGTCCCAAGTCAGTAATATCTTTGGCAGCCACCTGAGCGTGCACAATGGACCCTGGTCGAATTCCAGTAAGAACTAAAGAGGTCTGCTCATAAGGTCCAACCTTTGGAGTGTATAGAAAAAAAAAATTGTAAATGCAAAATTAATATAATCACATTTTATTTGCAGAAAATATATAAGCAATGTTCACATCTGTAATGGAGTCACTGTTTGGAGACTCATCGCAGATACTGTCATATTTGACAAGAAAAGTAGAGCTGCATGCATTGTAAGTTAATAAGGTCCATTGGGCACTGGTGGCATTCATTGGACAATTGATCTAGCACTGCATCCTGGTTTCTGTTATAAATGGAAACCAGGACGCAGATGCGAGCGGTCTAAATTTTACAGTGTTTACCATTTTAACCATGAATGCCGCCTACCCAGTAGAAGGAGCAGAAACAAAGTCGAAACTGCTATTCTAAAAAGGGACTACACTAAACATGGACATAAGATAGCTATCAACCATATGTTGGTTCAGCCAACATTTGACTTCCCCCATAAACATGTATGAATTGCATTAAATCCAAAAGACCCAATTTTTATTTTCATCTGCCGCTGAGGACAGTCAGGATGCCATCAACACTTCTCTAATACGTGTGGACTCTTTAAGAGAAGAGAGCAACTCTTGAAGGCAGTTAATATTGTGCAATTTCAATGTTGAGGAGTGTATATTATAGCAACACCAAGAAGGAAAATTTTGGAATTGTGGAAATCGCAGGATCGATAGACATGTTAATGATATGCAAATGATAAAAAAAAAATGGGAACAAAATATTCCAAACATCCTAACTAATTCAGTATCAAGTATGAGCGCCACCTGTAGAAATACACGCACTTACACGCCTTGGCATGCTAACAATGAGGTTATTAATGGTTGTCTGAGGAACGTTATGCCATTCTGAATGCAATTGGACACGAAAATCATTAAGATTGGCTGCTGGCAGAGGTTTAGTTTCCGCCCACCTCTTGCTGTCATTCCCGTTTGTTGTTCTCCAAACCTCTTGGACACGCAACTTAGAACCGAACCAACATCTCGGCCTAGGCGCGTAGCGATCCACCGGAGTGATAAGCCAAGGTCTCTCCGTTCAAGGATTCTGTACCTTTCAGTTTGCGACGTGGCGATAACTGGCACATAGACAAACAGGAGGCATCATACAATCATCCCATACCACTTGATCCAATTTTTGAGTTTTCATGTGGCTAAAAAAGCTGAGCTCCTTCCGTACAACCCAAAGGAAGTACCCTGTGTTTTCACACACTTGCTATACTATAATTCATACATATTGGGAGAAATTGTATTTTTAAGCCAGTTTTCTGGCCTTGAAAAATCGCAAATCACTTAAAAGTTTTAAAATTGCTACTTTTGTGCTGTTTCCGCTGCTCTCGCCACTTTTCTAAAAAGTGGGCAGAGCTTAGCAGAAAAGGAGGCACCCGCAGGCTGATGCATTTACTTTAATTTATGTCAGAAACTGGTGAAAATTAGAGTGAAAATCTGTGCCAGCTCCTGCCACAGACAGCCGAAGATGTGACTCATTTATTAAGAGGCGTGCGCTTGTATTTCTTAATAAATTCTCTTAACATTGTCCCTTAACAAACACCCTTTAATAATACACTGTATGGCCAAAAATATGTGGACACCCCTCCTAATTATTCAATTCAGGTGTTTCAGCCACACCCATTACAAACCGTTGCATTAAATTAAGCACACAGCCATGCAATTTCCATAGAACAATGCTAGCAGTATGGGCCGTTATGTTCACACAGGGCGGATACGCTGCATAAAAGAACACAGCATATCTGCCAAATAGTGGTGCAGTTTTTCGGCCAGAACGTCCGCTGCAAAAAAGCAGCGATTACGCAAATACAATTGACATGCTGCGGATTAAAAAACCGCACTGCAGCTCAATTTCTGAGCATTTTTTTCCAACTCATTTGTTCAAATCTTATCCACTTTGCTGCTACTATATTATGCTGCGGATTTTCCGTAACTAAATACGTTGCAGAAAAACGGCAGTATTTACGGTATGTGTGAACTTACCCTAAATGTGACTTAATAAAGCCATATTTACCACAAGTCAGTTCATAAAATTTTTGATCTGCTAGATCTGATCTGGTCAACTAGGACAGCTGCCCACAAGCCTTAGATCACCATGCACAAGGTTTGCCACTGGACTCCGGAGCGATGAATCCCCTTTCACTATCTGGTAGTCTAATGGACGAATCTTGGTCTGGCTGATACCAGGAGAATGCTACCTATTGGAATACATTGTGCCTACTGTAAAATCTGGAGGCCAACACGAAGCACTGACCTCAGCCCATGGAACATTTTTGGGAATAATTGGAAGGCTGATTACAAGCCAAACCTTCTCTGCCAACATCAGTGCCTCACCTCACAAATGTCATTTTGACTGAATGGGCAAAACATACTCTTCAAAATCTTGTAAAAAGATGGTTTTGGAATGGGGTGCCCAATAAGCTCATCTAGGTGTGATGGTCAGGTTTTCACATACTTTTGGCCATATAGTGTACATTTGTGAATGCAGAAAAAGGCAATTGTAGCTGCCCATACGCTGTTGGAATATTCATTTATTTTTCATTCGTGCGTGAAGCATAAGTAATATATGTCAAAGTGGAATACAGTTGAGTTTCTTACCATTGTGTAGGATTTATAACCCGCCTTTCTGTAACGGACCTTGTACTTCAGTGGGAAAATCTCCGGATATGGCCAAGAATGTGGAGGCTGCCATTGTAGATATAATTTCTTGCTTTCACGACATATAGAAGATATACTGACTTTCACAGGAGGTTCAGGGCGTACTATTGAATAAACATGTATTTAATATTAGGAGCTACTCTATATGTAATGATTAGTGTGCTCAATTGGTCAGTTGACAGTCCCGGAGATCTTTAGCTACATCATGTTTCTTCTTTTGTCACATTAATAACGAATTGAGATTCTGCCGTTTTCCTGGTAAGCCACATGCATTATGATATTACAGTTCCCAACATCAGGGTATTTCTAAACTTAAAGGAGTTGTCCAGGCACGGACAACTGAGGACTTATCCGCAGGATGGGTCATCAGTATATGATCAGTGGAGGTACTGTATATCCTTGATTGCCTCCGGGCACTGGATGTTACCGGAGCAGCTGATCGGTACAGGGTCTGGCTGTCTGACCCCCACAGATTATATACTGATGACTTATCCTGTGGATAGTCCTTTTTTATAGTTCTGCTCGCATAACAAAACAGAACAGCGGAAAGCCAAAACATAGGTGTGTACCTTGCCTTACACATAAAGATGCATAAATAATAAATATGTGCACCTTCAGCAGGAACAGTACATATACATAAAGATTGTACCTATAGACTGAAGACTTAATTTTAGAATGTGGTACCTCATTTGTTAGGGTGTCCTGCACTGGGAGAGAGAGGTCTCTATGTCTTTTGCCATAATTCCTAAATACATAGGTTTGGTTCATAAACATGGTAATAAAACCAAGCCTAGCACATAAATACAGTAACAGACCCAAGCCTAGCACATAGATACAGTAACAGACCCAAGCCTAGTACATAAATACAGTAACAGACCCAAGCCTAGCACATAAATACAGTAACAGACCCAAGCCTAGCACATAGATACAGTAACAGACCCAAGCCTAGCACATAAATACAGTAACAGACCCACGCCTAGCACATAGATACAGTAACAGACCGAAGCCTAGCACATAAATACAGTAACAGACCCAAGCCTAGCACATAGATACAGTAACATAACCAAGCCTAGCACATAGATACAGTAACAGACCCAAGCCTAGAACATAAATACAGTAACAGACCCAAGCCTAGCACATAAATATAGTAACCGAACCAAGTCTAGAACATAAATACTACCACATACTGTACATACAGTAAGGGCTCATTCAGACGAGCATAATACTCATTCATTTCAATGGGGCTAATCAGACATGCGTGAGTTTTCATACAGCAAGTGTCCGTTGCGTGAAACTCACTGCATGTCTTATATTGGTGCGTTTTTGTGCACCTAGTTGCCCACTGAAGTCAATGGGTGCGTAAAAAAAACACGGAAAGCACATGGACGACATCCGTGTGCTGCCCGTGTTTTACACATCAGTTACATAGAAAAGCAGAGAGACTTCCGGTTCCGGCGCTGGCGATGCAGGACGCGAGTGACTGAGCTCCCGCTCCCGTCCAGCCTGCTTGCTCGCAATAGTCGCTCCGGCGACGACAATCAGCTGTGAAGCCACCAGCCCTGCACACAGAAACATACCCGGTGGTGCCTGTATGGACAGGTACCTCCTCAGAAGTGCGCATAAGCCAGCCACGGAAGATTCAGCCGCGGCCGTGGAAAAGGGAGGTAAGATGGCGCCCCTTCCCGCCACTGCGCCCCTGCTATACACACAGGAAGATGAGCTGCAGAACCCTCAGTCCCAGCTTTCAAGCCCTGCAGAGCCCATAGTCTCTTCTCATCCTGCACCCATTGATTATATAACCCTGGCCCGTGAAGTGGCCAAGCAGATAGCGCCAGACCTGCAAAAGGCACTGGAAAAAACGGTGCAAGATTCCCTGAACCGCGTGCATGCGGAGCTGGCACAAGTCACTTCCAGGACTGATGAATTAGAACAGCGTATGACGTTACTGGAGGATGAAAATGAGCGCCTGCAATCCAAACTTAAAGTGGTGCTGTCTGCTACTACGCAGTTGGGGGACAAGGTGGAGGATCTGGAAAACCGCTCCAGGAGGAGCAACCTACGACTGGTGGGTCTGAAAGAAGCGGTGATCCCTTCTGATTTACAGCGACTATGTGAGAGGACATTGCCAGCAGCGTTAGGTCTTCCACATCCCTGCCGGGTGGAGAGGGCACACAGGGTGGGACCGGACCCCAGACATCTCCCAGCAGCAGATGACCACAGTTCGCTTCGTCCCAGACAAGTAATCTTTAAGCTGTTGGATTACAATGATAAAGTGGCACTTATGAAGGCATTCCGCAGCAGATCACGTCCTTTGGAAATAATGGGCATGAAATTGCTACTTTTCAAGGACTATTCTACGGAGGTTGCAAAACGAAGGCGTTCTTTCAGCAAGATCTGTACCGCGCTGTTCCAAGCGAAAATACGTTTTAACCTGCAGTACCCAGCCATCTTACGGGTGTTTCAAGAAAACGGGCGGACCAAGATTTTCACCACACCGAAGGAAGCGGAGGACGCACTTACAGAGCTTTGCAGACACAGACCCCAGCACGAGGAGCATCACAGTCCAACACACAGTCCAAATCGCAAGTCAAGAGAAGCCAAACGGAATCGACTAGATATGGAGCGAACCTGGGCAGAAGCTTTAATGCCCACACCAGGAAGATCCCGGGGGGGTCGATCCGGAAATGGAGGGGACTCTCCAAAGCCGCAGAGGCGAACGCGGGACCGCACCCGATCTACGTCTCCTGATTGACGGGCGAAGTGTCCCAGGACGCTGGTGTCCCAGGAGCGTGATGATGAGGGCCGTTGGATCCATCTAGTGGTGGAACATGCAGGGGAAACTATAAGTATTCATAATGTGTATGGCCCAAATACGGTTAACACAGGTTTTTTTGGTCATTTGGAAGCCCAACTCCAGCAGGATCGTACTAGGCTTTTAATTCTAGGGGGAGACCTTAACACTGTAAGGTCCTCCAGGGAAGATAGGAGCACAGGGACTAGTTCGCAGAGAAATAGGGATAAGATCTTGCCAGACTTTTTAAGACACACTGCCCTAACAGATGCTTGGAGGAGTCTACACCCTGATGCGCGGGAATACACACATTTTTCTCATGTTCATCAGTCATGGTCGCGTATTGATTACTTGCTAGTTAATGACGCATTATCTCGACGATTACGTGAAGCAGCGATTGAGGATCTAGTTATTTCGGACCATGCCCCGGTTACCATTACTTTAGCCGACACAGTAGCTAGGGGAACGGATTTTATTTGGAGGTTCCCCGCCTTTCTGGCAAAGGATGAGGGCTTTCTACAGAAGCTTAAGGGGTGGTGGATGGAATTTGATGGGGATAATGCATCACATCGTTCGGACCCGTCATTGTATTGGCGTACAGCCAAAGTGGTAATACGAGGGAAAATTATGCAATTCATGTCTAATCTTAAACGCAAGACTACCGAAGGGTACAAGGCAGTGAGCGACCGATTACGGTGTGCATACACAGCATTTCTACACTCTCCATCAACGCCTTTGAGGGAGAACTGGAGGGAAGCTAAGCGTCAATTTGATCAGTGGTTAGACAAAAGAGAAAGTATTTATCGGTCCCAATTTGAGGCCGATCTAATGCATTTCGGCAATAAAGCGGGCAAATTATTAGCGCGACTAGCGAAGGGGAGGTTTGCACCGTCACACATTTCAACACTTAACGACTCCAATGGAAATCCTACATCAGACCCCAAAAAAATTAACACTATATTAAGTAAATACTATCAAGCCCTTTAATCAGACACGCCCATAGACCCCCAAAAAGGTAGAGAATTTTTGGAGAAGGTAAAGCTGCCAGGGCTCACTCAGGAGCAGAACGACCACTTGAGCGCAGAGATTACCTTAGAGGAAATCCAGAGCACCATTAAGACCTTATCGAACGGAAAGGCCCCGTGTCCAGATGGATTTACAGGAGAGTTTTTTAAATCTCTGAGAGAAGAAATTAGCCCTACCTTGGTGGCATACTATAATATTCTACTAAGGACCGGTGCTCTCCCAGCAGAGGCCAAAATAGCGCATATAAAGGTATTGCCCAAGAAGGGGAAGAATCCTCTTGACCCGGGGTCATACCGTCCTATATCACTGATAGACCAAGACCAGAAATTACTCACAAAAGTTTTGGCCAATCGTCTGGCTACGTATCTACCCACACTAGTGGGAAAATCCCAAGTAGGATTTGTAAAGGGCAGGGCAGCAGTGACTAATTTACGCAAAGTGTTGACGGTGCTAGAAACAGTCAGGCACGATCCCCAGCCAGGTACCCGGCCGGCACTCTTAGCGCTAGACGCAGAGAAAGCCTTTGATAAAATACAATGGGAATGGCTGGGGATGGTGCTGGACAAAATGAATGTCCAGGGAGCCTTCCGGGTCTTCTTGAAGGGTGTTTACAATAATCCACAGGCCCGCGTTCACTCCTCAGGATTTCTGTCGGATCCCTTTCAATTGCATAAAGGAACCCAGCAGGGATGCCCCCTGTCGCCCCTGTTATTCAATCTAGCACTGGAACCTATGGCTAGATTTCTGGAGGAATCCGATATGTTCAGAGGTATTCAGGTGGGGTCACTGGCAGTTAAGTTAGCCCTGTTTGCTGATGACGTTATACTTTTTATGTCAAATCCTCAAGAGCATTTAATGCCGGTTTTTCACTTTTTACAGGAATTTGGGCAATGCTCGGGATATAAAGTCAACCTAGCTAAAAGCGAACTGCTGGACTTGGGCAAACCATTGCCTAAGACCTTTTGGCAATCCTTGGGATGTGGGATATCCCCGATTGAACACTGCATTACTTATCTGGGCATCAAGATAGGGAAGGTGCCAGACACCCCGTATGGCCTAAATTTTCCCCCGTTATTTAAAAAAATACAAGCGGAACTCACCCGATGGTGCCAATTGCCGTTATCCCTCCTGGGGAGGTGCCACCTGATTAAGATGGTTAGTTTCCCCAGATTGCTATACCCCTTTCAAACACTCCCTCTCCTATTGAAACATGTGGATGTCTCTAAACTGACTTCCTCATTCACAAAGTTTATATGGGCAGGAAAAAGGCCTCGCATTGCACTCACCAAGCTCATGATGGGCAAACAAGAAGGGGGTGTGAACTTCCCGAATATCAGGGGCTACAACGAAATGAGCCATTATTCCAACATAGATCTGGAGGGGGAGTATGCCTCACCCTGGAACCTGAAGGCTTTGCTACATTGTAGAGTTGCAAAACCTCCATTGTCTTGAGAGATACAGTCCTAGCTTGGAAAGCGGTACGTAAGCATTTTGATCTACCTCACCTGGTATCTAAACATATGCCATTGAGAGGACACCCGGAATTTTTACCGGGAGTAGGCAAGGGAGACAGATTTGCCCCTTGGGGGACGGTAGGCATTAATAACGCAGGGGATCTTATGCATATAGAGGAAAGGAGATGGTTAACCGGGGCGGAAATCACCACTAAACTCAGACCCCTAGAAGGTAGGGTTAATTTTTTACTAATTCTTCAGGCACGAGCATTTTGCACCTCTAGGCTCAGGGATTTGAATAAGTAAGCCACCTCGCACACTCTAGATGAGGTCATAGGTCCAACAACTGGGCGTGCGACTATTTCAGGGTTGTATAAAGCACTGGGAGATGGTTTTGTTCGTCCACAATCAAGGGTTAGTTTCAAAGTCTGGGAACGGTGGACTCAAGATCCAGGTATAGGTGAGATCATATTGGGGGGTTGGGAGACGGTACGGAAGAGTGTTATAAACGAGAGCTGGAGGGAAACCTATTTTAAATTGATGCATTCAGCTATATATGGCTTCAATATTTTGCCTTCACAATCCTTCCCCGATCCCATTACGTGTTGTCCCAAATGCAACACACCCCTGGCGAATTTATGGCATGGAGTATGGGGGTGTGTTCATATGAAACAATTTTGGGGGATGGTACACAAATATATTGCGGATCATTGGAAAACGAACCTCCCAATGACGCCTCAAGCACTATTGTTCCATCAGGCGCGGCCACCGGAGGAAGAGGGTGCTCGAGGGGTGAGATCACCTCCCCTGCTGGTGCACACGATTTTACTGGTGGCCTTGAGATGCCTCCTGAGTAAATGGCTGGAAACAGACACGCCGGGGTTAGAACTGATTGTGTCTCGTCTGAAACAGTTATTAGTTCTTGAGAGGGTGGAGGTGGAAAGACGGAAGGAAACGGGAACCAAGAAGCTATTCGATAAATGGCAAATATTCATAGAATCGCAGTGCAAAGCAGCCGAGGTAGTGGAAATTGTTACGCCTTTCAGGCACACGAAGTGGTATTATACGCAGCTCTTGGCAGGCACTTTAGGGGGTTTGCAACTTTAATCTAGTCAGGGGATAAATGAAAAGTAGCTACTCATTGATGACCTAAGTCGTGTCGGGGATGGGGGAAGTCATGTTTTCGGTCTATATGAAGATCGACACTTATGCCATGTTTGTATGTTATGTTATGTTGTATTTAATTCAAGGTTAATTTAATGACAGTTGTGTGCTGCGTACTCATGATGCAACCTTTGCGTGAAATGTTTGTAAGAAAATGTGAAAACTGTTAATAAAAATGATGTTTTAAAAAAAAAAGAAAAGCAGAGAAATAAATGAAAATAGAAAGAAGTGCTTGCACAGGCGTGAAAAATGCATGCCACACGCGAAGCACACTAATGCCAATACACAACGTACACAGATATGAAATGTAGGAAAAAATGCTGCGTTTTTTACACCCGCAAATCGAACACGCTCGTCTGAATGTAGCCTAACAGAACGGAGCTCACTGCATAGATAACAGAATCAAGCACAGTGCATAGATAGGGTTAGGGTCCTTTTACACTGGCCAATTTTGTCCGTAACAACAAACGCTAATCAGAGGCGTAGCTAGGGGTTTAACACATGGGGGGCGAAACATATCTGAGTGGGCCACAAACCAATGGACCCCCCAGCACATGTAACACGCAGGATCGAGCTGTTACCGATCACATCTAAGACTTCGTTCATGTCTGTGTTGGGCTTCCGATCATGGATTCCGTCAGACCTTTCTGTCAGCGGAATCAATAAATACATAACTTATATGTGATCGATAACAGGTGGATCGACACGCAGGACCCGCTGTCACTGAACCCGTCAGTCCCGCTGGCCTTGACTAAGAGCAGGTCTCTGCTCTAGATACAGCTGCTTTGTGTACAGGATACAAAGCAGCTGTATCTCAAAAAGCAAAAATTATTTTTGATAAAAACACAAATATATAAAGGTGCACGTAGCCTTTAATCTTTTCTCTGACAGAGGAGTTTGCATTAGAAAGTGTTGCAGACCTCTCTGAAAGTGAATGAAAGAGTATATAACCCCCATCATCACTGTATATGTCATGATCTGTGGGTTTGTGGACCCACTGGGCCGTATGCCATAGCGGGATAGCTGTTTGCCAAACAGGGTACAAAGTCAATGTCTATAGTTTGGATAAAAGTACCTGTGGCAATGCAGACAGTAGCGATGGTTTAGGCTCGGATCGAACTCAGGCAGCCGGCAGACAATAGGTGCGGTGAAACACAGCGGGAGTAGTAGGCGACACAACACGACTCCAACTCTGTACAGCACAGGAACACGGGATACAGGATACAGGTAGCAGGAACGGGAACACGGGATACAGGATACAGGTAGCAGGAACGGGAACACTGGGAACTGGAAAACACTGAAGGAACCATTGCAAAGACTAACACGGGTAGGTACAAACAACGTAGAGGCAATGAAGGAAGGGGCAGGGCCCTCATAGTCCAGAATGATCTGGGAGCAATCAGCTCAATCTCACACGTGTGCACTCTGGCTCTTTAAGGCTGGACTGAGCTCGCGCGCGCACCCTAGTGGTCACTGCAGAACAGGTCGGCCGCATGTGCTGGCATCTCTGGAGAGAAAGGTGTCGGCAGGATGAGAGGAGTTTGTTGTCAGCAACCACGGACGTTACAGTATCCCCCCTCTTCTTGGGACCAGACCGAGAGAGAAACTTCTTAATGAGGGTAGGAGCATTGAGATTCTCTTCTGGCTCCCAGGACCTCTCCTCTGGACTAAACCCCCTCCAATCTGCTAAATAAATGGTTCTTCCTCTTACTTTTTTGGTGTCCAGGATCTCCTTAACCTCAAATATCTCAGGAAAACCACTGGGGGCAACTTCAGGGCTAAGAGTCTTAGAGTAGTGGTTCAGGACCACAGGTTTCAGAAGAGACACATAAAAGGAGATAGGGATCCGGAGTGTAGCGGGCAGCCGAAGCTTATAAGAGATCGGGTTGATCCGCTGCAGGATCTCAAAGGGTTCGAGGAACCTGGGAGCGAATTTGCATGACGGCACCCTCAGCCAGATATTTCTTGAGGACAGTCAGACCTTGGTACCCGGAGGAAACCGAAATGGCTCTCTTCTCCTCGTATCTGACTTTCGCTTCATGTGATCGACCGCCAGCAGAATAGAGGACCGGGTTTGCTGCAAGATCCGTAGGAAGTCCCGGAATGCAGAGTCAGCTGCAGGCACCTGGGAAGAAGCAGACACAGGGAGAGGAATACGTGGATGTTGCCCGTAGATGATAAAGAACGGTGTGGAGGTGGTGGACTCACTTGTGTGGTTGTTAAAGGAAAACTCGGCCCAAAGAAGAAGCTGCGCCCAGTTATCATGCTGCCTGGAGATGAAGTGTCGTAAGTAGTTCTCCATGATCTGATTGATCCTCTCAACATTGGACTGGGGGTGGTAGGCTGAGGAAAAGTCCTACTTTATATCGAGGAGTTTACAGAGAGCCCTCCAGAACTTTGAGGTGAATTGAACCCCCCGATCAGACACGATATGCAGAGGTAAGCCGTGCAGGCAGAAGATGTGTTAGATGAAGAGGTTGGCCAGTTGAGAAGCAGAAGGTAGGCTGGTCAGCGGAACAAAATGAGCTATTTTTAGGAATCGGTCCATCACCACACAGATCATACTGCATCCAGCAGAAGGAGGCAGATCCGTGGCGAAGTCCATTGCAATATGCTGCCAGGGAGAATTGGGCACAGGCATGGGCTGGAGAAGGCCAGCCGGTTTGGAGTGAGCAACTTTGTTTGCTGCGCACACCGTGCATGAGGAGACAAAGTCCATGATGTCTTTGGGCAGCGTGGGCCACCAGAACTGACGGGCAATCAGGTCTTGGGTCTTACGGACACCCGCGTGACCTGCCAATTTGGAGCTGTGTCCTCAGCGGAGGATTCTTCTTCTGTCTGCCAGACGCACAAAAGTCCTCCCCGGAGGGATGTCTATAACTTGCAGAGAGTTGACAGAGATGATGCAGGTTGGGTCAATGATATTTTGGGGAGACTCCATGGTGTCCTCTGTCTCGAATTACCTGGACAAGGCATCGGCCCTCACATTCTTGTCGGCGGGTCGGTAGTGGAGATCAAACTGGAACCGGGCAAAGAACAGCCCGGTAGGAACTGGACCGGGCATCATCCATGTATATAACCTCCATCATCCCTGTATACAACCCCCATCACCATATATATATATATATATATATATATTTATCAGCCATCATCCCTGTATATAACCACCATTATTCCTGTATATATCTACCATCATTCCTGTATAGACCAGCCAGGCTGGTATATACAGGGATCATGGAGGTTATATACAGGGATGATGGAGGTTATATACAGGGTAGATGGCCAAGATATATATATATATATATATATATATATATATATATATATATTATAGTGATGGGGTTGTATACAGGGATGATGGGGGTAATATACATGGATGATGACTGGTGCAGCCATCGTCACTGTATATAACCCCCATCATCCTTGTATATACCGGCCTGGCTGGTATATTCAGGAATGATGGTGGATATATACAGGAATAATGGTGGTTATATACAGGGATGATGGGGTTATATACAGGGATGATGGGGTTATATATGGGGATGATGGGGGTTATATAAATGGATGATGGGGTGATATACAGGGATGATGGTTGTTATATACAGGGGTGATTGGGGTTACATACAGGGCTGATGGGTGTTATATACAGGGATGATGGGTAGTCCAGCCATCATCCCTGTATTAACCCCCGTCATCCCTGTAGATGAAAGCCATGATCCCTGTATATAAACTCTAACTATATAACTTTATCCATCGGGGAGGGGTGCTTACTCACCCTCTCCTCACACGCAGGCTTCTTCTGCTCCTGATGGGCAGCAGGTAGATAAAAACAATGAGAACAAGGTGGGAACCACTGTGAAAAAGAGACACCATCCAGGTGCAATTTAGACAATAAATTATATATATTTTTTCTAAAACGTGTTGGACTCGTGGAAGTATTGCGCCTGGATGGTGTCTCTTTTCACAGCTCTGCTCCTATTCACTTGACTATTCCGTGACCGGAGCCATCTTCTTCGGGCATGGACATCAGATGCCCGGAGGCAGGCGGAGCAGCTGATCTGTGCGGGGTCTGGGTGTCGGACACCCACTGATCATATACTGATGACCTATCCTGTGAATAGGTCATCAGTTGTCTGTGGCTAGACAACCTCTTTAACCTTACTATGTTACTATTATCATAATGGGAAATTCTACAACTGCCATTACTTGTGATACAATACAGGAAATCAAAAATAGTTAGGGATAGAAAAACAAGAGGCACAGATTTAGGGATCTGGCGGCTAAAAGCATAGAAACAGTGTAGAAGGAATTATTAATTCTTATTATATAAACAGAAAACAGAAGTATAAAACTTACGTTGGGATGCACAAATAGTGTATGAGTCACACAAAAAGTGTAACTCAACAATGAAAGTGGAAAAAATTATCCGTAAGAAATATTGCACCATTTGGCTAACAGGAGCGCAAAAAGAATACAGCGGACTCATAAATGAGTCTACTGCATTCCACTATATTCAACCCTTCAGGCTGACTTTATCTTCCGACTTATTCTGTGCAACTTACTGATGTTCTCCACAAAGAAATAGTAGAGTTGAGTTAAAGATCCCATCTCGTTGACAGCTGTTACATTAAGAAGATAAGGAAACTCTTCAAACATCTGAAAGTCACTTATTAGGCAGCTGTTTGGATTCATTTCATGCTGTATACATTTTTCAGGTGACTTTGGACCCATCAAGCCCAACCTAGAATGAAAGAATCTTATGTTAGTTTTTGAAAAATAATGCTTAGAAACAATAGATCACTGTAAAATACTGCACGTGTCTTTTTTATTTTTGTAGATTTCTTTACTGGTCTGAATCCTTTCTACTTTTTGCCCTGGTACCATAGTTGCCAACATTCTGCTCCTGGAGGAGCCCCTGACATCACTGGCCAATAATTTATAGTGACGGCAGGTGCTCCTCCCGGCAACTGCCATACTCCATTGTATCTGCGTCCTTTGGCTCTGGCCAGGGATTCCGATCCAGGAGGAGCCCCTGACTTCACTGTCCATGTATGGACAGCGACGTCAGGGGCTCCCTCTGAGCGCAATCCCCGACCAGAGCCTAAGGATGCAGATACAATGGAGTATGGCAGTTGCAGGGACACGTCCAGGACAGTAATTTCCCGGGACCGTCTCTATAAATTCTGGACAGTCACAGCTAATTCGGAACGGTTAACATCTATGTGGTACCTGCACTCCACCAACTGAATTTCATTAGCAGAAGACTGCATAAGGGTACGGACACACAGGATGGCCTCATGTCCGCCAAGGTGCATCTGAGAATCATGCTGAATATGCGGTTTTGCCTTAAAACAGCATGGTATTCAAATTATTTTAATGTCTATGCCGTTTCTGCAGGTAAATAGCAGGGACTGCTAGGTGTTTCCATACCCCCAGTTTATGTTCCCACGGGCTGTATACACTGTGGATTTTTTGCAACAGATTAACGTGCGGAAAATGGAAAGCAAAGTGGATGAGAAGACTATGAAACTTGACTATCTAGAGGAAGTAAAAGTCCTAATAAGGTTTCTGTACGTGAACCTGCGGAAGGATCATTAACGAATATTTTTTTAAAATAAATGAAACACTTATGTATTTACTTAGATTCCCTTTTTCTAATATTATAACAACATTTTTAAAAAGATCAGAAATCATTAAGTGGGACAAATATGCAGGAATACCGAGGACATCTGTAAGGGGACAACTACTCTAACACAACATTGAGCTTTCCTTATCTATAGCTCTTCACTTACAGCATAACGCCCAGAGCTGCATTCACAAATCTGCAGGTTGCTACTAAAACCAATTGTAAGTATGTCAACACACACAACTCTTCCGATGTCAAGCCCTCTTCAAAAGTAGCATAATAAACGCAATGTGAAGTATATGCCGGGAAAAACTCCTGCATATACATTAACAGCAGCCTGTGACGGATGTCCTAACAGTGGCATCCGTCACCATAGACTATAAAGGTATCCGTTAAATGAATACGTCATAAACTAGGGTAATGCGAGTTCATGACATATCCGTTAAACGTATACTATTATAGTCTATGGGCATCATGGACTCTAATGGTATCGGTTTAAGATATACATCATGAAAAGATATTAAAAAGCCCACGACGCATACATGAAATGGATGCCTGTGGCGTATGCCATGCAGTGGCATACGTCACATATAGGCTCCCATGTTCGAAAAAATATGTTTTTCACGGGATTCAGTTTTATGGAAAAGCGTAGTCTACTATGCTATTCCATATTTTAAAAAAAATATTATACCGACTTATACCAGCCTGATGGGGGCCAAAACAACACTCTTATGGCCACGGTCAGGCTAATAGAACCCTATATACTCATCTCCAGACGAGCTTTTCCAACATACATGCTAAACATAGTGAATGAATGTGATGTGAAGGGGGCTTATTGAGGTCTTGAAGTAATGCATTTGTCTGCACTTCAACCTGGACGATAAGATCAGTGGCGGATTATCATATGGGCGTTTCTGGCGGCCGCCCGGGGCCCGAGGCTCCCAGGGGGCCCATGGCAGCCCGAAACGCACATCATCTCCTAAATCTATTCAGCGCGCTAGCGCTGCTAACGGCCGAAGATGAGGAGGAGCAGGGAATTGGCCGGGAAATAGGTAGGACACGCCTCCCTGACAAGTGCGGGCCGCCGCCATTGAGTAACAGAACAGCGACGGACGGCTGTTCTGTTACTCCAAAGCAGCAAGACAAGAGCCGGGCGGGCGGTCACCGGCGCTGAGGTCAGTACAGGCGCATCCTCCTGCCCAACTGGTTCCCGACCGCTGGCTGTATTTTTACGGCCAGCGGTCAGGGACGGGTCCTTAAAACCCGAGCCATAGACTTTCTACGGCTCGGGTTTTAACTTGCTGCCCGTGCGATCGGGCAGCTGAATGTCGGGTCTCCGGCTGTCAGTGACTGCCGGGGACCCTGAGGAGAAGATAGGAGCAGCTTTCGCTGCTTCTGTCTTCTCTGATCTCTTTTACATAGCGCTCAATGAACGCTGTGTAAAGGAATAGAGACAGCAGCAGCGGCGCTGTCTCTATTCCTCCCGGTGATCATGTGACTGATCGCAGGGTGCCGTTAGTGGCAGACTGTTGCTGGGTCTTACTAGACCCAGCACAGCCCTATTAGTGACAATCGTCACTAT
This sequence comes from Rhinoderma darwinii, assembly GCF_050947455.1. NCBI lineage: Eukaryota > Metazoa > Chordata > Amphibia > Anura > Rhinodermatidae > Rhinoderma > Rhinoderma darwinii. Next base: position 55,906,769 of record NC_134699.1, read on the forward strand.
GAGAGGGCTGATTTCCCCTGTAACTGGGGCTGCTGTGCAGCTCCAGTTACAGTGGAAATACATGGTGTAAAACAAAGAAAAATAATATATAAAGTTCCCCAAAAGTCTTTTTTGACCTTTGAGGATCAGACCATAGTAATAAAAAATAGTAAAGTGCAAAAAAAAAATTAAATAATAAATACACATAAAATACCCACCCCAAAAAAAACGTCCCCCCCCCCGCCAATCATTGTTGTAACGCTAGCGCTGACCCAATTACCCTAATATAGACATGTAATATATTAAAATTTACGGTAGACAATGACGATTACAAATAAAAGGTCTATTTTAGGGTAAAACAATGTTATTACCAAAAAAAAATAGCTGAAACGTAAAAAAGCTTATTTTTTTACTATTATTTTCAAACTTTATGAATAAAAATTCTAAAATAGCAAAAAAGGTGTGTATAAAAACGCTAAAAAAACGAAACCTGCATTGTCTACGGAAAAAACTTCGCAAAAATCACGTCGGTTTTATATTTTTTTTAATAAAAATGTGTGTTTGGGGCAACTTTGTAATTACGTTTTATTAAAAAATATTTTCACTTTTTGAGATATAGCTGCTTTGTATCCTGTATCCGTCAGGTCAGCAGGACTGACGGGATCAGTGAAACGGGCCCTGCGCTAAATTATAATCTTAGATGTGATAGATTTGAGGTGGATCCTGCATGTCCCTGATCCTGTCAGTCCTGCTGACCTGACGGATACAGGATACAAAGCAGCTGTATCTCAAAAAGTAAAAATATTTTTTAATAAAATCAATCAATCACACTGATACACAGACATACCATATATATATTTATAATATAAAGTTTTTTAATGTGTACATAACATTGTGGCACTATATACAAGGGGGAGCGCTGTGTGGCACTATATACAAGGGGGGGCTGTGTAGTGCTATCCACAGTGGTATGTGTGTGGCGCTCTTTATAGGGGGGGCTTTTTGGTGCTATTTACAAGAGGGGGAGGGCTGTGTGGCGCTCTCTACAGGGGGGCTGTATGGCACTATCTATAGGGGGCTGTGTGTAACGCTCTCTACGAGGGGGATGTGTGATATATAGCGGGGGCTGTGTATGGCGATATCTATGGGGGTGTGTAATATCTACAGGGGCTGTGTGTGGCACTATGTACAGGGGGCTGTGTGTATGTGGTGTTTTACAGTGTGTGGTATTATTATATTCAGGCGCGCAGTGTTTGGTGCTATTATATTTAGGGGTACACTATGTGGCACCATGATAACTTTATTTTCGTTTATAGGTGTGGAAATGTTGGAAAAGTGAGGAGACGTCTAAGTGGCAAATTCTGCAGAAATGAGTCATGGCCGGGAGAAGTCGTCATGAGTGCTGGACCGGATGGAGAAGAAAAGAGGAAAAAAACTACTAGAATCTGAGACGTCGTCACCTGTGAGTCACTAGATTTATAGAGAATCTGTCACCTCTCCTGACATGTTTATTATAGGAAATCCTTGTATTTCACAAAAAGTCTTTCTGCAGTCCAGGACTGATAGACAATTCCCCTTGTCAGGAGGTTGTGTCCCTGCACAGTGTGATCCTGTCAGTATGTAGGGACACCGCGCTGTGACAAGGGAAATCGTAACACTGTTAATGCTTGCCCAAAAAGGTAGTGTTAAAAATAGTTACGGCGCGGTGAGGAAGGGGGGCCCAAGTTTGGGTAACAGCCCAGGGCCCATGGTCTACTTAATCCGCCACTGGATAAGATTGCTGTACAATTTCTACTGCAAAACACTTTCAAAAATTGCTGAAAAAGCAAACTCGGCAGCCTGAAGAATTACGAATGCAGTTGTGTATGAGTTCACAGGGTGTGAAGAAGGATCAGTACAAGAAAAGTAAAGCATTGTACTTGAAATATTGCTCAATTTTCAATACCGAAAAAATGATGGTTAAGGGAAAACCTATATTAAGAAAAGCCCTCAAATTGATTTAAAAAGAAAAAGAAGTGGTACGATTTTTTTTATTATTATTATTATTGTTCATTTGCTTCTTAAATATAAACTTAAGCAACTTTCTAAATAGTCTTCATTAAAAATGTCCTAACATTTTGCTGCCGTAGTCTATGCAGCTCCTGTAAAAAAACAGTTTGTGCTGGTACTTCTCAGTAGGGTTGTCCGGTTTCAGCAAATTAATGTTATTTTTTCGTATCATTAAAAGCTATACAATTTTCTAATATACTTTTTGTATTAATTCCTCACTGTTTTCAAGACCATGCACAGAATTATATCTAAATTGTATAACTTAATTATACTAAAAAACGTTAATTTTCTGAAACCGGACAACCCACATAACTAAAAGCAGTCAGTCCACTTCTCCTGAAGCTGACGTAATCTGCTCTCCCTTTCTCAGAGTTAATGATAATAGTAGGTGGGGTCGGGGGTTATACATGAGAGGTCAGAGAGTGGAGAGAAGAAAAGGCTTCCAAGTGTTCAGGAAGGTCAGATCATACAGGCTATAAGTTTCAGAGTGTAGCAAGAGAAGGGAGCAGAGGGGGAATAACACAGGCTATCAGTGTAAAGAGAAAGCTGTGCTGATACATGAGAGCTAGTGAAGGCAGCAGCATCCTGGACACACAGAACTCACATCAAGCTTGTATGGCTGGGTTCACACGAGCATGTTACGTCCATAAAGGACGGAACGTATTTCGGCCACAAGTCCCGGACCGAACACACTGCAGGGAGCCGGGCTCCTAGCATCATAGTTATGTATGATGCTAGGTGTCCCTGCCTCGCTGCAGGACAACTGTCCCGTACTGTAATCATGTTTCCAGTACGGGACAGTAGTTCCACGGAGAGGCAGGGACTCCTAGCGTCGTACATAACTATGATGCTAGGAGCCCGGATCCCTGCAGTGTGTTCGGTCCGGGACTTGTGGCCGAAATACGTTCCGTCCTTTACGGAGGTAACATGCTTGTGTGAACCCAGCCTGTTACTGAAAGAAACATGAACACATGAGAAAATTATGAAATTAAAGCAGCTTTCAAACTGAACATGAGGGGGGTCTGAAAATGAATGAAGGAAGATTGCAGCCTGAAACATAGCCCATCTTTTTTAACTCCTGATAACCACTAAAGAAGCCTTTAAAGAGTACCCATCACCATTCTGATCCTATCTGTTTTATTTAAAAACGTTACCCCCAATGAAATAGAATGATTTTCCAAAATGAAACTCGTCAAAAAAATTGTAAAAAATAAAATTACCTTACTCCCCGGCAAGCGCCTCTCGCCATGCCAAGTGTCAGCCATAAGAACTATCGCGATCTCATGCCTCTGACACTATATGCCCCCGGGGGTTATGGAAAGAGGCATAGCGGCGGTTATCAAAATTATTTATTTGTCCCAGGGGATAACGGTTTTTGAAATAAAACAAATAGGGTTAGTGGTCATAGGTGAATGTGAATACTTACCTATTTGTTCCTTTGCTGCTGCTCTTCAGGTACATCACCACTCTGGTGTTTATGAATCTAATAGCATGTCGTGACCACAATGGCCAATCCCTATGGACGAGTTTGTATGTTTGTGGCAGTGAAGGAATGAAGGAGAATTATAAAATATAAAAAATGTATTGTTTTATTTTTGACCACTTGAGAGCATTTTCAATCATTTACTTTCCATATTTAAAGTGACAAAATAGAACACATTTTGTGCAGTATTGCCGCTTCATACTTTACATTTCAAAAAGTCGCAAATTTTAGACAAAGACATATTACCTGTATGTTGTAAGGAAAGTGGTGTGTAAGTTGGTATCAGGCTGGAGGTCCCAGGTACATTTTATTTTCTCTGGGTAACTTGAAGACCAACATTGGATATTGAGCTTTTCTGGAGGAACTAAATAGACCTAAACATTATTCATCAGGTCATGGTAATAAAATATCTACAGTATATTCTGTCTGTATAAAAGTCTGTATAAAGACTTACACAGTGTCCATTGAAATCAATGGACGGTTTGTATGATGTGCAGAGGTTTCGAGACAGAGATGCTGCTTTATAGCCATGCTAAATGATGAGCGTGTTAAACGGGGGACAAATCTCTAAACTAGACGACCACTTGCACATAACAATAAGGTTGTATTCACACTTTGCGGTCATATTGTTTTTTTGCCACAATTTCTGTGAAAGGAATACAAGGAAAGGAAGAATCGGAGATATCTTTGATTGCGTGAGTGTGAGGAGGTGAAAAGAGTGGAGAGCAGGGGAGTAGATATAGGGGTGCAGAACTAGCAGTTGCACTCAGGAATGGCCAGCCTTAGGGGTGTGCGACCTGTGTGAGTTTATTTTTTGGTTGGCAATATGTCTTTATGGGGGCACTAGCTTCAGGGGAACGGGGTGTGCGGCACTAGCTACAGAGGAATGGGGTGTGCGGCATTAGCTACAGGTGAATGGGGTGTGCAACACTAGCTAGTGTGGCACTATCTACAGGGAGCACTCTCTACTCATATCTTTGATTAGGGTGACCAGACATAACTTTGCTCGCGGCCCAGAAATGTCAAATTTGCCCCTGTGGGTAAGTACAAGAATACTGCCTGCTGGGACCCTGTATCTAAGCCTATCACGTGTGATACTGTCTGCTGAGCCGCTGTACCTAAACCCAACATGTGATACTGTCTGCTGACCTACCATATCTAATCTTAGCATGTGTGATGCGACAATGTATTTAGTTCTTTCAAGTGGTGTAGCTATAGGGAACGCAGTCTTAGGGCTTGTCCACACGTAGCGGAATTGCTGCGTATTTTCCATCCAGAATTGTGGACGGAAAATACGCAGCAGAACAGTAGCAGCAAAGTGGGTGAGATTTAACAAATCTCACCCACACGCTGCATAAAAATTCTGATCCGAAATTTACCTGTGGTACATATTTTTCGTACCTCAGCATGTCAATTCCTGCTCCGGAAAGTGGACTGAATTGCTGTGTTTCTCTGAGGAGATATCATCTCCCAACATTGAGAAAAAGCAGCAAAATACGCAGCATTTTCAGTAAAGAACGCGGGAAATGGAACGTTTTTTCCACAGCGGAAAGTCTGCTACTTTCAACTGAATTGCTGCAACTTGGGGAAAACAGTCTGGAGCCTCCACTATCCATTAGGATTGACATATGAGGGATTGGGGTGTAAGCGCTGTTATTTGGACACTATATGGTACTGTTATTTGAGCACCCTTATGCACCGTAATTTGGGTAGTGTATGGTGTGATTGTGCTACTAAGATGTGATTTTTTATTATATTGCTCATGTAGTTTCCATATTTGACATATCACCTCTACTGTAATGAATACTATATGAAATAGTAGGATTAAACTTACGTCCAGACTTCCAGTTCCGGCGCTGGGGATGCAGGACGCGAGTGACTGAGCTCCCGCTCCCGTCCAGCCTATATGCTTGCAATAGTCGCTTCGGCGGCGACAATCAGCGGTGAAGTCACCAGCCCTGCACACGGAATCATCACAGGTGGTGCCTGTATGGACAGGTACCTCCTCAGAAGCGCGCAGAAGCCAGCCATGGAAGACTCAGCCGCGGCCGTGGTAAAGGGAGGTAAGATGGCGGCGCTTCCCGCCACTGCGACCCTGCTATACACACAGGAAGATGAGCTGCAGCACCATCAGTCCCAGCTTTCAAGCCCGACAGAGCACATAATGTCCGCTCTTCCTGCAGCCATTGATTATGTAGCCCTGGCCCGAGAAGTAGCCAAACAGATAGCGCCAGACCTGCAAAAGGCGCTGGAAAAAACGGTGCAAGATTCCCTAAACCGCGTGCATGCGGAGCTGGCACAAGTCACTATCAGAGCTGATGAGTTAGAGCAGCGTATGACGCTGCTGGAAGATGAAAATGAGCGTCTGCAATCCAAACTCAGAGGGGTGCTGTCTGTTACTACGCAGTTGGAGGACAAGGTGGAGGATCTGGAAAACCGCTCCAGGAGGAGCAACCTGCGACTGGTGGGGCTGAAAGAAGCGGTGATATCTTCCGATTTGCAACGAGTGTGTGAGAGGACATTGCCAGAAGCTTTAGGTCTTCCCCGTCCCTGCCGGGTGGAGAGGGCGCACAGAGTGGGGCCGGACCCCAGAAACCTCCCAGCAACAGACGACCACAGTTCGCTTCGTCCCAGACAAGTAATCTTTAAGCTGTTGGATTAAAATGATAAGGTGGCACTTATGAAAGCATTCCGCAGCAGATCGCGTCCCTTGGAAATACTGGGCATGAAAGTGCTACTTTTTGAGGATTTCTCGGCGGAGGTTGCAAAACGAAGGCGGGCTTTCAGCAAGATCTGCACCGCGCTGTTCCAAGCGAAAATACGTTTTAACCTGCAGTACCCAGCCATCTTGCGGGTGTTTCAAGAGAACGGGTGGAACAAGGTTTTCACCACGCCACAGGAAGCGGAGGACACACTTACGGAGCTTTGTAGGCGCAGACCACAGCCAGAGGAGAGTCACAGTCCAGTACACAGTCCGAATCGCAAGTCAAGAGAAGCCAAACGGAACCGACTAACTATGGAGCGAACCTGGGCAGAAGCTTTAATGCCCACACCTGGAAGATCCCGGGGGGGTCGAGCTGGAAATGGAGGGGACTCTCCGAAACCGCAGAGGCGTACGCGGGACCGCACCCGATCCACGTCTCCTGATTGACGGACGAAGATCTTTTCAGCACATTTTATTTAAGCTGATGTGATGATGATTTTGTGGACGTTGTAGACCAATTGCAGATTCTGACCAGATACAGATAAGTTTACAGATAATTTGAACGTTTTGAGGGAGATATTTGGCGGTAGTATACGGCACTCTGTACCGGTCAACAGCTGGCCTATTGTTATAATGTTACAATGTTATAAGGTTATAATGTTGAAATGTATGCACTCTGGTATTTCCCTGCATTTTCACTACAGGAGATTAGTGAGGGAGTTAGATCAGGCTCTGAGATTTTTCCATGTGGGTGGGATTGACCGGGAATGAGATAATGCCTCCCCCACGTAAGGGATTAGCTGTATCTGTCACAGATGGCAGATTGGGGGAAATTGTGATAGAAGATATGGGAAAAGAAGGTAGGGAAACCTTAAGGCGAAGCACGATTCATGTGGATATGTGATTTTAAGTCTGTTTGCATAAAAGTCCTGAAGATATAATCCAAACGGACGCTAGGCTGTTAAAATTGATGATATGGGAATGTATAAGAGTATGCACAGGCGACAAAGAGGTATTGAGGGGGCAAGGGCAGGTGTTACTTCCTCAGGGAAGGAGTCATATGTGCAGACTGGGGGGGAGGGGGAGGGAGGGGCGTGTTCTGACATAACAGAAAAAAGTGAAGTCATGTACACCAGTGGGTATGAAGGGGCTGCTAACCCTTGCCGCAGGTGATTTGAGGGTTTCGTTAGATAAGGGCCGGTTGGCCTTGTTGGTTCTGGCTTATAAGCCGGGTTTTGGTTATGTTGTTAATGTTTATACATGGCTCTTGGAAAAAGACGGATCTGACTCCCTGAACTTAGCACGACTTTTAGGCACTTTAGCTCATCTTATACATGGCCCAATAACATGAAAATAGTCTCTTGGAACGTTAAAGGGCTGAGATTCCCACAGAAACGGACCAAACTTTTACGACACATGAAAAGATTGCACCCAGATGTGGCCCTATTGCAGGAAACTCACCTTACCGAGCCGGAGTTTAAGTATTTGCAAAAATTCTGGGTGGGTCAGGTTTTTGGCTCGTCGGCAAGGGAGGGTAAGGCGGGAGTTATAATTTTGGTAAATAAAAATTTTGTGTTTACACTGGTGTCCCAGGAGCGGGATGACGAGAGCCGTTGGATCCATCTAGTGATGGAGCATGCAGGGGAAACCGTCAGTATTCATAATGTGTATGGCCCAAATACGGTTAACACTGTTTTTTTTGGTCATTTGGAAACCCAACTCCAGCAGGATCGCATTAGGTTTTTGATTCTAGGGGGAGACCTTAACACTGTAAGATCTTCAAAGGAGGATAGGAGCGCAGGGACTAGTTCGCAGAGAAATAGAGATAAGATCTTGCCCGACTTTTTAAGACACACGGCCCTAATAGATGCGTGGAGGAGTCTACACCCAGATGCGCGGGAATATACACATTTCTCCCATGTTCATCAGTCATGGTCGCGTATTGATTACTTGCTAGTTAGTGACGCATTATCGCGGCGTTTACGTGAAGCGAAAATTGAAGATCTAGTTATTTCGGACCATGCTCCGGTTACCATTACCTTGGCCGACACAGTAGCTAGAGGAACGGATTTTATCTGGAGGTTTCCCGCCTTTCTGGCAAAGGATGAGGGCTTTATACAGAAGCTTAAGGGGTGGTGGATGGAATTTGATGGGGATAATGTATCGCATCGCTCGGAACCGTCATTGTATTGGCGTACAGCCAAAGCGGTAATACGAGGGAAAATCATGCAATATATGTCTAATCTTAAACGTAAGACGACCGAAGGGTACAAGGCAGCGAGCGACAGATTACGGTGTGCATACACAGCATTTCTACACTCTCCATCACTGCCATTGGGGGAGGAATGGAGGGAAGCCAAGCGACAGTTTGATCAGTGGTTAGACAAAAGAGAGAGTATTTACCGGTCCCAATTTGATGCCGATTTAATGCGTTTCGGCAATAAAGCGGGCAAATTATTAGCGCGATTAGCAAAAGGGAGGTATGCACCGTCGCACATATCAACACTTAACGAATCAAATAGAACGCCTACTTCAGACCCCAAAAAAATCAACACCATATTAAGTAAGTACTACCAAGCCCTTTACTCAGAAACACCCATAGATCTCCAAAAAGGGAGGGAATTTTTGGAGAAGGTGAAGCTGCCAGGGCTCACCCAGGAGCAAAATGGTCACTTGAGCGCAGAGATTACATTAGAGGAAGTCTGGAGCGCCATTAAGACCTTAGCTAACGGAAAGGCCCCGGGTCCGGATGGATTCACAGGGGAGTTTTTTAAATCTCTGAGAGAGGAAATCAGCCCTACCTTGGTGGCATACTATAATATTTTACTAGGCACGGGGGCTTTACCAACAGAGGCTAAAGTAGCGCATATAAAGGTGCTACCCAAAAAGGGGAAGAATCCTCTTGACCCGGGGGCGTACCGTCCCATTTCGCTGATAGACCAAGATCAGAAATTGCTCACAAAAATTCTGGCCAATCGGCTGGCTATGTATCTACCCATACTGGTGGGAAAGTCCCAAGTAGGCTTTGTAAAGGGCAGGGCAGCAGTGACAAATTTACGCAAGGTGTTGACGGTGCTAGAAACAGTCAGGCATGATCCCCAGCCAGGTACCAGGCCGGCACTTTTAGCGCTAGACGCAGAGAAAGCCTTTGATAACATACAATGGGAATGGCTGGGGATGGTGCTAGACAAAATGAACATTCAGGGAGACTTCCGGGTCTTCCTGAAGGGAGTCTACAATAGCCCGCAAGCACGTGTTCACTCTTCAGGGTTCCTATCAGATCCCTTCCAATTACATAAAGGAACACGACAGGGTTTCCCCCTATCACCCCTGTTATTCAATCTGGCATTGGAACCTATGGCTAGATACCTTGAGGAATCGGATATGTTCAGAGGCATTCAAGTAGGGTCTTGTGCAGTGAAATTAGCCCTGTTCGCTGATGATGTCATACTTTTTATGTCGAATCCTCAAGAGCATTTAGGGAAGGTTTTTAAATTTTTACAGGAATTTTGGCAATGCTCAGGATATAAAGTCAACATAGCTAAGAGCGAACTGCTGGAGTTGGGCAGGCCATTGCCTAAGACCTTTTGGCAATCCTTGGGTTGCGGGATATCACCGGTTGAGCACTGCATTACTTATCTGGGTATCAAAATAGGGAGGACACCAGACACTCTGTATGGCCTAAATTATCCCCCGTTAATTAAAAAAATACAAGCGGAACTCACTAGATGCCGTTGTCCCTCCTGGGAAGATGCCATCTGATTAAGATGGTTAGTTTCCCCAGATTGCTATACCCCTTTCAAACACTTCCTCTATTATTGAAGCATGTGGATGTCTCGAAACTGACGGCTTCATTCACTAAATTTATATGGGCAGGAAAAAGGCCGCGCATAGCACTTACCAAGCTCATGATGGGTAAACAAGAAGGGGGTGTGAACTTTCCGAATGTCAGGGGTTATAACGTGGTCTGTCTTTTTCGCCATGTAGTAGATTGGCTTCATGAGACAAGGAATTATTCCAACTTAGATCTGGAAGGGGAGTATGCCTCACCCTGGAACCTAAAAGCTTTGTTACATTGTAGAGTTGCGTCTCTTCCGTGCCGTCTCAAAACCTCCATTGTATTGAGAGATACAGTTCTAGCTTGGAAAGTGGTACGTAAACAGTTTGGGCTACCTCACCTGGTCTCGAAATATATGCCGTTAAGCGGACATCCAGAGTTTTTACCGGGAATAGACAAGGGGGACGGAATTGCTTCATGGGGGAGGGTAGGCATGGGCAATGCAGGGGATCTTATGCACACAGAGGAAAAGAGGTGGTTAACTGGGGAGGAAATCACCACTAAACTCAGACACATAGCAGGGAGGGTCAATTTTTTGCAAGTACTTCAGGTACGAGCATTTTGCACCTCCAGGCTCAGGGATTTGAGTAAGGAAGCTACCTCGCACACTCTGGATGAGGTCATGGGTCCAACAACTGGGCGGGCGACCATTTCGGGGCTGTATGGAGCATTAAGAGATGGTTTTGTTCGGCCGCAATCAAGGATTAGTTTTAAAAGCTGGGAACGGTGGACTCAGGATCCAGGTATAGGAGAGATCATACTGGGGGGTTGGGAGACGGTACGGAAGAGTGTGATAAATGAGAGCTGGAGGGAAACCTATTTTAAGTTGATGCATGCAGCTATATATGGCTTTAATATTCTGCCTTCACAATCTTTCCCTGACTGCATTACAAGTTGTCCCAAGTGCAATACACCACTGACGAATTTGTGGCATGGAGTGTGGGGGTGTGTACATACGAAACGATTTTGGGGGATGGTACAGAAATATATTGAGGACCATTGGAAAACGAATCTCCCAATGACGCCGCAAGCGCTACTATTCCATCAGGCGCGGCCGCCGGAGGAAGAGGGTGCTCGAGGAATGAGATCACCTCCCGTGCTGGTGCACACGATTCTACTGGTAGCCTTGAAATGCCTCCTGAGTAAATGGCTAGAGGCAGACATGCCGGGATTAGAAATGATTGTGTCGCGGCTGAAACAGTTATTGGTTCTTGAGAGGGTGGAGGTGGAAAGGCGGAAGGAAACGGGAACCAAGATGCTATTTGATAAGTGGCAAACATTCATAGAATCGCAATGTACAGCAGCCGAAATAGCGGAAATTGTTAGGCCCTTCCAGTACACAAAGTGGTATTGTACACAGCTCTTGGCAGGCACTTTAGGGGGGTTGCAACTCTGAATCAGCTGAGGGAAAAAGGATGAGTAGAAACTCATTAATGACCTAGGTCGTGTCGGGGTTGGGGGAAGTCATGCTTTCGGTCCATCTGAAGATAGACAATTATGCCATGTTCATATGTTTATATGTTTATGTGTTATGTTGAATTTAATTCAAAGTTAATTCCATGACAGTAGAGTGCTGCGCACTCATGATGTAACTGTTACGTGAAATGTTTGTAAGAAAATGTGAAAACTGATAATAAAAAGGATATTTAAAAAAAAAAAAAAAAACTTACGTCCAAGTTGTAGTTCTATTAGGGATAACGTCTTGTTGCTGTGAGGATGATGACAACTGTAATTACCAGCCTGGTGTTTCTTTGCGTCTGCTAGAGTGAGATGGCGGCTTCCATTTAAATATACATCCGCACTGTTCCCAATTGTCTTCCCATTAAACCTCCATTCAACATAAGAAAAATAAGTATCACAGTTCAGTTCAATCTCTTTTCCTAGTTGTCCAAGCTGATGGGTAATTGGAATAGTCACTATGAATAAAGGAGGTAAATATCAATAATTTTCTATATCAGCAATCAAAAAAAAGATTTTTATATAAAGCTACTATTGTAACTATAATTTATGCCACCGATATAAGTCAATAAGAGACCCCATGTATACCTCCCATGGAAGGCTCCGACATATCCCTACTGTATAGGCATACCAGTGTAATACATTGCCCGAACTTCTTGGGCACAGCACTACTTAGCTCGGTGAGGCTCTTGACGTTACCGTCCATCTATGGACAGTGACGTTAGCAGCTTTGAAATGCCGGAATCCCCGGCCAGAGCGTCGGCAACGCTCTTGCCAGGGATTCCGCTCCTAGAGGGATCCCATGATGTCACCGTATAGACAGTAATGCCAGAGACTCCTCCAGTCCCGAAGTCCTCGGCCAGAGTGCTACAGATGCTCTGGCAGGGAAATCTGTAGTAAAAAGTCCCTGACATTACTGTCCATATATGGACAGTGACGTCAGGGGCTTCTCAAGTCCCAGAATCCCATATTCTGGGCCATATCGAAACAGATGCTCTGGTCGGGGACTCCCAAGTTGAAAGTACCTAACATCACTGTCCATACATGGACAGTGAAGTCAGGGGTTCCCCAGGGCTGGAATCCCCAAGCCGAGCGCTACCTGATGTTATTCCATCCTTCAAAAAAAAACAAAAAACTATACCGGCGTATACCAGCCCTACAGAGGCAAAAAGGACACTCTTTTGGACTCTGTTGGACTAATGGACCACTTTGGACATTTTTTTATTGTGTATGTAGGGTGCTTTCCCATTGTGCACGCTAAACGTAGGGCCAAAATGAAATGTGAACACAGCCTTACTAAGGCTCTATTCACATCACAATTGGCCATACAGTTTGCAGTATACATCTAGATATTATATAAAAAAAATATCAATATCCAGGCGTATACTGTATTGTACTCATACTTCCTTTGGCCAGGCTTACATCAGGATATTTTTTTACGGGGACTGCATTATGGATGTGTATGATAAGAATCCTGTTGCAGCCATGAGGCCTAAATAAAGACCATGCGGCTGAGGGGAACCCAAGTTGGACCCACATAGATCTAATATTAATTACCTATCCAGTGACGCAATTGAAGTTGGATCATTTTGGAAGCTTTTATATATCAGTGTTTGCGTGTGTTATTGAACCAGAAGGAAGTGAAAGCTGCAATTCTTAGTATTCACTCAACACAGAGTTCTGCGGACTTCCTCTTTCACAAATGACAAATAGAGACCTCAGGGACTGAATTTGGGAATGTCACAATAATGCAATAAAGGCTAACTATTGCTTGTTGTTGATCTTCAATAACGATAATTTTAAGGAAGCCTGACTGGTTCATAAAAAAACAACGTAGCAACATTAACAAATCGGCATTTCTTGTGAGAGCTGCTGCTAGGCAAGGATGAAGCTCTATGTCCTGCAGCATGGAGTTTCTTCCCCGCCAGCTGTGAGGATCGCCTTGTTGGAAATGACTATCAGATCCTCTGCAAAGACTTCAAACCACTAAGGCCTTAAAGGGAACCTGTCACCAGCATTTCACCTATTGAACTCTAGTCACCCATCCCTGGCCGTTGCTGTCAAAAGTTCATTGCCGTTATTTATCCCCTTTGCTAAACTCCTCCTCCAATCGTAAATAACGGTCTGCAAACATTGTGCACCTTTTACGGTAATAATCCGGCAGTCTTATTCGTTCCTCTTCTTATGCCCGCCCTGAATGCCGAAATTTCGCCGGAGATATCGTGTGTGCGCCTATCATGTATTGTCCTACACTCCCTGCTTCGTCTGGGCACCAAATCTAGTTATTGCGCATGCGCCGCTATGGTGTTCAGTTGTGCGCACGCACCAGAACAGGACATCTATGCGCAAGTGCGGAATTTCGTGTGTGCTGAGTGAGACAAGGAGCTGTTAATCAAAAGTAAGGAGGCGGGGTTAACTCTTCGAAGGAAGATATGACTCTTATGCTCATTAGCATACGGTGCGGTAACACAAAAAAACTGAATACTAAAGGTACAGAGTCTACTTAGAAGATAATTATAGGTTACATAAAAATGATTTTTCACCCACTTCCCCAGGTATTGCTGGTTCAATAGGTAAAATGCTGGTGACAGGTTCCCTTTAAGACTCTAAATGCATGGATCTCTTTAGCCAATATATTAGAAGGGGAAGCCTACAAACCTGCCACAACTAGAACACTAATCTAACTTATTCTTATGTATATTTCTCATTTCTTGTCTCTTCCATACCATAGAGGTAGGTCTATGATATGGGATCCGTTGAGACAGGGAGCCAAGCCTTGGTTGGTCCCATTCCCAGGGCCGTAGCTGTATAGGGTGCAGAGGAAGCAGTCGCTATTGACCGTGGCATCTAAGCAGTATAGCAGCGGTGCTCCTGCCACTGATCTCGTGGGTACAGTGGCATTACCCACAAGATCCGAGTGATGTCACGATGCGGGAACTAGAACCTGCTCATAACAGATATATCCGTCGCTCTTAGTTAAGGGGTTAGCTATTCACTCTACCTTCCCCTATGGTACTTTTTTTACCCGGTAATGAGGCAAAACGCTTTGACACGGTTAAAATGTCCGGCAGCAGTTGGGAAAGATAATTACCGTTAGTCATAGACAAAAAAAAACCCTGTTTACAACAAAAGGCCCATATGTTAAATACCAAATAGTTGCACTGTAACGGCAGGGGGTAGGGAGACGGACAAGTGAGCCCTAATCTACCCGCCACTCTGTCCCTGCCTACTTGCAACGACCCGCCCTAGGCGACGGGGTACAACTGGGCGGCGGTCCCTGCGCTCAGTAAGTGCACGACAAACACGACAAACATACAAGGAACACAAGCAAGGAAAAGGGGCCGTTGCCCACGGCAACACCGTGAGCAACCAGAGTGGTGAACGAGCCGAGTCAAGCCAGGAGTGTGCGAGGTACAAAACGAACAGCAGAAGAGTAGTCGGTAAGCCAGGGTCGGTATGGAGCAGGATCAAAAATAGCAGGAGCTGTAGCTGGGCCAGGAACCACAAGGAAGGAAACCAAAGCAATAACAAGCACCGAGGGACAGGAAGTGCAGGCTTAAATAGACCGAGGGCGGGAGCTAGCTGAGTCTGGCCAGGTTACGATAGGCTCTCCCACTCCTAAGCCTGCCAGCCTGAATGGTGGAAGCAGGAGTCAGTCTCAGGGATGTATTCTCAGGTGCTGACTGATTAGTTCTGGGAGTTAACCCAGCAGTGCCTGGCAGATCCTTTACAGTACCCCCCCTTTTATGAGGGGCCACCGGACCCTTTCTAAGTGGACCTGGCTTACTGGGGAAACGCAGGTGGAACCTCCTGACCAATACCCCAGCGTGAACATCCCGGGCGGGTACCCAAGTCCTCTCCTCGGGCCCGTATCCTCTCCAATGGACCAGGTACTGGAGGGAGCCTTGGACCATCTTGCTGTCCACAATCCTGGCCACCTCGAATTCCACCCCCTCAGGGGTGAGGATGGGAACAGGAGGTCTCCTCGAGGGAGCCAAGGACGGGGAGCAGCGTTTGAGGAGGGAGGCATGAAACACGTCGTGTATCCGAAAAGACGGGGGTAACTCCAGCCGGAAGGAGACAGGATTGAGGACCTCAATGACCTTATACGGCCCAATAAACCGGGGAGCAAACTTCTTGGACGGAACCTTGAGACGCAAGTTCCTAGACGACAACCACACCAGATCCCCGACCATAAACAGGGGGTTAGCAGAACGTTTTTTATCAGCCTGAGTTTTTTGTACGCTCTGGGACACCTCTAGGTTTTTCTGAACCTGGGCCCAGACTGTGCACAGTTCCCGATGAACGACCTCTACCTCAGGATTGTTGGAACTACCAGGTGAAACGGAGGAGAACCGTGGATTAAACCCAAAATTACAAAAAAAAGGAGAGACCCCAGACGAGTTACTGACCCGGTTATTAAGGGAAAATTCGGCGAGGGGAATGAAAGAGACCCAATCAAATTGACAGTCAGAGACAAAACACCTTAAGTATTGTTCTAGGGACTGATTAGTCCTCTCCGTTTGGCCATTGGTTTCAGGATGGAAGGCAGAGGAGAAGGACAGATCAATCCCCAACTTCATACAGAAGGCTCTCCAAAACAATGAAACAAATTGTACCCCTCTGTCCGAAACAATATTGACAGGGACCCCATGGAGACGCAGGATGTGTTTGACAAACAAGGTAGCCAACGTTTTGGCGTTGGGTAGTTTCTTGAGGGGCACAAAGTGGCACATCTTACTGAAGCGGTCCACCACCACCCACACCACCGACTTGCCTTGGGATGGAGGCAAATCGGTGATAAAATCCATGGAGATATGTGTCCAAGGTCTCTGGGGAATGGGCAACGAACGCAGTAAGCCCGCTGGTCGGGACCTGGGAGTCTTGGACCTAGCACAAACCTCACAAGCGGCGACGTAGGCCTTAACGTCTTTAGGCACCCCAGGCCACCAATAATTTCTGGTAATGAGGTGTTTGGTACCCAGGATGCCTGGATGGCCAGATAGTGCGGAGTCATGATTTTCCCTAAGTACTCTTAGCCGGAATTGCAGGGGAACAAACAGCTTGTTCTCAGGAAGGTTCCCGGGAGCTGCACCTTGATCAGCAGCAATTTCAGAAACTAAATCAGAATCGATCGAGGAAATGATTATACCTGGAGGCAAAATACAAGCAGGATCTTCCTCCGAAGGAGGGCTGGCCATGAAGCTACGCGACAGTGCATCAGCCTTAATATTTTTAGACCCAGCCCTATAGGTAACCAAAAAATTGAATCTGGTAAAAAATAACGCCCATCGAGCTTGTCTCGGGTTTAGCCTCCGGGCAGATTCTAGGAACACCAGATTCTTGTGGTCGGTAAGGACCGTTACCTGGTGCCTAGCCCCCTCCAGGAAGTGGCGCCACTCTTCAAATGCCCATTTAATGGCTAAGAGTTCGCGGTTGCCAATATCATAGTTACTTTCAGTTGGCGAAAACTTCCTGGAGAAGTAGGCACAGGGGCGGAGATGGGTGAGGGACCTGGTACCCTGGGACAAGACAGCACCCACTCCCACCTCAGATGCGTCAACTTCCACGATAAATGGCTCCATTTGGTTGGGCTGAACCAGCACCGGGGCCGAGACAAAGCACTTCTTAAGGACCTCAAAAGCCTGGACAGCCTCAGGAGGCCAGTGGAGGAGATCAGCACCTTTGCGAGTGAGGTCCGTAAGGGGCTTAGCGATGACCGAGAAGTTAGCAATAAATCTCCTGTAATAATTAGCAAATCCCAAAAAACACTGTAACGCCTTCAGGGAGGCAGGTTGGACCCATTCCGCCACAGCCTGAACCTTGGCGGGGTCCATGCGGAATTCATGAGGAGTGAGGATTTGACCCAAAAATGGAATCTCCTGTACCCCAAACACACATTTTTCGGTTTTGGCAAACAGTTTATTTTCCCGAAGGACCTGGAGCACCTTCCTGACATGCTCCACGTGGGAGGACCAGTCCTTGGAAAACACCAGTATGTCATCAAGGTACACTACCAGAAAAATCCCCAGGTAATTTCTCAAAATCTCATTTATGAAATTCTGGAAGACCGCAGGGGCATTACACAACCCAAAGGGCATGACGAGGTATTCGAAATGGCCTTCGGGCGTGTTAAACGCAGTCTTCCACTCATCCCCCTCTTTGATGCGAATAAGGTTATACGCCCCCCGTAGATCCAATTTAGAAAACCATTGGGCCCCCTGAACCTGATTAAAGAGATCAGGAATCAAAGGAAGGGGATACTGGTTCCTTACCGTGACCTTATTCAGGCTACGGTAGTCAATGCATGGCCTAAGACCACCATCCTTCTTCCCCACGAAGAAGAAGCCAGCACCTACCGGAGAAGAAGAGGGACGAATGTAACCCTTGGCCAGGGATTCCTGGATATACACTCTCATAGCTTCACGTTCGGGACAAGAAAGATTAAATATCCTACCCTTAGGAAGCTTAGCTCCTGGTACCAATTCGATAGCGCAATCGTATTCTCTATGAGGAGGTAACACTTCGGAGGCCTCCCTAGAGAAAACATCAGCGAAGTCCTGAACAAACTCGGGTAGCGTATTCGCCTCCTTAGGGGGAGAAATAGAATTAACAGAAAAACATGACGTACAACATTCATTACCCCATTTGGTTAGCTCCCCAGTATTCCAGTCAAACGTAGGATTATGCAACTGCAACCAGGGAAGACCTAGCACCAAATCGTACGATAATCCCTGCATCAACAGTACAGAGCATTGCTCCAAATGCATGGAGCCAACAAGGAGTTCAAAAACAGGGGTATGCTGTGTAAAATAACCATTAGCAAGAGGAGTGGCGTCGATACCCACTACCGGGACAGGTTTAGGCAAATCAATAAGAGGCATAGCAAGGGACATAGCAAATTCCACAGACATGATATTAGTAGAGGACCCTGAATCCACGAAAGCACTGCCGGTAGCAGACCTACCACCAAAAGAGACCTGAAAGGGAAGCAAGATCTTAGTACGTTTCATATTTACGGGAAATACCTGTGCGCCCAAGTGACCTCCCCGATGATCACTTAGACGCGGAAGTTCTCTGGCTGCAACCTTACGCTTAGGACAGTTGTTCACTTGATGCTTGTCGTCCCCACAGTAGAAGCAGAGACCATTCTTCCTGCGGAATTCTCTACGTTGTTGGGGGGACACGGAGGCCCCGAGTTGCATAGGTATCTCTGAATCTTTCGGGGAGGAACGAAGCAACGGAGCTTCGGGAGGCATCATGGGGGAGTCGGAGGAGAAAACACATAAACGTTCACGTTGTCGTTCCCTGAGACGTCGGTCAAGTCGTATCGCTAAAGCCATAACCTGGTCTAGGGAGTCACAAGAGGGATAGCTAACTAGCAGGTCTTTCAGGGCATTCGACAGACCCAACCTAAACTGGCACCTTAAGGCAGGGTCATTCCACCGAGAAGCTACGCACCACTTCCGAAAGTCAGAGCAATACTCCTCAACAGGTCTCTTACCCTGACTTAAGGTCACCAGCTGACTCTCGGCAAAGGCAGTCCTGTCAGTCTCGTCATAAATAAGTCCGAGAGCAGAAAAGAAACAATCAACGGAGGAAAGTTCAGGGGCGTCAGGAGCCAAGGAGAAGGCCCACTCTTGGGGCCCTTCCTGGAGCCGGGACATAATTATACCCACCCGCTGGCTCTCAGAACCTGAGGAATGAGGCTTTAAACGAAAGTAAAGCCTACAACTCTCCCGAAAGGAGAGAAAAGTCCTCCGGTCCCCTGAGAACCGGTCGGGCAACTTGAGGTGGGGTTCAAGAGGTGCGGTGCGGGGAACTACCAGGGTAGCATCAGGCTGGTTGACCCTCTGAGCCAGGGCCTGGACCTGTAGGGAGAGACCCTGCATTTGCTGAGCCAGGGTCTCACGGGGATCCATAGTGGTGTCAGGGACCAGGGGTAGACTAGGTATGGGCTTGTTATTATGTAACGGCAGGGGGTAGGGAGACGGACAAGTGAGCCCTAATCTACCCGCCACTCTGTCCCTGCCTACTTGCAACGACCCGCCCTAGGCGACGGGGTACAACTGGGCGGCGGTCCCTGCGCTCAGTAAGTGCACGACAAACACGACAAACATACAAGGAACACAAGCAAGGAAAAGGGGCCGTTGCCCACGGCAACACCGTGAGCAACCAGAGTGGTGAACGAGCCGAGTCAAGCCAGGAGTGTGCGAGGTACAAAACGAACAGCAGAAGAGTAGTCGGTAAGCCAGGGTCGGTATGGAGCAGGATCAAAAATAGCAGGAGCTGTAGCTGGGCCAGGAACCACAAGGAAGGAAACCAAAGCAATAACAAGCACCGAGGGACAGGAAGTGCAGGCTTAAATAGACCGAGGGCGGGAGCTAGCTGAGTCTGGCCAGGTTACGATAGGCTCTCCCACTCCTAAGCCTGCCAGCCTGAATGGTGGAAGCAGGAGTCAGTCTCAGGGATGTATTCTCAGGTGCTGACTGATTAGTTCTGGGAGTTAACCCAGCAGTGCCTGGCAGATCCTTTACATGCACAATATATGTATGCACCAACAGGTACAATAAAGTAACTTCGCATTGGATGCTGTCCCGTTTTGTCTACCAGTCCTTCTATGCTCTTATGCCAACAATAATACATTTTATACAAAGGTGCTTGCGCCCAGGTTCAGCTAAAAGTGGTAGAAATATCTAAATAAAACAGGGACCTTTAATGCCAAATTATGCTCGCAACGACAATAGATTTCGTTACACAGAGGAGAAAGAGGATTATTTTGTGTAAATTCTATTATTTAATCAAATTGATATTACTAGTGGAAAACGAAGGAAAATGATTTTTTTTTTTACATTTCGGTCTATTGTAACCTACATTTAGTACCATATTTAAGCCCCATTGGCGTCATTCAAGGGGGAGAAATTTTGTTGAGGACATTTGGGCATTAAAGGCACAGCATATCCATTGTAAATTATGGTTATGTTTTTGGTTTAAACTAATATATACATCCTTTAGTTTTAAAATTCCAAAAGTTTCTTACCTTTCTTCTCCAAGAATGCATACGTAGGAACCAGAAGTACTGCTGCAAAAGTTATTGTCCAGATCATTCTTGAAATTTGAAGATAACAACAGCAACTCCTACAACGCAAGTTCAAAAAGAATAAATCGAATGTGAAATCAGTCCTAAATGTAATGCCAGTCTCGTCCTCTCTCATCTAAAGTACTGTTGAGAAACAATGTATGAGTCTGATATTTGCTACATTAGATCCTCAAAAACAAAAAGTGAAACAACCTCAAACTAGCACTTCCAATAACAGTCTTGTGCTTCAGTAACTTTAAATTTACTTGGAAATCCCAATTCATTGGAAAGCCCATGGATATTTACAGAATTGACATATGATCTATACTCAGGATAAGTGACAATTGTCTAATTGCTCGGGCCCCCACCGACCGTGAAAACCTGCAGATCCTCCTCACTGCACACAGTGAGCCATAGTCGAGCATTTTCACACCACTATATCTATTCTCTTTGGGACGGATTGTCTTTGGTACTCAGCTTTTTCCGTCATTCCCATAGACTTTGAATGAAGTGACAGCGCGCATGCTCAACCGCCATTCCATTTAATGTCCTCTTCCCGGCGGTTGAGCAGCGAAGAGGAAAAGGGGGTTCAGGACACCCATTCTCACAATCGGCGAGTGTTCCTGTGGTGGAACACCCATTGATCAGACAATTATCACCTATCCGGTGGATAGGTGAAAATTGTTGATTCTGGGAATACCTCTATTAAATACTAATATTTTCTACTCATCCTTAAAGCGTACACGATTCAGCTGTAACATTAAAGAAGCACTCCAGTGATTTTTTTTCCTTCTTTTATTATAAACCCGTTCTGCCAAAATGTCTAATGATGTCAGTATTATATCAATTGCTTGTTCCTTTCTAGGCTTTATTATATGGCTTCCGTTGGATCATGTGACACAATGGTGACCCCCTATGGCATCTCTGTTCTAGAAAGCAGTCACACCTCACAATGTGACCCACTTCCTGCTGTTTGGAACAGCTGGATGACGTGAATCGTGATACTGGCTGCGTCAACCAGAGTAAAGAGTTACGACCGCCAGAATGCAAAGA
The DNA here is from genome assembly GCF_050947455.1 of Rhinoderma darwinii. NCBI lineage: Eukaryota > Metazoa > Chordata > Amphibia > Anura > Rhinodermatidae > Rhinoderma > Rhinoderma darwinii. The sequence goes on from NC_134699.1 coordinate 55,928,412, forward strand.
GGCTTAATCAAAAAACTGTTCATGTCCTCAGGGCCAAAATTAGATTAGTTTTAAAACGACCCACCAAAATCCACCTATGAAATGGTCCTCAGTAAAGTTATGTTAAAATAAACACCCCCCCCCCTGCCCTTAATTATAAGCTGCTTCACCCTTTAGCTTACATACGGCGATTGATTTAATTTCAGCCACCATCTTGCTTCCTCTTCGATGTCCTGTGGAGTGGGTGGTGATACTCAGCAAAATTACATCAGATAGTTCTCACAGCCCACTGTTCCAAGCTCACGACATCCCCATCATGACCTTAGAGCAGCGTAAGGTTGCATCGTCAGTGTCCTCTTCTGAATGGGAGGTGTAATGGTCCTACTACAAGTGGAGCAGAGCAGGGAATCAGCCTGGCCTCTTTTTCAACCGGAACCTCCGACGTGGACTTGATAGGATCTGCGGGGGAAGGTTTTATGGTTGGACACCGGACTGATGTGTGCCCTATTGAATAGGACAGGAGAGGCTTAGATTACCCGTGCACAAAAAAAACATGGTGTGCATAGTCTGAAACTAAGGCGGCCATGATGGGTAAAGAAAAAAAGGAACAAAGAAAATTAGGAAAACAGCTAAAAAGAAAGAAAAAAGTCTATAAAGGTATGTTTACTACTTAGATTGTGCAGTATAGCAAATTTTGTTTCTTAACCGGAGGTAGCTTTAAGGGGTTAAGGGCTATGTAGACCTTTGGAGGGCATATATATATATATATATATATATATATATATATATATATAAAGGTCAGTGTGATTAGTGCAACTTCCTAAATAGTTTTTATTAAAATTTGTTCTACTTTGAGATACAGCTGCTTTGTATGCTCTATACAGAGCAGCTGTATCGTTCGCTATGACCTGAATCCATGAGTCCCGCGAGAATTTTTCCCTTCCCTTTTCCCATCCCATGGTTGAACTTGATGGACATGTGTCTTTTTTCAACCGTACTAACTATGTAACCTGACAAGTTCAGTGTCAGCAGGTCCTCTGCTCTGACACTGGTTCAGTGACAGCAGGTCCTGTGTGTCTATGACACGCAGGATCCAACTTTAATCTATCACATCTAAGTTCATTACTTAGGTATGATAGATTACAGGTGGATCCTACGTGTCAGAGACACAGGACCTGCTGTCACTGAACCAGTCAGTCCTGCGGACCTGACGGGAGCAGGATTTAGCGCTACATGCAGCTGCTATCTATAGAGAATACAGAGCAGCTGTACCTCAAAAAGTAAAACAAATTTTTTTTTCATTATCAAGATTTTTATTTTTTGTAGCAACAAAATTACAGCATATATACATTACACAGCTTTGGCAGAAAAATTTGTATCAAGTATAAAGTACAGATTATAACAGTTTATAAACATTATGAAGATGCATAAACCCAAATAGGCGGTAACCTCCCACCCATCTAAAGAGCATATGAATTAAAGTACAGTAGAACTAACTGTACCACATACACAGTAATATAATACCATAGCCAAGAGGACCAGGCCTCAATAAAGTAAACATTGGTACATATAAGTGCCACAGAGAAATTATAACACCAACACAAGACACCAGACAACAAAGGGAAACACAAACACACATAGCGCATAGAGAAAAAGATCACATAATTTGCTCAGAACCTACCATCAAGCCATAGAGGTAGATCAGTACCACCCCGGAATCCAGACCATACTGCCCAAGTTTGGACAAAGAGCACAGACTTGCCCCTGTCTGCTGACAGTAATTCCTCCATTCTCATTATCCCGTTCACCTCTGTTACCCATTCCGTCAAAGAGGGAACCGTATGAGATTTCCAGTGCCTAGGTATCACCGTTCTCGCCGCAGTCAGAAAATGTCGAAAGATACCCCTTTTGAGGTGTGAGAGAGATCCAGGAACCATGGAGAGTAACCCAATAGAGGCCGAGGTCGGAACTTCAATGTGCAAGAGCTTCTTGCCCAAATCAAAAATCTTCCCCCAAAAGGAACGTATCCTGGGACAGTCCCACCAAATATGCAACATGGTTCCATGAGCTTCCCCACACCTCCAACAATCAGCAGACACATCAGGAAATATCTTATGCAACAAAGCAGGGCAACGATACCACCTAGTGAGTATTTTGTAGTTTTTTTCCTGAGAAAAACAAGACATTGGCAGTTTATGAGCTAACAAGAAGGCAGTACCCCATTCCTCTTCAGTATGTTGAACCCCCAACTCTTCGTCCCATGCATTGGTGAAAGACAGTTGAGAAAAGGAACAGCTGGGCAGAAGAACTCCATGCAAATAGGACAATACATGCGAAGGGGCCGTTGGTAAAGATAAATACTTTTCCAAAGGAGTCTTATCCTGTAATAACACCAGACAGTTCCCCATAGAAGAGAGATAAGAATGCAACTGTAAGTATGACCACCAGGTTGATCTTCTCCCCGGGCAAGCCTCAGAGACTGCATTCATTGACAACATGACACCTTCATGAGTAAGGGTCTCAGACAGATATCCACCCTCTCTTCTCTCCCAGCAGAGGAATGTATCAACACCCAACGCCGGAGGGAACGAGGGGTTGTCGAAAAGAGGAGTCATAGGACCCGGCCGATTCACCAGGCCCGCAGCACCCATGATCCGCTCCCATACCACAAGAAACTGACGTGTGAGGAAAGGCAGAGATAGACTATGGCGCTGTAGGACAGTCAACCACGGCAAAGAGGACAATGCAAGAGGAGACATATCTCTTTCGATACGCACCCATTGCTTACCTGTTTCCGAGCGGAACCAATCCACTACCCTCATAATCAGTGCGGCTTGATGGTATCTTTTAAAGTCTGGAAGACCCGCGCCCCCGTCTATTTTTGGGCGACTAAGGACAGCAAAACGAATGCGAGGCTTAGAGGATCCCCACACAAATTTGGTTATGGCCCTATGTAAGGTCTTGAAAAAACCGGCTGGTATTACAATAGGGACGGTCTGGAAAAGGTATAAGAATTTGGGCAAAATATCCATTTTGACCGCATTAATTCGCCCAAACCAGGACATGCGGTTCCCTCCATATTCTGCCAACTCCTTCAAAGTACGTTGAAGAATAGGTGTGTAGTTCAACGCGAACAAATCTGTCTGTTGCGTGGGCACCTGCACCCCCAAGTATTTTAAGGATGTAGATTGCCATTTGAATGGGAAAACCCGAGCGAGATGGGCAGCCAGAGAAGCATCCAGAGATATATTCAATGCCTCTGATTTGGAGTAATTAACTTTAAAATTGCTTAGATGACCAAAACGCTCAAATTGTCAAAGATGGCAAAGAAATCATGGGAGTTGTTATAAATACCAGGAGATCGTCTGCATAAAGCGCTAATTTATGATGCTGTGATCCTACCCGTACACCATTAACATCAGGGTTGCCCCGCAGTGCCACTGCCAGGTGTTCCTTAACCAGAACATACAATAGAGGCGATAGTGGGCACCCCTGTCTCGTGCCATTAGCAATAGACAAGGAATCAGATAGGAGTCCATTAACACGAACCCGAGCCGTAGGCCTATGGTATAATGCCATTATCCTATCCACCATAGTAGTGCCAAGGCCCACCTGCGTTAGGACACTGCGGAGGAACACCCAATGCACTCTGTCAAAAGCCTTCTCGGCATCTACCGACAACAAGCACATCGGTATCTTACGGGATTGGCAAAATGAAGTTAAAAGGAGAGTTTTGTTGGTGTTATCCCGTGCCTCCCGACCACATACAAACCCCACCTGATCATCCCGTATCAAGCCAGGTAACAACGGTGACAAGCGAGATGCAAGCAACTTCGCGAAAAATTTTACATCTACATTAATTAGTGAGATGGGTCTGAAGTTAGCGCAAGAGGTTGGGTCCTTGCCAGGCTTTGGTAACAGAGTAATGTGAGCCTCGAGGGACTGGGGCGCAAAGGGACACAAGGAAGATACGGAGTTAAAGACTTTCGTCAAAAAGGGAACCAGTTGAGCCTTAAATGTTTTATAAAATTTGTTGTTAAACCCATCAGGCCCTGGACTCTTGCCCAAGGGTGATTCCCTAATAACATGTTCCACTTCTGATTCCACAAAATCCTCCTTGAGTCCCGAAGCCTCCCCCTCCTCCAAAGACGGTAAAGCCATACTATTTACATAACGATCTATTTTGTCCCGCAACGCCTCAGCCTGCATGTCGTGAAATTGCCCCTTGATGTTATATAAAGTCGAGTAATACTGTTTAAAGCACTCTGTAATACCCACCGGGTCATGAACTTCGCCCCCCGAAGAAGATAGTATTTTAGGGATGTAGGACGCTTGCGTTCGGGGATGTAACATACGCGCTAAAGATCTACCGCACTTGTCCGCAAATTCATATGAGTGTTTTCTCATCCGATCTCTAAACCGGGCGTGTGATTGATCTATAAGAGATCGCAAGGACTCCCTTGCTGTGGTAAGATCCGCAAAAACCTGTGAAGATGGAATTTGTTTATGACATGATTCCAACTCCCTTATCTGAGTCAGGAGACGTGCAATAGAAATCCCTTTCTCTCGCTTCATACGTGCCCCGTGCTGTATTAGGACTCCTCTAATGACACATTTCAGTGCCTCCCACTGGAGTGGTAAGGAGGTAGGGTCATGTTCATGTACTGCAATAAACCCATCAAGAGCGTCCTTAAGAGCCGACACACATACTGTATCCTTCAATAGATTATCATTAAGTTTCCAAGACCGAAAACTCGGTACCGAGTCAGGAAACGAAAGGGTCAGGAACACTGGGGCATGATCTGACCAGATCATGGGGCCCACATTAGTAATAGGATGCCAGGTAAGCAAATGGTGACTAATCAAAAAAGCATCTATCCGACTGTACATGTTATGCAAAGGGGAAAAGTAAGTATACTCTCTTCCCTGAGGGTGCAGAATCCTCCACACGTCAATCAATTGCATGGAATGCATCATAGCCTTTAGTGCCCCCAATTGTGATTTAGGAACAGCAGACCTGCCCGAGGAGGTATCAAGCCTAGGATTAAAGGTCAAATTAAGATCTCCACCCACAATTAAGACGCCCTCTGTAAACTCTTCCAATTTCTTCAAGAACACTCGCCCCACTCTAGCCTGATCCTGATTGGGAAGGTACAAGTTAGCCAGAGTAAAAATCTTATTGCGCATAGATAATTTTAGAAAGACATATCGACCTCCCGGGTCAACCAAAACATCAATGATTTTATGAGAGAGTGACCTGTGGATACCTATGATAGCCCCTTTGGACTTGGATTCCGGGTTGGCACTGTGAAACCAAGACGGAAAGTATCTATTTGTAAATTGTGGCATATGGCCCACCTGAAAGTGAGTCTCCTGTAGGAACAAGATGTGTACTCGTTCTTTATGCATGTTATATAAAATTTGTGAGCGTTTTTCCGGGACATTGAGCCCCCTAGCATTGAAGGTACAGACCTTCAATTGCGTCATCAGAATCTTTACCCCGAGGAGCTCAACAAAAGAATGCACTAAGGCAGAGGTGAATAGGACAAGACAGACGAGGAGGGGATACACAATAACAAAGACAAACGAACGGGCGAACTAATCACCCACTCCTTGAGCTACTCAAGGAGAAACACTCTAACAGACACCGGAATCAACCAGTGAGTCCCTAAGAGGAGAAGTGTCAGGACACGGACTAGCCAGTGCCCCGCACCCCCCCAACCCAGCAATTATATTCAAGCAAGTAATAATAGATTATTACAGTTAGGAAAACCAAGGCACTTTGCATAATACCCAGTAGTAATGAGACAAAAGTATGCAGCATTAATATACACCTAGAAATACCTCAATGGAGCACATTCCCATATACATTCAATGTTATCAAAAGTGCATATACTTGTAAGTGGTACACGGGATTTTAGAGAACATTAAGCATTCACGTCTGTAGCACAATGACATTAATCGAACCATACCAATGGACCCGCAATGTCCAGCAAAAATAAAATCAGTTGCAACGAGCGGTAACACAAATGTGAGTGGCTACAAGAACACAGACTATATTTGCTTTAAATGAGAAACCCAAGAATTATTGCATTGAACTCTGATAACAGAACACAGAAAAGTCTAAAAAGGATATCAGATCGGTTCAGCTAGGCGTTCCTCATGCCTACGACCAGGAGAAGGAGGAGACCGACCTCGCCTACGCGACCGTGGACGCGGCGGCGGAAAGGGAACATAAGGCCAATCAGGGATGGAGACTCGAGGTATACGGAGAGCAGTGCAGAAGTCCGGAACATCCCCTGGGTCCCGAACACTCAACAATGACCCATCTTTGCGGACCTGTAGCTGAAAGGGGTGACCCCAAGAATAAGAGATCTCATGCTCCCTCAATACATCCAACAGAGGACGAAGCACTCTGCGCTTATCCAGAGTCATTTTGGACAAATCCGATAGCAGTTGAATCTTGACCCCTTGCAATAAAACCTCCCCTTTATCACGGGCCTTTCTCATTATCTGCTCCTTGAGAGAGAAAAAATGGACACGGCATAGCACATCTCTAGGCCTGTCTGGATCCGGGTTCCGAGGGCCCAGGGTCCTGTGGGCTCTATCCAACTCAATAGGATCTGCAGTAGGGCGTCCCAGTAAGGTATTAAATAGAGACTGTAAAGTAGGGATAAGTTGACCCGGAGAGATGTCCTCAGGAATGCCCCTCAGCCGAATGTTGTTGCGACGATTCCGATTCTCATGATCCTCAGCCAGATTAAATAATGCATGAATCTGATGAGAGTGCTGATCTAAACGGGCGTCCTGAGAAACTTGTTGCTGTGAAATAACTGAGACATCGCTCTCCATACGCTGCACCTGATCTGACAATTGGGATAGGTTAGTGGTGAGAGATTGTATCTCAGACTTGTATGTCGTTTCCAGACGATTAACATAACGCTCCATGTCCTGCTTAGTGGGTAAAGCTGATAACTTACGTCTCAAGCCCTGTAAATCATCCCCAAGGGCAGATGAACCTCCCAGTGACGTTGAGGGGTGAAGAGCCATATCTATGAGATGTGGAAGGCAGCAATGCAGGCCCCAGCACATGCGGGAGGGAAGATGGAGAGACTCGGCCGCCATGACAAGCACCACGTGACACGCAATCCCGCGCAGGCAACGCCATCACATCCCCAGCAGAACTCGGTGTGACCCCATCTAGCCTGGAGGGAACCAGCCCCGATGCACCGGACAATGAAGGGAAGGTACTATCAGTACCTGAAGCAGCAACGCCGGCCGCAGATGAAATCCCCTCAGGGAGCAAGGACTCGGTGCCATCGCGTCTCTCCTCTGTCAGCGCCATCTTGGAAACTGATCCTGCACCAGCGTCGGTCAGAAAACGCTGAATAGAGCCGGCTGCAGACATCTGCCGAGTATAATAATGAGTCCCCGAAGAGGCCCTGGACTTCCTAACCATCAGGTTAGTAAATAGGTGTGCTTTTGATGCTTTTAAATTGGCTTATGATCGGGTTGAAAGGAGTGCAGGCGCGGAGCTCTCAGTAAGCACGTCCGGTCAGCGCCATGTCTAAGCCACGCCCCTAAAACAAATTTTTAATAAAAACAATTTAGAAAGTTGCAAACACACCGATTAACCTTTTTATTTTTTTTTGTAATAAACAGACCACAGAAATTTCTGTGCAACTATTAAACCAATAATTAGCGCTGGGATCAGTAGGCGATTAGTAAAGCAATGTATTTATAAAGTTACTTAGCTTTTTATACACACACACACACACACACACACACATACATTAGTTCTTTGAAAAGCAGGAATTTTTTCAGTGATTCCAAATTTTTGCAACCTAGTCTATAGAATTCCCCACAAGAACTGCCGTTAACTTACATAAGTTTAGATACACAATGGCCTGAGAACAGGTTATTTCCCATAACTTTCCGGTCTGTTTCTCAGTCGTTATGTAATTCACAGTCATATAGTGAAACTACAATTATTTCCAAGAAAGCAAAGCAATAACATGTCGCTAACTCAAAAATGTGACTTCAGTTACTCATTCTTGTCTTTATTCAATACATTAACCCATTAAGAACAAGGCCAATAACTTAATTTTTGACGACATAGGGCTTGTTTTTTGCGGGACAAATTGTAGTTTTTCGTGGCACCATTTATTGTACCGCATAATGTACTAGAAAGCTGAAAAAGATTATTTGTGGGGTGAAATGGGCAAAAAAATTTGATTACAACATTTTTTGGGGAGTTTTGTTTTTACAGCGTCCATCAGGTGGTAAAAACTACATGTTCACCTTATTCTACGGGTTGATTATGACAATAGCAAATTTCTATGGTTTGTTTTATGTTTTACCACTTTTAGAAAAAAAACAAAACTATTTGCTAAAAAAAAAAAAGAATTGTTTTGTGTCACCATATTCTGAGAGACATAACTTTATTTTTCCGTCAATTGAGCAATGTGAGGGCTTATTTTTTGCGGGGCGAGCTGTAGTTTTTACTGATACCATTTTACGGTAAATGCAACTTTTTGATCACTTATTAATTTTTTTTTTAGGGCTAAGGTGACTAAAAAAACAGGAATTTGTGATATATATATATATTTTACAGCGTTCACAGAGCGGGCTAAACAACTGTATATTGTGATAGTTCGGACTTTTACCGATGTGGCGATACCAGTTCTGTAATTTATTTTTTTTAACATTGCTTTAGAGAAAAAAAATGGGACAAAGTCTTTTGGACTTTTAATTATATTTTTTTTGGAACATTAAAAAAAACAAGTTTTTTTTACTTCTTTTAATAGTCACCCTAGGGGACTTGAACCCGCGATCTTTGTATGATATACTGCAATCTTAATGTATTACAGTATATCGCTATACTGACAGTCTCCTTTGAAGCCCTGCCAGAGGCAAAATGCCTCTTTGATATTTTTTATTCCCTCCTTAGTCCTAAAGTGCAGACGCCGTTCAAAGATCTCAGTGCTGAAGATCTGACCAGTTGTTTTAAAGTTAAAATTGACAACATCCGCCATGATATCATCTCCCAGTCCCCTAGTAACATCGATCCCCTTCCCTCCCGCACTCCCTCTTCTTCACTTTCAGCATTTGACCCAATAACAGAAGTCTCTAGGCTCCTCTCTTCTTCTCGCCCTACTACCTGCTCTAGTGATCCTGTCCCCTCACACATCCTCCAGTCCCTCTCCCCAGCTGTCACTAGTCACCAGACTAAAATATTTAACCTCTCTCTTTCTTCTGGTATCTTTCTCTCCTCTTTTAAACATGCCATTATAAACCCATTACTGAAAAAAACAACTCTTGACCCATCCAGCGCTGATAACTACCGACCAGTCTCTAATCTCCCCTTCATCTCCAAACACCTGGAGTGCTTGGTCTACTCTCGCCTTATCCGCTATCTCTCTGCTAACTCCATTCTTGACCCCTTACAATCTGGTTTCCGCACTCTACACTACACAGAAACTGCCCTTACTAAAGTCTCAAATGATCTATTGGCGGCTAAATCGAACGTCAAATACTCTGATTCTTCTGGATCTCTCTGCAGCCTGACACTGTAGACCACAAACTCCTATTTAACATGCTCCACTCTATTGGCCTTAAAGACTCGGCTCTCTTGGTTTTCCTCCTATCTCTCTGACCGCTCGTTCAGTGTGTCATTTGCTGGTTCCACTTCTCCTCTTCCCCTTGCTATCGAGGTTCCCCAGGGATCAGTCCTAGGCCCGCTCCTCTTCTCTCTCTACACAGCCCCTATTGGACAAACCATCAGATTTGGCTTCCAGTACCATCTCTACGCTGATGACACCCAATTATATGCCTCTTCCCATGACATCACTCTAATACAAAACACCAGTGATTGTCTGTCCGCTGTCTCTAACATCACGTCCTCTCTCTATCTGAAACTGAAATTTTCTAAAACTGAGCTCCTTGTGTTCCTACCATCTACTAACCGACCTAAACCTGATGTCTCTCCATCTCAGTGTGTGTGGCACTACCAGAATTCCTAGGCAGCACGCCCACTGTCTTAGGGTTATTTTCTACTCATATCTTTCCTTTACTCCTCACATTCAATAACTTTCGCGCTCCTGTCACTTTCACCCCAAAAACCATCTCCAGAATCCACCCTTTTCTTGCTGTGGACACAGCCAAAACTCTCATTGTCACTGATTCACTCTCGTCTTGACTACTGTAACTCATTACTAGTCGGTCTTCCATTCACTAAACTCTCCCCTATCCAATCTATCCTTAATTCAGCAGCCAGGCTCATCTATCTGACCAACCGCTACACCAACGCCTCTACCCTCTGCCAGTCACTGCACTGGTTGCCTATGCCCTTCAGAATTAAATTCAAACTTATTACTCTCACCCACAATGCTCTCCACAGTGCTGCACCTCCTTACATCTCCGTCTACCACCCTACTTGCACTCTACGTTCTGCCAACGACCTTAGATTAAAATCCTCCATAATCTGAACCTCCCACTCCCGTCTCCAAGATTTATCTCGTGCTGCACCCGTCCTCTGGAATTTGCTACCCCAGACAATCAGATTAATTCCCAACTTCCACAGTGAGGGTATGTTCACACGCAGTGACCAAAAATGTCTGAAAATACAGAGCTGTTTTTAGGCGAAAACAGCTCCTGATTTTCAGACGTTTTTGTAGCAACTCGTGTTTCGCAGTGTATTTTACGGCCGTTATTGGAGCTGTTTTTCAATGGAGTCAATGAAAAACGGCTCCAAAAACGTCCCAAGAAGTGACATGCACTTATTTTTCGCAGGCATATTTTTACGTGCCGTATTTGGACAGCGACGCCAGCAATGAAAGCAATGGGCAGATGTTTGTAGGCGTATTAGGGGCGTTTTTTCAGGAGTAAAACGCCCAAATTACTTCTGAAAACGCTGTGTGTGTGAACATAACCTTATAGACGTGCCCCGAAAACACATCTTTTTAGACAGGCCTACAACATTCCCTAATCTAACTCCTTTCCCTGGCCCACCTTTGACATTAGTCATGAGACCCCTTCATTCAGCAGTATCCCCAACACTCCTTGCACCCTAATACACTTCATGTCTGTCATACACGGACACTGGCTGGTGATGGGCTCATGCAGCTTTATGTGTACTACCCCATATGTATAAAAGATGGCTGGACCATCGTACTTAAAGGGAATGTGTCGCGAATTAAACCTTTTTTTTTAAGTGTCGTTACTTATTTCTATTATATTTTTTACGTTTTGTGCTGTATTTTTTTTTTTCTTCCACATGGTAGAACGTATTAAAAATTAAATAATAATTTGACATGTTTTCCTATGTTGGCCACCAGGGGTAGGCACTTCCCAGAATTACAGCAAGGTGAATAAGGCAAAGCAACCTGACTCACAGCTGCCGTAAATGTGGGTGGGAATCTCACTAGAAGCCAGGAAAAGCGGTCTTCAAATTGCTAAGCAATGTCCGGCAGCCATTTTGGCTGTGATTCTGCAGCTGGCAGAAGTTATAGGACACACCAAAAGGCTAAGGGAGGGGGGGGGGGGGGGGGTGTGCGCCGCTGATTCTTCAAAACAGCTGATAAGCGGCTATGAAGTATCAGCGGCGCCCGTGCACACTCCGCTCTGACACACACACAGGAAAAGTCTTAAGGGGGTCGTCCAGGAAAACATGGCGCCGCACCTGTCCTCAGGTAGTGTGTGGTATTACAGCTCTGTCCTATTCACTTCAATGGAGGTGAACTGCAATACCAGACACAACCTGAGGACAGGTGCGGCGCTGTGTCTCCAGTCCAGACACCCCTTCTGTCCTGAGATGACCCGACGGGGGATGCGGGTGTCAGAGCCACCCACCGCCATCACTGCAGACAGAACCACACAACTACGGCATGAGGGCAGGGCTTGTCCTGAGTGCACGGTCTCTTGTTATGGACAGATTTATAGTCACATGAACCCCGTATCTGCATCAGAACCGGTAACCTAGGTCCGATCACATGACAGAGGGGCATCACCAAAAACCCTGTGCACCCTCAGCCCTTTCCTGGTTATATCTGCTTCTGGGAAAGCTGGGTGAACACCATTACCCCTCCTACTGGAGTGTGTTTGGGGATGTGACTAATGAACCTCTCACTCCAGTAGGAGGGGTAATGGTGGTCACCCAGCTTTCCCAGACCCCTGAACGGTAAATCTCTCTAGTTGTACTGAGACTGTTTGGGAATGTGACTTATGAACCTCTCAGTCTCAGCACAACTAGAGAGATTTATCGTTCATGGGTCTGGGAAAACTGGGTACCACACTAACAGCGGGCATATTGTTTATCACCCAGCTTTCCCAGGACAGTTACATCATGTGTCCTTTATACAGAGTCATGCACGACTAAGGGGGGGCCGTCGGGTGGGGTGGCCCCGTCGGGGGTCACGAGAGCGGGGGTCTGTGAGAGAAGAGGGACAGACAGAGACACACACCTTACCTGCAGCGCAGCTGGTCTTCATGATGGCGCCTGCTATCTCCCTACAAACAGCTGCTCTGCTGTGTGACTCTGACCTGCGTCTGCGCAGTACAGAGCCAGAGAGCAGATACAATGGACGGGAGCCGTTCATTGACTCCTATGCACTGTAGCTGCCGCTGACATTATGGGTCTCCCTTATTTCCTCATAGATTGCGAGCAGGGTCCTCACTCCTTTTGTTTGAATTGTAAATTAGTTTGGTCAATATGTAATGTCTGATATTGTCTGTACAATGTACCCCCTGAACTGTAAAGTGCTGTGGAATACGTTGGCGCTATATAAATAAAAATTCTTATTATCAAACACATCAAGTGCCCCCAACATGTTGCGCTGCATCTGCAATGTCGTCAAGGGACTGGGACAAAAGCGTTAATGGGCCATTCACATAAAGACTTTTTTTTTTTCGGGACAAGTTTTTATTGCGACTTTATGATCACTTTAATTTTTTGGGAGGTGAGGACCAAAAACCATCAATTCTCGCAGTGTTTTTTATTTTGGCGTTCACTATGCTGTATAAATGACATGGTAACTTTATTCTGTGGTTCAATAGGATTATATAGATACCAAATTTATGCTTTACTACTTTTACACATTAAAAACACTTTTAGGAAAGGAAAAAAAAAAGTTTGTCACCATAACTTATAGTTCCGGTGACAGAGCTGTATCAAGGGCTGTTTTTTCCTGGACGAGTTGTAGTTTTTATTGGTACCATTTGGGGTACTTGCAACTTTTTATTCCATTTTTTGGGTAGCGATAATTTTACAGTTTGTGTCGTTACGGACGCGTTTTTTTTCTTGAATTTTTGTTTTCTTTTTTTGTTTTTATTTAAGTGAAATGTATGATGTGAATAGAAGTGTATGATGCTGACGAATCAGCATCATCCACTTCTCTTCGTGAACAGCTAGCTTCTGGCAGTGCGCAGACACACAGCGTGTTCTCGAGAGATCACGCTGTGACGTCACTCACTTCCTGCCCCAGGTCCTGCATCGTGTCGGACGAGCGAGGACACATCGGCACCAGAGGCTACATCGACTTACCTGCAAACGCCGATGCTGCTGCAGAATCAACTGTAGCCTCTGTCGCCTGGTGCCGATGTGTCCTCGCTCGTCCGACACGATGCAGGAAGTGACGTCACAGCGTGATCTCTCGAGAACACGCTGTGTCTGTGCACTGCCAGAAGCTGGGTGTTAACGAAGAGAAGTGGATGATGCTGATTTGTCAGCATCATACACTTCTATTCACAACGCCCACCTAGTAAAACCAGTAAAAACGCCCAGATGTTACACACAATACACGCCCAGTTGTACTTAAATTTAAACACGCCCAGTTGTACTTAAGAAAGGCTCATTTGCATAAATCTAAAAATGGTCATAAGTTGGCCAAAAATGCTAGTTTTTGAAAAAAAACAAAAACTTTACTGTAATCTACATTGCAGCGCCGATCTGCTGCAATAGGAGATAGGGGTTTGAAAATCTGGTGACAGAGCTTCTTTAATGCAAGTGTATATATAGTTAGCAAGATAAAACCACTATTAAAAGATTACAAAAATATTTTATTGATATGCAACACAATACGTAAATGCAAACCTGTGTACAAAATGTTGTTTACATACCACTGTTCTAGTGTTTTCAGCAAATAAATTAAACAACTAAAAAGCAAAAAGGGTAAAAAGTTAGAATATAAAATAGAATTACCCAGTGAAAAGAAAACAAATTTATTAACATAGATAGAGTAGGTCTATTTGTAGAAGGTCAGCACAAAAGCAGTATTTTACAGAACTCCAGTAAAAAAAATAGATTCTTTCTATGCAACTGAGATAAGTCTATCTATAACACTTACAAATTAGGCAAAGTATTGTTATCAAAAATATTACTTGCACGAGTCTATTAGAAGGCAAAGGTGAGAAAAGAATGCAATTCGAGCAAAAATTATGAAAAGTTTTTTTGGGCAGTAGATAGAAAGAATGTGAGTATTGTATAACAAAATCCAACGTCCGCATATATGTCTATGGCTACACAATGTAATGAGGATAGGACAGACAAACCCAACTAAGGGTGGTCTTACACGGCCCGACGTGGGCCGAATAAATGAGCGCCGATCAACGAGACAGCTCGCTGATCGGCGCTCGCTGGCTCCTATCACAAGGAGCTAGTATGGCGACGAGTGCCCGTTACTATGATCGCTCGTTCCCATACATTTGTCATGTCGGCAGCACGGCTCCGTTTACACAGGGATGTGCTGCTGACAATATTATCGGGCAACGAGTGTTCATATGAACGCTTGTTCTCGATGATTGCCCTGTATAAAAAGGGCAATGATCAGCCGATGAACGAGCAATCATTCATCGGCTGATCGTATAATTTATGCAACATGAAATGTTATCATTGTTGGCAGCACATCTCCCTGTGTTAACATGATAGAAATGTATGGGGACGAGCACTCGGCCCCATCCATTGCTTCTTGTGAATGGAGTGCCGATCAACGAGCTGTCTTGGTGATCGGCGCTAGATTACACGGCCCATGTTGGACTCTTCGTGCAATTGTAAGCCATATACAAGTATGTGTTGCATTCCAAAACGGGAGACAAATTGTGCAGACAGTTCGGACAGTTGGATAAATAAGAGACCATTTATTCCACAAACTCACAAACACAGGAATGCACCATTGTGTGACTGGACACAACATAAAACTGTGAAGCTGTGCTAGTTTATTAATGAAAGTGAATCCTCCGCAAAACCATTTTCTCCTCTGAACTATGGGTGGTGAAGGACCTAGGGTGATTTGACTGTCCTATACTGATTACATAGTGTAAAGACATTTTCTTAAAATAATCTTTGAAAAATGCATGACCGGTACCTGTTGAGGAAGTAAGGAGGTGAAAAATGGGTTATAAAGGGTGTGCCCCCTCCTTCCCAGGAACAGCACCATCTTTGTCCACAGGCTGCGTCTGGTATTGCAGCAAAGGAGTTAAAGAGGCTCCGTCACCAGATTTTGCAGCCCATCTGCTATTGCAGCAGATCGGCGCTGCAATGTAGATTACAGTAACGTTTTTATTTTTTAAAAAACGAGCATTTTTGGCCAAGTTATGACCATTTTTGTATTTATGCAAATGAGGCTTGCAAAAGTCCAAGTGGGTGTGTTTAAAAGTAAAAGTCCAAGTGGGCGTGTATTATGTGCGTACATCGGGGCGTTTTTAATACTTTTACTAGCTGGCCGTTCTGATGAGAAGTATCATCCACTTCTCTTCAGAACGCTTAGCTTCTGGCAGTGCAGACACAGCGTGTTCTCGAGAGATCACGCTTTGTCGTCACTTACAGGCCCTGCATCGTGTCAGACGAGCGGGGACACATCGGCACCAGAGGCTACAGATGATTCTGCAGCAGCATCGGCGTTTGCAGGTAAGTAGCTACATCGACTTACCTGCTAACGCCGATGCTGCTGCAGAATCAACTGAAGCCTCTGGTGCCGATGTGTCCGACACGATGCAGGACCTGTGAGTGACGTCACAGATCTGCACTGCCAGAAGCTGGGCGTTCTGAAGAGAAGTGGATGATACTTCTCGTCAGAGCGCCCAGCTAGTAAAAGTAGTAAAAACGTCCCGATGTACGCACATAATACACGCCCACTTGGACTTTTTCTTTTAAACACGCCGACTTGGACTTTTGCAAGCCTCATTTGCATAACTACAAAAATGCTAGTTTTTTTTAAAATAAAAACGTTACTGTAACCTACATTGCAGCGCCTATCTGCTGCAATAGCAGATAGGGGCTGCAAAATCTGGTGACAGAGCCTCTTTAAGCTGCAATCCCAGACAGTCCTTGAAAATGGCACTTTTAGGGTACCCCATTGTCTAGCCTAAAATAACCCCCTAAACAGACCATTGATGGTTTATTAACCCCTATCCACTTAAAAATTCACAGATTGCCACACATTTCTAATTTTACATGTTTAATCAAAAATAAGATGCAAGTTAAAGTTTTGAGATTAAAGCCATACTTTTTAACCCTGTTTCCCAAAAAAACTGTATCAACCATACGGTACAGTCTTGCATCTCAGATAACCTGAACATGCAGGCAGCGACATCTTGCATTTTGAAATAAGGAAATCCTGTAGGCGTGCGATTGTTGCCTTCTTGAAGGTGATTTAACACAGTTCTAGGGAAAAACGCGGCCGTTTGAGACAAAGCCAAAAATGGATTAGAAAGAAATGGGAAATATAAAAGGAAGGACTTATTCGTCTCTTTCCTGCTGGATCCCCTTCGGGCTTTGGCTCAAAAAACGGCATCAAAGACTTTAGTGGCATTTTTCCAAAATGCGTCACCCTTAAAGAGGCTCTGTCACCAGTTTCATACTTCCCCCATCTCCTACCTAAGCCAATAGGAGCATGTCTTGTAGATAACTACTGGTTTGTTTTTTTAAAGAAACATTTATTAGTGACAAAGTTATGATCATTTTAACATTTGCGCTCCTTTTTTTTTAGTAAAAACCCAACTGGGCTTTTTTTTTTTTACTTTAAACAAGTGGGCGTGGTAAAGAAAAGTGTATGACGCTGACCAATCAGCGTCATAGGCTTCTCGTCATTCATGTCCAGCTTTAGTCACAGCACAGCGTGATCTCGCGAGATCACTCTGTGACGTGACTTCCTCTCGCAGGTCTCGCAAGTGACTAAAGCTGGATATGAATGGAGGGAAGTGTACGATGCTGATTTGTCAGTGTCATACACTTTTCTTTACAACGCCCACTTGGCTAAAGTTAAAAAAAAAAGCCCAGTTGGGCTTTTACAAAAAAATAGCATAAATGTTAAATTGCTCAAAACTTTGACACAAAGGTTTACGCAGTAGTTATCTACAACGCCGCGCCTATTAGATTAGGTAGGAGATGGGGGAAGAATAAAACGGGTGACAGAGCCTCTTTAAAGATATTTTTATCAAATGGGAATTTACCTTTGTATATAAAGTAATTGCATATGAACAAATTCCATCACAAAACAACACAGGCAGAAAGTTATTCTCATGAGCGCTCTACACATTTTTGGTTAATGCTTTCTTTACT
This sequence comes from Rhinoderma darwinii, assembly GCF_050947455.1. Lineage (NCBI taxonomy): Eukaryota > Metazoa > Chordata > Amphibia > Anura > Rhinodermatidae > Rhinoderma > Rhinoderma darwinii. Next base: position 55,945,945 of record NC_134699.1, read on the forward strand.
AAATGAAATGTCTATTTCGTAGTTACCCTCACAAACTAAACCTCTCAATAACAAGGAGGTTCACAGCCCACCAACAAGTCATTCAATTATTTGAAAACAAATCCTCGGACTAAAAGGCACTTCACCCCATAGACGACGCACTAACCAAGCAGGATGCCAACAATGTCGGCTATACGATTATAAAAGCAAGTACTAATGAAGCCCCACACAAGTATTTTACAAAAGTGTAGTGAATAATTGTCAACTCAGGTCACTTGCAAGGCTATGGACATCTTGTTGTGTTGGTATCTCCTGACTTAATAACTGGCCAGGATACCTGAAGCTCATGGTTTCACTAACTTTGAATATACATTGCATCTGAAAAAAAATATACATTGCATAACAGAACTCCTCAATCTAATAGATGCAACTGGTCAATAAACTTGATAAGTTTAAATGAATGGTTCTTAACCCAAGAAACGAGTGCCATTGACTGGAACGGAAAACCCCATCTCTGTTAAACATTTTGCTCCAATCATAAGCACGTCTGGGTCCAAGTCGCAGCAGAAAGGCACATTCAACATTTGGAAAATGCTAGAAATATCTTCTAAATCAAACCTTATTTAGGACTCTTGCATACGACCGTGTGTGCCGCACGAGTCCTGTCCGTGATCCGTGGAAAGATAGGACTTGTTCTATCTTTCCACGAATCGGAGAGTCGGGCCTGTTTTCACGGACCCGATTCACCCACTGAAGTGAATGGTTCTCAGGTGGCACTCTGAGGCCATGAACAACGGCCCGAATGGCACTCGGTCGTGTGTGCGCAAGAGCCCTTAGGATTATTTGCTCATTTCTACAATTGATAAATTGTAACGCACATTGTTAAGGCCAGTGGTATTTTGTGTAAACATAAGATCACGTCGCAGATCTAAGACGATTAGTACAGAAACTAAATGCCGTGACCGAGGACAGCGCCCCATCAAATACCACCTTCAAAATGTAAACTTTCTGTCCAGCTCGGTAACTCATTTTTAGTGTCCTTAATACTAACAACTTGTATAGGACTATCTTTTGCTATAGCCAAGATGATCATGACCTATTGATTTTAGCGAATCTCTTCAAAAATCCAACCGCTTTAATAAATGGATTACCCAAGGTTAGCGAATGTATCTCAATGACTCCGCACGCATGAAACTTTAACACCAAGACAAAAACTAATGTTACACAGACCGATCGTCTACCTTAACCATTTCAAAACACAAATGATGAATACCGACATTTTTGGCAAATTCCTTCTGCTATAGGATGTTCAAATATAAAGAAAACTCATTTCTATATGATATAGCATTTTAAGGCTCAACCTGTATTAATATCTATTACTTTTGTCTATGGCTCTGGTTTGCATTTTAGTCACAAAAGTGCTAAATGAATAAGGCAAGGCTGGAAAGAACAACAGCTGGAGTAAAGTAGATAATGCACCTACAGGGCTCTCCGATGTTTCTTCAGCTTTACCTTTAGGGTTCTTTGCCAATAAAGTTTGCACAACTTTAAACTAAAAGTTGCTGAAATTTACCCCTTAAGAAAAAGTACTAATAGTGGAGTATAAAATCTCTCAAACTCAAAGCTGCTACTTTCCAAATACCCAACTCTTTTAGTTAGTCGGGGTCCTCTTACACGAGAGAGCTCGCTGATCGGCGCTCGTTTGCTCCTTTCACGCGGAGCAATGCATGTGGACAAGCGATCGTTACGACCATCGCTCATCCCCATACATTTCCATCAGGTCAGCGGCACATCTACACAGGGAGAGGTGCTGCCAACGAGAATATTCCATGGTGCATAAACTACGCGATCAAACTATGAATGCGTGATCGCTTGTTCCATTGGCTGATCGCTGCCCCGTTTATGCAGGGCAATGATCGGGAACGAGCGTTCATATGAAAGCTTGCTTGCCAGATAATAGGTCTGTGTAAAAGGGCACTTACTGAAAATGCTTTGAATAACCCGACTCCACAAATATACACCATACAGAGCTGGAGTTGCCTAGTATTAGATCGTAGATACTCCTTTTAGAAGCTACATGAAGTGCAGCTTATACCTTATACTAGAATTGACAAATCAGATATTGAACATCACCATGAGATAGCAGTAAGCTTTAAACTAACACCTAGATTAAAAAAAAACTTTCAAATGTGAGGCTTTATAGGCAGAACTTTTACATTTTGGTTGTATTCTGCCGGCGTTTTCTCCGATCAGTAAGGATGCATGTTGAAGAATCCAACACTGGTGGGGGACTCCTTTACAGTGACTGTGATAAGGTTGGCAGTGACATCGGTCACGAAAACATGCTCAAGCAGACTGCGAGCTGGCTTCCAGTCTTGGCTAGCCTGGACAGATATGTCCTGGCTAGAAAGTGAGGAATCGTGGTCAGAGTCCACACTGCTATCGTCTCCGGTGCTCAGCTCTGCTAGATCCTTGCGAGACTCGGACTGCTGTCCTCGCTCAACAGATGTGATCTCTCTTGTGGATCCCGGAAGCCCAGTCCTAACATGGCTTATACCTCCACTTTTTCTTCCCATTTTATCGGTCTTAATATTGGTTGTCACCCCATGGGAAGGAGCATTGCTGTTTTTCTGAGCAGCTGTATTTTTCTGAGAAGGATGCACGGATGTGCCACTTAGCGGTCCCACGCTCTGTCCACTTTGGGCTTTGTTCTGCAGAGTTAAAGTCTGGTTCGTTTCTCTGTTCGATATTCCAGCCCTGGGTGCAGACTGGTTTATCTGTGGACTCGTGTGCGCTTCAGGATCGTTAAGTTTTACGGTTTTCAGAGCAGCTGGGCCGAGATCAATCTGCATTTTGGAGACAGCTTTGGGTTCTGTAGTCTGACAGCTTCGCTTAGAGTTCAATGCGGAACTCACTGGCCTCCTGCCTGCCTGAGGATTGTTTTGGGCTATTCGGTTCATATAATGGACAATTGAGCTCTGCCAGCTTAAGTTGCGGGTGGAATTCCCATTGGGATGGCTAGGGGAATTTTTTGCAATGTTGGAGAGTAATTCAACAGACAAATTACCTTGTCTGCTATTGCTGGAGACAGAAAGGTCTTTGGAATGGGATTGGAGAGCTGCGAATCCTTGTGCGATACTACTAGACTGTAATTTTTCTGCTGCACTTTTAGGTCCTGGCTTCTCTCCCTTGGTCCTCCTAGGAATTTTCTGGTCAGGAGGCAATGGTTTTCTTCCCCTCTTCTTGCGCAGTTGCTCTTTTAACTCTGGCCTTACTACCACAGCTTGTGCTTTCTTCTGTGGAACTGGGTGAGAATCCCGTGGTCTAGGACAGTGCGGTGTTTCTGCATCACTGTCGTCTGATGAGGAGGAAGAGGAAGATGAAGTGGAGGAAGAGGAGGAAGAAGAAGAGGAGGAGGAGGATGAAGAGCTGCTTGATTTGGGTTTTGGTGGCACTTCTGTCTCCTATCAAGACAAAAACTCAATAGTCAGTGAACGACAATAAGCTTTAGGATATCTGGCATAACGAAAAAAAAATCTGAGCCTGCGTGGAGCGCTCTCAGTCTAGCGGTCTGCAGTTTTCTTTTTTCTGGAGGAGAGCGGTTTAATATTTTCGCAGGGAGCAGTACCCTTCGGCTATGTTCACATGGATAACTAAAGACAAACATAAAATACGGCGCTGTTTTCAAGGGAAAACAGACCCTGATTTTCAGCTGTTTTTAAAGCATCAAGCGTTTTTTTATGGTCGTTTTTGGAGCGGTTTATTCTATTGAGATAATGAAAAACAGCTCCAAAAACAGCTAAAAAAAGCACTTCATTTTACAGGGCGTTTTTTTTTTTTTTACGTTTCTACAAACGGCTGCGTAAAAAAAAATGCCCTGTCGGAACAAAACGACATTTATCCCATTGAAATCAATGGGCAGATGTTTGGAGGCGTTCAGCCTCCGTACTTTTAGCCATTTTTCGTGGAAGTTTACGGCCCGAAAAACGTCTGAAAACAGGCCGTGTGAACATATCCTTAAGACTTCCTACCAGTTGGATCTTCTTAAGGAGAATCTGTACCTTCCAATAGCTGCGTCAAAAGCATTCAGTAAACGAGAATCCCACACTGGTCTGATAAAGAGCAGCAACTCAGACCCAGAGCCGTCTACAGATGGGTGTCTCTAGTTTGGCTATAAACCCAATATTTCAAGGAACTACAAGGGATGAAACATGGACTTACAGTGTAGTCATCTATAGACGGCACTAAAATTCCTTCCTTTTGGAGGAGAACGATTATGCATGTGCCTACGTTTAGGACACCGTGACCTGTAGAAGTGTCAGTATAAGGGGACAGTCAAACGCGGCAGATTTTGTTGCAGAAACTTTCTGCGAATGAAAACCAGTTCTATTCACCAGAATGCGGTTGTTTCTGCAGCAGGTGTATGGATTTCTGCAATTCCCCTTCAAATGATTAAAACAGATTATCGTAAACAATTTCTGCAAAAAAATCTGCCATGTGTGACTGCACCCTTAATCGGCCCAGAGGCCAGAGTAAAAATTGCAAGACTTAAGGACTTTAACTATAGTGATCTTAAAAAAATGTATAAAACTGCAAAAAATTCAAAAAAAATAAGTTTCAAAAGTTCTGTCACATTTACAGTGTCATGCAAAAGTATTAACCCCCTTGGTGTTTTTCTTGCATTACATCCTGGAATAAAAATGGATTTTAACTTTATGAAATGGACCGGACAAAAAAGAAATAAAAAAAAAACAAATTACAGTGTAATGAAAAAAAATAAAAAATACCTAGTTTGAAAATCTTTAAAAAATAAAAATAAAAATAACTAAAATCTTAAAACTTATCAGTGCATATGTATTCACACCCTTTGCTATGAAACTCCTAAATAATGTTTGGTCGTACTAACTTTAGAAGTCACAAAATTAGTGGAATAAGCTCGTCCCGTGCGCAATCATAGCGACACATGATCGGTCACATGTCAGTATAAATACACCTGTTATGAAAAGGTCCCAGCACCACTAAGCAACTAAGGAGCTCTCCAAACAGGTCAGAGACAAAGTTGCGAAGAAGTATAAATCAGGGTTGGGTTATTAAAAAATGTAATTTAAAAAAATCCCAAACTGAACATCGCACTAAAAAAATACGGCACAACTACAAACCTGACTAGAGAAGGCAGTCAACCAAACCTCACAGACCGGGCAAGGAGGGCATTGATCAGAGATTTAACAAAGACACCAACATTAACACTGAAGGATCTGTCCATTGGACCATGGCAAGCTCCCAGCTGGTGTAGATTTTACTCTGTGCCCATGCCGGGTCTCACACCTTACCACCCTTTAGACGAGTAAATTGTCCTCACCGCTCGTCTAGTCCCTGCAGCATGCTGATGCTCAGACGAGGTCCTGGTGCCGGGCAGGACACGCGTTTTGGGCAGCACTGTTGACGTTGATGCTGCATCGCATATAAAGCCCTGACACTGCTCGGCGTCAGGACCTAGTGTAAGCTGTGGCATGCTGAGGGAGCCCGAGAGGACCAGAAGGGGAAAAGACGAGTTGTGAGGTTAGTATACATATTGCAGCAAAACAAGAACAAACAACATGGGGGTGAATATTTTTGCAAGCCACTTTATGTTCCCTTGTCTGAAGGGAGGATAAAAAAAGTGATAAACACGCGTTTCGTCCCTTATTAGGTCATTTCAAGTTGTTCCTAAGTATTTAGCTCCTATACTTGCGGGCGACTTGATTTTGTTTGGAGTATTAGATTCATGCACATGGCAATGGCCGTCACGTCAGCGTCTTATATTTCCATTCCTGCAACGGATAGTAGGCCTATCATTCGAGCCCCATACCGTATAGACACTCACCACATTTTTACGGGGTCTTCCACGGGGTCTTTTTCCTCTTCGTCTGTTTCGCAGCTCTTTCTCCTGTTCCCTAGTAAGAAATAAAGATTGCCAGAACTTCATTTGACATAAGACCGCAGAATACATACAAAAACGGTGCCAAACCGGTAACGGTTAAGTTGCATAGCTTAACAAAAATCTCTTACCTCTTCTGGAATGCCAAAAGAAGTCGCGGGTCCAGAATGTTTTCCTCTGGCTCCCAACTATTGTGTCTGTGCAAAATAAACATGACAAATGCTTACTGTGAGCCCAAATAACTACTTAGTACTACATTGAGGGGTAAACCGAAGTTGTACAAAACCTAAAATGCTACACAAATCTCACAAAATATTGGAAAACGTCCCAACTGAGACCTCTCATTGACACTGAAAATTTTGCACACTTTAAAATTTTGGAGCACCCCCCCAATTGTAAGATTTAATGGGGAGAACTGCCAGCCAGACGCTTAAGGCTAGTACTCCATTGTAACACCGCGGTTGCCAGTGAGTTGTAGTAAAATTGTAGGTTTACCGCTACTGTACCTTAAAGAGGCTCTGTCACCAGATTTTGCAGCCCATCTGCTATTGCAGCAGATCGGCGCTGCAATGTAGATTACAGTAACGTTTTTATTTTTAAAAAACGAGCATTTTTGGCCAAGTTATGACCATTTTTGTATTTATGCAAATGAGGCTTTGCAAAAGTACAACTGGGCGTGTTGAAAAGTAAAAGTACAACTGGGCGTGTATTATGTGCGTACATCGGGGCGTGTTTACTACTTTTACTAGCTGGGCGTTGTGTATAGAAGTGTCATCCACTTCTCTTCAGAACGCCCAGCTTCTGGCAGTGCAGACACACAGCGTGTTCTCGAGAGATCACGCTGTGACGTCACTCACAGGTCCTGACGACCTGTGTCAGACGAGTGAGGACACCGGCACCAGAGGCTTCAGATGATTCTGCAGCAGCATCAGCGTTTGCAGGTAAGTCGATGTAGCTACTTACCTACAAATGCTGATGCTGCAGAATCATCTGTAGCCTCTGGTGCCGACACGATGCAGGACCTGTGAGTGACGTCACAGATCTGCACTGCCAGAAGCTGGGCGTTGTGAAGAGAAGTGGATGATACTTCTCATCACAACGCCCAGCTAGTAAAAGTAGTAAACACGCCCCGATGTACGCACATAATACACGCCCAGTTGTACTTTTACTTTTCAACACGCCCAGTTGTACTTTTGCAAGCCTCATTTGCATAAATACAAAAATGGTCATAACTTGGCCAAAAATGCTCGTTTTTTAAAAATAAAAACGTTACTGTAATCTACATTGCAGCGCCTATCTGCTGCAATAGCAGATAGGGCTTGCAAAATCTGGTGACAGAGCCTCTTTAAGGCTTTGTTACATTTGCATTCGGTATTTCCATTGCTCTGCTCGGTCATAGAAGTACAACGGACACCATTTCCACCCGACGGTACCCATTGACATAATGGGTAAAGTCGGGTTTCTGCTTTGGGGTCCAGCAGTTCACAGCATGCCGCACTATTATGTTTAGTATTTTTGACCGGATCTGCGGCGGAGGCCCCTTCAACGCATATGTGAATGAAACTTAAGTCCCCCTGCACACGACCTTGCCCGTATTTATAATCCACGATTACTGGCACGCCCCGGCCGCAGACCGCCACACGCATTCGTCAGCCGTGCTCCTATATAAAGTATGGGAGTAAGGGCCATAAAAAGCAAAAAAATAGGGCACGTCCTATCTCTTGCAGAGCCTTTCTATGGCACGGAAACCTTCCAGTGGTCAATAGAAGTGAATGGGTCCGTAATTACGGATGAATTCTACGATTGTGTGCATGGGGCCCTAATGTGGAAAAAAAAAAATTGGCTTCCTTGTGACTTTTTCCCCCGTAGGTTGACAATGGTAATATCACAATTTTACTCAAACTCACGAAAGTGGAGCCTTATAAAACAAAGATGAATGTCCGTATGCTTTGAATGTGTCATGAATTTTAAGAGTCCGTTTTCCTCCTCTGCAACACTTCCTGGTTTTACTTTTTTTCTTGCCTGCAATTCTTTTGCAACTGATCTGTTAAAAACGAACAGGCCTGATTCACATTATTTTTTAGCGCTACGCTAAACGTGTCTATAGAGCGCCAAAAAATAAATAAAAAAATGTCCTTTTGGCTTCTGTCGTGCTGGCATTCCTCAGAGGTATACGTTAACACATATACCTCAGGGAGCTTCCCTAGGGTCGGCATCCTCGGGCAGAGCATCAGCCCGGGGTTTCCAGCTCTGGGAAAGCACGACGTCACTGTCCATGTATGGGCAGTGATATCATAGGCTTGTAATTACGGAGTCCCCAGCCAGAGACTCGGGCCGGGAACTCTGGGACTGGAGGAGCCACTGACATCACGGTCCATACAAGGACAGCAACGTCACGGGTTTCTCCAGGAGTGGAATCCCTGGCAAGAACGTCGCAAACGCTGTGGCCGGGGATTCCAGCATCTTAAATCTTCTAGCGTCAATGTCCACATATGGACAGTGATGTCAAGGGCTTTTCCAAGATAGGAGCCCCCGACCAGAACGCTTGCGATGCTCGGGCCAGGGACTCTGTAGTTGAAAGCCCCTCACATCACTGCCCATATATGGACAGTGACATCAAGGGCTTCCCTGGGCAAACCACTTCAAATAGCTCTCTGCCCGGGAGTGCAGGCGACATATCCCCCTTTATGCAGAGAGATACGTCGCTACATTCCGAAGGTACGTCAGGACTCCTCCCGACCTAAAATAACAAAAACGTGAACCAGGCCTAACATTCATTTTTTTTATCATCCGTTTAAAAAATACAAAATCAGAACCGGGCCCATTATGTCACAATTTTACTCCCAACCCTCTGAATACACCCAAGAAAAGTCAGATGTCATTTTGTATTGTTTTACACCATATACAGAGCTTCGTCCAATCAGTATGGGCTATTTTTTGTTTATGTGTCTTCCGATCCTGTGGAAAGTGTCTCGTTGGCCTGGATTGTCGCTCATCGGTTTGGGCAGCAATGTCCCGGGGACCCAGGTCTCTGTATTACACTGGTGTGGAAGACACTTTCTGTTTAGCGACAGATCCAAAAAAAACTGACGGCATGGCTTCTGCACAAAATCCGTTTTTTTCCTTCCTCTTACGGACTTGAATGACCCAGTCTGTAAAAACTGCCCAGAACAGGACATGCAGTGAGGTTTTCGGATGGTCGCACGGGTAGCGACGTTGACTTTTCTGGGTCGCAGTGTGCTATCCGTTTTTAAAGGGACGGCGCGAAGAAGAGAAAACCGGTGGTGTGAATAAAGCCTTACAGGCTGTATTCTGTAGGTGTATACAGGTTATGGGGCGTGTACATATATACACCTAGCTACCACACATAATAGATAGTTATGTAGAGCGCCAAAAATAACTCCAGACCAACAATCAGTGCATAAAAATAGCACAAGGGGGCGTGGCCTGACTATGAAAACAAGAACCGTGACAATCTGATTGTAACGATGTTGACAGAAAAGTGGCCAACCCTACAATCATATCTGACCGGAGGACAAGGGCGGGGACACAATTCTCGGCTAAACAATGGACCTTAGGTACTCACTTGGAGGACCAGCCCCTCCACTTGACCAGGTATTCTGCGGTGCCCTGCGGGAGAAACAGAGAAGCGGGTCACTAGTTGATACTAGGTGGGGGGGGGGGGGCGGGGCAATAAGCTATAAATGGGGGTAACGGGACTACGTTACCTTCCGCAACCTCTTGCTCAGGATGCACTCTGCCGCGAAGACCTGCTCCCCGACAGCGCTCAGCTCCTCCATGGCTTCCGCGGTCGGGCACGGGCTTTACTGCACGGCTGTGTTTTTTTGTCTTTCTCCGCACGAGTCACCACGAAACAACACACACACAAAGCCAACGCGGGAGCGAGCGGCGGCGCGCGCCTCTTCTTCCCTCACGTCCGATAGAGCGGCGCGCGCCTCTTCTTCCCTCACGTCCAATAGGACCGCGCGATAGAGCGGCGCATCCGGTTGGAGGGGGTGGACGAACGTAAGAACATTTGTTATGAGAAGGTAGTAGTTTGAGGCGCCTCATTTACATAAACACGCCCACATTCCGGAAGGCGGGAGAGATCTCTGAGCGGAGAGTGAGGGCGGAATGGCAGCGGCTGGTGTGTGGAGAATTGTGATGTCCGCATGTAGCAGTATATGGCCTGAGTCTTTAGGCCTCATGCACATGACCGTAGCCGTGACAACGATTAGTGGTTACTGTGCGGACGCACACAACCGATGTGCCACTCAGGCCGTTTTTAACGGCACCCGATAGTCTTCACAGACCCATTCGCTTTATTAGGCCTCATGCACGCGACCAGGTTCGGTCTGTGATATACGGACCGCATTTCCCGGACCGAACACAGTTCAGGGAGCCGTGCTCCGAGCATCGTAGTTATATATGACGCCGTGAGTTACTGCCTCCCCGCTGGAATACAGTCCTGTACTGAACACATGCTTCAGTGACGGCCGATATTCCCGCAGCTAACTTAGCGTCATACGTAACTATAATACTAAGAACCCGGCTCCGGAAAATGCGGTCCATATATCACAGACCGTGGGTAAATCGGGTCTGTGAAAACACTCCGATCCGTTGAAAGATCGGACATGTCCGATCTTTCCACGGATCACTGACGGGACTCGGCCAGCGGGCGTGAGGCCTCATGCACGCGGCCCGTGATTACGGGCATGGGCTGCCGCAGAGTATCAGCCGCGGGCCCTCTGCAATCACTGACCATGCACGTAAAAGATGTGTATTCATTTCGATGGTGCTGGACTGCAATTGCGGACCATAAAACTACTTGTCCTGAGGTATTGTGGCCCCCACACTGTCCGTGTAAACCACTGTCGTGTGTAAGGACCCATAGAAATGAATGAATGGATCTGCAATTCATCCGCACTTTTGCGGATGCAAAAACACATTCATGTTCATGAGGATGTCCGTGGCCGACAGAAATGAATGTGTCAGTATTTTATCCATAATTACGACTGAAAAATGTGCTCGTGTGCATGAGGCCTAAGGGGTTCATTGGGAAATGTGTAAGTCCCGCCACCGCGCTCTTAACCATGAATAAATGCAGCTATGTTAGGTCTTCTCTTTGGGGAGACATATTGGGGTAATTTATCAACATTTCTACGTCCGTTTTCTGGCGTAGAAAAGTCGCAATTTGACTTCTGGTCTTTTCTGCCACTTTGTAGTAGGGAGTGTAGCCATCATTTATTATAGT